>NC_051847.1:151102957-151698655 GCF_002237135.1 Teleopsis dalmanni
TACATTGTGACCGAAAAGTTTTCGGAAATTCTCATTTAAAATTCGCGCGCTGTATATTTTTCGATATTTTAAGTTTATGTAGTTTGGCAGCACTGTCTTTAATTACTATGCCAAAAATGAGCGCGATCTGTCAGACAGTTCGTTTACGGCAGCTGTTGAAACCAGTTCACCTCAGTAGTGCGTTGCCAAAAAAACAATGGAAAAAAAATATTGAACAAAGAGTTTTTGCATCAAATTTTGTTTTTCGAACGAAATTTCGTGTGCAGAATCGTTGCGAATGCTACAAAAGGCTTATGGGGAATCAGTTTTATCGAAAACTCAAGTTTATGAGTGGTACAAAGCCTTTCAGGACTGTCGTACGACCGTCGAAGACATGCCGCGTTCTGGACGACCTTCGACCTCTACCACCGACGAAAACATTGAAAAGGCAAAGGAAATCGTGTTCAAAAATCCTCATGTGAGTGTTAGAGAGATAGCACGAGAGCTAGGCATCGGTCGTGAGATGGCTCGTTTGATTTTGGTGGACAATTTGTGTATGCGACGTGTCAACGCCCGGCTTGTTCCGATTCACCTCAATTTGTTCAACATTATCAACGATTTTAAGGCCAAACATTCAATAAATACCATCGAACAGCCACCGTATTCACCTGATCTTGCACCGTGTGACTTTTTCCTGTTTCCCAACCTCAAATTACCACTCAGAGGAACGCGTTTTGAATCCATAGAAGACGTAAAACAGAATTCGCAGAGGGAACTCAAAGCCATACCGGAAAGCGCCTATAAAAAACGTTTTGATGATTGGAAGAAACGTTGGCATTTGTGTATCGCTTCTAATGGAGCATATTTTGAAGGAGATAAAATAAATATTGATGAAGATTAAGAATTTTGCGTTTTATTTAAAATTTTCCGGAAACTTTTCGGTCACAATGTATAATACATTCTGACTTGAATTCTTGGTAATTCTTTATTAGGTCAAGATTCGCTAAGTATATTAATATTTCAATGACAAGTGCAGTTCTACGATATCCATTATACTATTTCTTTCGTAGTCAAAATTTTGTTTGAAAGTCGTTAGTATAGTTTAAATTTGACCATGTTTCCTTCTTCCCATATTTGATTTATTTTTTTAATGTAGATAATAGACTTAATAATATATTTTATGGAGTACCGCGTGCAAGCATATTGTTTTACAATTCAAGTATTGATATTGATTTTATTTAATTGTGCCAAAACAGTGAACTGGGTGTTTACTAAACTCTGCTATCAGATGGATGAAGACACTCGGTGCTGTTGTATATGAAGCTATCACCAAAATTGTCTTTCAAACTGAAATTCACGCAATCAACCAATAAAAAATCGTCTGTCTTGAGAATTATTATTTACTCTGATAGGCTGACTTTTAACTTTCAACTTCTTGGACATTTAAGTCGAAACAGGTTCTCGAGTGTTATAAGCTTCTACGCGAAATAAGGTAAGTCTTTATTGGGTTCCAGATCAAAGTGTATGTTAGGTAATAAACAAGCTGATGAGCCAACCAGAATCAAAAACTCCATCAAAAACTGCTTTTACAGGCACTCAACCCTTTTGTGGGTTGCACGGGGCAGTATAAAACAAAGAATTGGGGAGAGGGAGAATCGACAAAGCAAAGCACTGTTCAAACAATACTGCTACAAAAGCATTCTTAACTTCTCAAAATGTGATTTAAGGTTGCTAACGGGTTTTATTACGAGTCATTATGGTCTGAAATATTATCTTCATAAACTTCATTTATCTGCCAATCCGGAAGGCAGATTATGTCTCGAAGATGAGGCGACAACTGTGATTGTCATGCTTTAATAGCGCACAGAAGACATTTGTTTCATGTTGGGTTTTTGTCACCAGTGCAGATTAAGACTTCTTCTCCAGATTTAGTTCTGTACTTTGTGCACAAAGCTTTAGAGGTTTTTGTGTAATTAAGAGGGAATTAGATGCATTAGGTTTCTTTTGATCGAGTACCGGACGAATTTACGCCAATAGCTTAAAAAAAGGGTATTACTCCGCAGGAACTGTATACTATTCATTGGTGCACCTTATTCGTTTTAATCTCGCTGACTACAGCGAGTCTCGCGTCCACTCTGTTAGGAGGAAGATCACGTCAAAGAACATTGCTTCTGTCCTCCCCTATCAAGTTTCCAAATATTATCTGCATCTTTAAAAGGACACCTGCATTTTTGATGTTTTTCGGAATGAGATACAGAATACAATGAACCGTCACTCTCTCAGTACTATGTTTCATTCTACAAATTATTTTGAAAATTTGAATTCTCACACATGCTTACCACCCACTTCAACCAAAAAAAAAACGTGTCACTCCTTTATGCTACCTCGACTGTGCTATAGAACTCAAACCCTATGAATACGACTTTATTGGGTCATAAAATTGATGATTAATCCAGCCATTTTGATTTATGTTCAATTGTTTATTACTAAAGCAGGAAAATAATCTGAATTTTAATCGTTATTTACAGCATTAAGCAGACGGATTATTGAACTTTCGAGCACATAAATATTGTAACTTTTGCTAACAATTTCATTAAAGTAAATTAGTTAATTATAATTAACAAAACTATTTTTAATTTTATTTCTTAATGTAGACTTTTAGTCTCTTCCTTATAGGTCTATTTAAGTACATTTGTCTTACTAGTTCTAGAAAAGTAGATTCTAATTACTGTAAGTGCGAAATAAACTGACTGAACTCATAGAAATAATTATAGACTTATAAATACTAATAGTGGAATATTTTTTATTTTATTTTTATTATTTAAGTATTTAAAATTTTTTTGAAGTCTAAGACTGAACCGAAATTTTAGTATGCATTCTTTTGATATTTCCAGTTCTACAAAACTCAATAGATAAAAAGAAGCAAACTATTAAACTGTTTCAGCTAATGAAACTCAAACGAATTGTAGCGCATAACAGTCTCTATAGAAAATGAATTTATACTTTTGTAAGCACTCAATATACTCAATCAACAATTCTTATAGTTTACAGCTATTTTTTTTGCTCCAGATACAGTGTATTAAATACACATATTCATACATTAAAGTGAATGGGTTGTATCTAAAGCACACTTATTAATAATATCTTAAGCTGCATAGTAGCAACAACAGTTAAACTACAATGGCAAAAAATGGAAAGACTAAAAAAAACCGAAACCTTTAAAGAGGGCAAGGAACAACAGTCAACCCAACTAAGTTAGCGCATTGAAGGTATGTTTACCTCCAAACATCTGTATATCAACTTTATAGTAATTTAATTTTTTCTATTGATATATGAATATGTGATATGTGGATATGTGGATATGCGGACTACATGATGATGACCTGAATAAAAATGAAATATAATATTTGAAATGATTTACAATATCTACATTCATTTATCCGCACTCATTTTAAATTGCTGTTGAAGGAAGATAGAAATTTATGTGCTCGTGATATGAATGAGTGCTTGTTTGGTTGGGACAGCTACTACAAACGGTTGAATGCCCAAATGTAATAAAATTTTGTTATCTTTGAAAACGCACACACAAACCGACAAATTCACACAACCGCACAGATACTTTATTTTAAATGAAGTCATAAATCCATATTTGTATGTACGGTGTGTATAATCCGAAAGATTTTATACAATGTGCGCCTAAACAATTGTTAATTTTCAGTTTCAGTATCAGATTTTATATTTCCTCTCATTTCTGAAAACTCATAACATTTGTAAAAGCCATAAAAGTAATAAAATTTTAAGATATTTTTAATACAATGTGAACTTAAGACAGGCATTATCTTACTTAAATACAACAATAGAATTCCCTGCTTTGGTGTTCCCAAAATTATTTTATACCGATGAACGAACGCAGATACGTATAGAAGTAATGTAGTTCAACTCATGCTGTTAGTGGCAAATGGTAGCTTAAATTGAATAAAAGTTTATTGAATGAGAAATTTTATTTAAGTAGACTTTAGTTCTTTTAAACAATTGACAAAAGGAAATGTACAGATATGAGTAGGTATATGTATATCTGCATACGTAGATATGAGAGTAAAAACCATACTTTATGAAAATATCAATCAAATCGAAAGCACCAAGCGGTAAAGCTGATTAACAAGAATATAATCAGTCAACGTAAATGATGGGTATTAAATACTGAAATGAATTGGAAAAACAGAAATAAATATTTAAAATCAAAAGAAGAGCCTATAATAATTTTGGAATTGTTTTAGTTAAAGACGAAGGAAATAAAACGAGGGATAGATATTTAACTATTTGTGCTATTCTATATACGTATACTTCCAACACTTTTATCTACAAATTGTGTATGCGTAAGAATAATAACAAATTACTATATATATTTATTCCTAGGTAGAACATAGGGCCGTAAAAAATAGTTTCCATTGAACTGTGTCTAAAACAAGATGTTTTGTTTCATTTCAGCTCTTTCCAGCGTTTCTTGTCTTTCTTAATTCGGTTAAAACTAATATTAATAGATGTCTTATATTGTAATATTAAAATAGTATTTCACGTGTAGACATCGATTAAGCCAAAAATGAATCTATGGTCATTAAACTGAGTGCAGATTTGAGCTAAAAGCAAGGAAACTATTTATCCATCGATTACTTGAATACAGAATAATTTATGTGAACTTTCTATTTTCAGTTTTATTTAATCTTTTGTCTTCAATTTAAAAGGCCTTAAATTTGACCAACTACAGGTAATAGTTTTTACAAAACTATACCTATTTTTATAACAGGTACCCTACTTTAGTACATTCCCAATATCTTTTGTCCTTATTACTAATTATTGCAATGGATTTTTCTTACTCGGCAAAGTTATTATTGATTATGTAGTTGATCTCAAATTATTTTTCAGTTTAAGGACCTAAAAATAAAAAAGAGAATATTAAATCATTATATCCTGCATTTTATACCACCACCTCTAAACAATTTTCATCTAATACCTATTTTAGCTAATATACTGAGTTAGGCACTGGGTTTTTGAAGTAAATGTTGTTTCTTTTTATCCCCGTTTTTGCCTTAATTCCTTTATTATGGAAAAATTTATCTTTGAAGAATTAGTGGTAAAGATTTTTACAAGTCAATTTTACGCAAGCTACCAGAGTGGGAAAGGTTTTTAAGTGAATATATAGATCAAAACTTCACAATGAAGTCTCTCAGCTTCCGATGTTTTTTGTGGTTAAGATTCATTTCCTCATATTTATTCATAATTGCATTAAATTTTGCAGTGATTGACTTAAATCGTAAAGTAAATTATCTACACCCAAATTTCAAGAAATCGACCGAATCATTTTCTGGCAGTTCATTTTGATAGCTATATTATTCTTTCTCTATTATTTTTCTCTTTTATTTTTAATACTTTATAATAGTAAAATGGAACGCTAAATCAGGAATTTTCAAAACATAATTTTTTTTCTTTACAATCTTAATATCAACAAAATTCCACCCACTGTACACCCGAATCATAAATATTACGTTTCCATTGTCCTTTATTAGCATACCAGTATAGTTCTCATTATATATGATTATATATTGTTATATGAATTATTTATCAGCAATTCGATGTAATTGCTTTCAGTTTTAATATGAGTAAATAAGTATTATGTATGAGTTTTTCAATATTACATTTTCGAACCAGTAAATTGAGTAAATTGAGCACAGTAATAAAACTTATATATATACAATGTATATTTGCAAAAATGCCTTCCGAATAGCGCAGCCATAGTAGATATTAATTTTATAGTTATTGTAATAGACATATGGGCCATATAAACTGATTTTACAGATAGTGCTTGTCAAATTTTTTAACTATCAATTTTCTTCAATTATTTTCTATTAGTTTTGTTCTGTACCTTTTAATTTTATATTACATTGATCTCACTGTTAAACTCAATTTAAATCCGCATATAATTTTAACCTTAATCTTCAAGAATATATATTATATTGTAAGTTATAGACTCAAATCAATTTTATAAAGATTGCAAAGAATACTATTTACGTCTTTAAGAATAGTTATAATTATCTATAATTTATCTTTTGAGCATTTATTTGTACTCCGTTGTTTAAGTAACATCAGACCATTCATTATTATTTCTATTATGTATAGCAAGACACACTTAAGATTATCTGTTATGAAGTTTTTGTAAGACATAAAGTACAAATGAACTTCTACTTCTAAAAAAGTTGTAAGGTTTTACTTTCACCCAAAAATCAATCAACCGGCACGTTGATAACTCAGATGTTTGAAATGAGAACAAATGAAGCACAACCAATGTAAACACTTTTAAATGACTGATTTGAACTGAGTCGTTTGCGGCCAGTGTAAATGCTATGTACAACTTGCATCATCCTATTCCAACTGTTCTTCAATAGTTCTAAGATGGAAGCACACCTAGGCATATGTGAGAAATAAAACCATCGAAATATTACACATACATATATACGTTTATCCCAAACTGTCTTAAAAAAATATGCATAATCAAAAAAAAAAGGAATTCTGTATGTACTTCTTTACATTCTTAATCGAAATATACTTTTTCCAATATTAGACGAGTATATTAAAAATTTAACTATTTTTTTTATAAGTAATTGTC
The DNA here is from genome assembly GCF_002237135.1 of Teleopsis dalmanni. Lineage (NCBI taxonomy): Eukaryota > Metazoa > Arthropoda > Insecta > Diptera > Diopsidae > Teleopsis > Teleopsis dalmanni. Next base: position 151,109,598 of record NC_051847.1, read on the forward strand.
GAAACACATTCCTTCTTCAATGTAGTAGTTTTTGTCGTTTTTTTCAAAATTTTTTTTATAAATAAACATAAAACTATATTCGCTCTTCTATACAGTTTTTCTTTGTCATATCCATTTTTTTTTTCATATATACATATATATTTATAGAAATTTTTTATACTTTTCCCACAAATACTTAACTCAGATACTCAGTCACTCTTATTTTTGAATTCTTAACCCCTACCTTTTTTATTAAAAGGATAATTGCATTGGTTTAAGGTCCCCTTTATAAACTTTGCGGTAAACAATCTACATGTGCAGCTTTTCCTACAATGAAAATGGAAATGTTCGGAATGAAAAAACTAATTTCGTAAACCATACAAGCTTATCTTTGGCTTCCTTTTGCTTCAAGTACTTTTACTTCCATTCATTTTTTAGCATACTTCTGGTGGTAAGAGTCTTTCGACAATGCGGAATAAAAAAAACATACATAAAAGTTGTGGAGAAACCATTAAAATGGTAAATTAATATAAAATCAGGACCAAGTTAAATTTATTGTTGGGATCATGTGAGTATTATTTCGAGCTATTCAAATGAAGGAGACAGTTGAGGCCAGAAAATTAAAAGTTCTGCTCAGAGACTGTATGTAATGTGTAAGAGATATATAGATAATAGTAATGATTTATATGTTATCTTTGACTGTTCAAAATTTCAATATAATGTATAACTCTAAGTTACTTTCGATAGGAAAAGAATAAATTTAATTAGAACAAGTTGGGGAACAAATATACAACTAAGTGAATGGGCCACCCACGTTTGAATTTCCGCCGCGGGTGGTTACACAACAATCCAATATGCATTCAAAAACTTTTATATACTTTTAGAGAAACACAAATAAAAACATATTTTCACAATTACAGACATGTGCATTCCTTGTAACTTTTTTATTCCAATTCAATGTATTTTTACGATAGCAACACCCTTTTGCAGTAAAATGAAACCCAAACCCTACTTATATAACCCATTTTACTTTGAATACTTTGAATTTTTGTGCTCCAAATAGAAATCACTGCGAATCGAAAAAGAGCATTTAAGAAGTTCGTTGGAGGAATGAGGGTTGCTCATGCACTCACAGAACTTATATGTAAGAACATCTTGCACTGCTGTCAGGAATTGCGAAAGTTATACATAACTATTTGTCAGAATTATGCCGGTTACAATTGCATATAATTTTGGTTCACACCCTGTCACATGCCATGTCAGCAACTAAAATGTAAATTCGAAAACTCAAAACTAAACTATATAAATATCAAAGTGATAGAACTGTGTAAGGCAGAAGCAGATCTTTGTACATAAATAAATAATTTTAAGTATTTTATAGCAAAGTATTTAAGTATTATATATTATATACGAGTATATAGTATACTTACAATTTCTTTTAAAAATCAATTTTTATGCATTTTTTGTATTTATGTATGTATTAAAGTGAAAAATTTGCAGTAACAAACCATTAAAGTCACAACTTTTGATATACATATAGAGACATAGATACTTCTCATATCTGTTTATAAGAAAATATTATCCATACACATATATATCGACTTACGTTTCACTACTAGTCTCGTACTATGCAGCACATGTTTCGGTAAATGCCGGCATATTAAAGCCTGTCTAAGCCAACTATGTAAATCAAATGGTACATAACTTCCAATTGAGCATAATTATGCTCTGCTACAGCATGTTTTGTTTTTCATTGTTATTTCAGAATTGACAAGTCACAACAAAAAATTCAGGTTCATTGGAAATATGCTCCATTATTTCATTTACTCATAAGTGCAGAGCGAATTCAGCAAATTCCCATTCAATGGCATTATTGTGAACCTGCGCAATGAACGGGCGTGGTACCAGAGCGCTACTCTTCCAAAACAGCAGAGTCTATAACAACAAACATGAACTACAACAGATGCTGGAGACACGTTTAACAGCACAAAATGTAACAACAACAAAACAACAACAAAGTTGGAGTAACCGTTGTATAGTAATTTGAATTCAATAGAAGATGACATTTCAGAACAGATGGACTGAACTAACTGACCTAAGCACCAGAGTTCAGTGCAAATGCGCAAAATGAGAACGTAATTATTTCTTGCAATACAGTACATAGTATACAATACAGAAAACAACAACAACCAGAACAGCAACAACAACGACGAAACTATAAGTCAAACAATAACAAACCTTAGACACAAGAGCATGCATTACTGAACTGGAGTTGAAGTTGCACATGCACGTAACCTGAAATTGTTATGGTTTACACGGCCGGTGTATTTCATGCCAGCATTTCAACAGAAATTGCCTGCTACGTCATCTTCTTGTTGTTGTTGTTGTTGTTTTTTTTTTGTTTATTATTGTTATTGCTGGTGGTGTTTGCATTGTTCTTGTTAAGTCAATGAATTTGTAAAATAAGAAGAATGAAGGCGAAACCAAACCATATGTTTGACAAAGCATTGGCAACAACAAAAATAACAACAACAACTCTAATGAAATTGTTGGTAAGTTTATAATAAGCAAGTAAAGTACATAATAATCGCATTAAAATGATCTGGGGAAGAAAATGTGAACGTTTGAGACTATAAGCTGTTCACTGGAGATAAATGAGCGCAATAGTGCTTATAAAATATTTGGAAAAAATTAAAGGGGCATAAAAGCATTGAGTAAAAATATTATAGAGTCACAATGCCATAGAAATTAATTTTTGTTCTAGGTATCTACTAATGGGTACCCAAATCACTCAAATCTCTGCCGACGTCGCTTCAGTCGTTTTTGCTTCATACCAAAGAAGATTTTGCAATATTCTCTGCTTCATAGGTTCAAGAAATTTTTATATTTCTTTTTTGTGTTTTTTTCTCCTTTTGCTCTTTGAGGTGTTGTTATTGCTTTCTTGAATTATAATGTAAGTAGTAAAAAGAATTATTCGCTATTTTATATTCATTCATGCCTACTTGCTTTGTGTTTAAATATGAACATATGGACATTGATATTTTTGTATGTAATTTCGGGGGCAAGAGATATCAAAATTTTATTTGCAGCATTGAAACAATTTTTCATTATGATGGCATTTGAAGAAAGAGTTATAATTGTTTTCGTAATTAATTGTTATTAAGTATGGATTTTCAATTTTATCGCATTTACATAATATTTATATTAAATCTTAGGAAGTAATACAATCATAAGAACACATATGTATATAAAATAATTACCAATAATTCGTAAAACATTTTTTAAAAATAGTATGATTTAGATTTGCCAAATGTATTACAATAAAATTATATAGAAATCGATTTAAGATTAAACCTTCAGTTTATATGGCAGTTTGAATAGTTAACGCTATTTTACATATATATGCACTTAAAAGATACTGAATAAGTATAAACGGAACATCAGTACAAGGGGTACAAGTGTATCGACTATTAGCTTTTGCAAGCGAATAATTGCCGAGAAATGGAGATTTATTTAAATAACTGCATAATCATTTATAGTTACTAGATCGACATACATGAAAGGTTATCGTTAATTAAATAGAAGTGACAATTTTCATGTTACTAGTTGCGTACTAATTTCCAGACCACCTTTGAGGTATAATGCATCGCGCGTTTTTTTTACATGGTGTCCCCAGGAGGCCTAGTCCATGTTAACGAAGAAATTTTGTTTAAGAAAAATAATATAGAAAAGAGATTTTTTTACTATTTCAAAATTTTTTTTTATTATTTGTTCTCTATTTCTCTATTTCGTCCTCAAGAATTTGAAGAACTTTAGTTTTTTATATTAATATACATACATTAGTATTATCGACAAAAAGATTTTTTGCATATAAATGATAAAAAAATATATTATTACACATAAATAATTGGAAAATAGAATTGGTAAAAAAGAAGAAAGAAAACAACCTGCAGAAGATTTTCCGAAAATACTCCTAAATCTGCCTGAAATCCTACCACAACAAGGCCCAATGACAAAACGACAACAAACAACGCTCAGGAATAGGGGAATACCACCATCAATAAGAGAACACATTTGTTAGTTCTTGTCGTTATTAGATATACACATAGTAGAAAAAGTTTACGGATATTGTTGGTTTTTTGTTTAAAATAAATCAGAAAATGAAAATCAAATTGAGTAAAAATTAAAAAAGTTATGCGTAATATAAGAAGAATTTTGTAAATATCCGTAGACTTTTTCTACTATGTGTATATATGATACATTATTTTTTATTGTTTATATGTATAAATTGCTTTGTTTAAAATATTAATGTATATTAACACAAAAAATTATAAATTGATCAATATCCCGTGAATAACCATAAAAAATAGCAAAAGTTTCTACGTAATAAATATTAATATTTACATTTTTATACATATTTATTAACACATGTTTATTAATAACTATCTTAAAATTAATTCACTTAAACTATGTAATTTGAACAAAATAAATAAATAAAGTAAGTAGTTATGGTAATAAATAAATTATAAATAAATGTGATTAAGCCTGTATTGGGGCAAATTTGTATTATAAGGTCATATAACAATTTATGCCTTAGTCGATTTCACTTTCTCTACCATCCAAAGGAATTGCTTACGAAGTAATATAAGAATAAGTAATATAGAATAAAGTCCAGCAATTCAATTCGATGCAGTCTGCAGACCCCAATAAACCAACTCGGTAAATTAATGTAAAGTAAACTAAAATTTCCTAAGGTTTTTTGCACTGCACTTATGTTAAAAGTTTTCAAATTTATTTATTATACATCTTATAAAATGTTCCCAATGGTAATATCTAATTTACCATACTCGGAATTCTGGTAAATACCAACATTCGCTGCCATACGGACATAATTTATCATTTTCCTCAATTTACCATCAATTACTCGAACTCGCACATGGTCAATTACATACAATTATTTTATTTTAGCTAATACTAATATAACATACATATAACTGTTATTATATCTGATTAAAACAAAAAATTGAAATTGGTTGCATTTGCTTCAAATGTTCCTAAAATAAGATCAAAAAATATTCATATTCTTCCAAATAAAAGTACATATGTTTATAAATATACATTTATACACATACATATATATATGTAGATCAGTAAACTTCCAAACAAGTAGGGATGTTTGTCTTATTTGCATTATGAAGTAATATTAAATACACGAAATTTTTACGTGCTGCTTGCTGGTGCAAAGCATTAATTGCAAAAACAAATAATTACACCAAAAACTAATTTGACTCTTTCCTTGTACTGCCTGCCTTCGTAAACAAGCAAATCTGTTTTTTGTTTTCATTTTTGTCCTTCATTCATCAATAGTAAAATTTTAAGAAAGAACAAGCATAAGCGCGGCCGATCTAGCAGCAGCGCAGAAAGAAGTAAAATCTTCACTCCGCCCTCCCGTGCCTGTTGCTGAAAATTTAAAAATTGAGTCATTGTGACTCTATAATATTTTTACTCAATGATAAAAGGTACAAGTGTTCTTAAAAGTTCTACAAGCAAAAAAATTTTTTCTGGTATCACTAAACCCTGAACACTCTATACAAAGAAGGATGGTGAATAAACGCACTCTTTCAAATAATTTTGAACTGATAGAGTTCTTCAAATATTTAACTAAATATTAATAGCTTACCAAACCAATATATATGAATATTGTTAGAAACTATTAGGGGTACTCATCTGAACTGATAAATGCTTTATAAACCTTATAAACGTATAAATTTATCTAAATTTAACATCTTTGTTAATACTTTTTAGTTTGGACTTTTTATAATTTATTGATAGCGACACAGAGGATCATCGGATCAATAAAGTTTACACAAATATTTGCGCTGCTAAACATTGCATTTTGTGCTGTCACAATTATTGCTGATATTATAGCGGGTTTCTGTAAGGCTGCTTTGAGGCGATCCACCGAGATATTCACTTTCCTTCCCTTAACATCCACGACAAAATATTTATCGAAACGCTTAAGAACAGTGAATGGACCTTCGTATGGAGCTTGCAATGGTTTACAAATCATGGAATTTCTGACGAAAACCTGATCCGAGGAATAAAGATCTTTTTCAATCAAAACCTTTCCACTAGAATAATGAGCAGTTTGAGTAGGTCTTAAGTCGTTCATAAACCTTTTTAGTTTAGCTACAAATTCTGCCTGAGGGTTTGAGACGTCGCAATTAACTTCTGAAATGAATTCCCCAGGTAAACGTAAGCCAACGCCATAAACCAGTTGTGAAGGACATGCGTTAATATCTTCCTTCACTACAACTCTAAATCCTTGAAGGATGAGAGGTAATTTTTCAATCCAGTTGTCATTTTGATAACACTTAATGGCTGCTTTCAAAGATCTGTGAAATCTTTCAATAATTCCATTAGAAGCAGGGTGATAAGCTGTGGTACGTAAGTGCTGAATACCAAGAAGCTTAGACAGCTCTTTAAACAAATAGCATTCAAATTGTCGTCCCTGATCTGTGGTTACACGTAATGGAACGCCAAATCTTGCAATCCAGGTGGAATAGAATGCGAAAGCTACATTTTCAGCAGAAATATCCTGCAATGGACAAACCTCAGACCAGCGTCAGAAACGATCGATCATTATCAAACAGTAACGAAAACCTCTACAGCATGGCAGTGATCCGACAATGTCCATGTTGACGTGGTCGAAACGAGACGAAGCAGGTAGATACTGCTGAATAGGTACCTTGTTGTGGCGGTGAATTTTGCTTTTTTGACAAGCAATGCAGGATTTGGCCCAAATAGCACAATGTTTCTTCATACTAGGCCAAATGAACTTTTCTGCTAATAATTTGTGAGTTCTTTTACCATTTGAGTGACAAAGGTTGTGGATCGAGTCAAAAGCGTTCCCAGTAGAAATGTCACAATACACTGATACATCAGAGTTTGGTAAGGTAAAGGACTTGATTTGCAAGCTGGAGTCTCCGTTGAGAAGCTTTTTAACTTCTTCATCAGTCGTTTGCTGGCAGGATTTAAAAAACTTTGACGTGCAGGCTGGCCGTATGCCTCGTTGGCAGCCGCGCCGTGTCAAAGTGATTGAGAGTGGAGAGAGTTGATGAGATTTGATGAAGTTGTCAGCTTGAGAAAGTAACTTTGATCTGTAGGCTGGCCTCATGCCTCGTTGGCGGCCGCGCCGTATCAAGGTGGATGTAAGTTGTGCTGCTTAATTCACAAAAAAATTTATTGTGATGACCTGGATCCAGATTCATCATCTGAATGTGTCACCGGCATGCTTGTGTGTTGCGTGTTCAAATCACGTCGGGGTCACCAATATATAGCGGGTTTCTGTATTTGAACGTAATTGAAAACACAGAGGCTATATCTAAATTTTAAAATTATTTATTGTGTTCTGCTTATTTTCTTAATCAGAAAACTGAAAACTTCTTCTTCGAATATAATTTTCTTTCTAAATTTTTACAAGTTTTGTGTTGTCAATATTTTAAATTATAATCTAGTTTACTGCGATTATCGAGAATATGGACAGCTACAATATAAATAGTGCTATTATACAACAGATTGATAAATTTGTAGAAACATTTCACTAAGTGCGTTCACATAATTATGTACTTTAACGCATGAAATTATAAATTTGATAAATTTATATGCTTAGATGAGAACCTCTATAAACTACACTCGAATCTAGCAAGGTAGACACAATTACATGCCAATTTCTGGGAAAATTAATTTTTAAATTGGAACTGGTATTGATTCGCTCAGATAATGTATCCTCGTGGGAACTGTGATATGATGGTTAAGAAACAGTGCTTAGATATGTTTGAACGTAATCCAGTTGGATTTTTGGGCTCATCAATTACTATAGATTCCTCACTACATGTGTGGAATAAAGAAGTATACAAATTAGAATAGACTTTGTCTGATGCAATAGTTCAACTGAAAGTTCAGACATTGAAATTGACAGATGTTTAATGCCAATGTATGGTATGATTTATTTTGAATTTATTGAAAAAGAACAAACTATCGAAAGCAAATATTATTGCCATTAAACAATAATTAACCAAATTTACTAAATTAACCATGATGTTTTTTCTTTCTTTGTTTATGTCCTTTGTCTTTGTGATATATGAGAAATTGTTTAACTTACAATAAAAAGGAACTACTATTTAAACAATATCTAATTACCTTATAAATATTTATGTCTTACAGTAGTTACAAAAAGATCAGAAATATAGTCCAAAATAAAATACTGGATTATAGCCTTTCGACCTCCATTTGATTGATTATGTGTAAGGGAAAGCAATCGCATAGTATGCCTTGTATTGAAATTACATAGGTTTCAATAGTTTGGTGCATTTCTAGATCTCTGTGGAATTCTTTGGTCCAAATATACCATACTGATTTGAAGTTATTTCTTACTATTTTAGATTGGATAATTTGATTAGTTTGAATACAAGATTTACTATCGCTACTCCAAATTAGCGGTCTTTTAGAAATACTTTCAATAATTTCGTCCATCTCTAGATCTCTAAGTAAGTCGCTGTTCAAAATACTCTTAACTGATTTGATTACAGCTGTCAGCGCTTTGAGACGAGATTTGTTAGCTTTATTCCAACTCTATGCTCTTTCATAAAACAATTTATAATTGCTCAAATGTAAATTAGAAATCATGCAAAACATCATGAATTTCACTAGAAAATTCGTTCTCAAACATCATCTTTTTTATAATTAGTATCTGGTGAATTCACTTTGTCTACAAACCGATCAATGCTGTTCGATAAAATCTGTTTTTTTTTTAAAGTAAGACATAAATTGAAAATAATAAGATATGTCAAAAAGATATTCTGAAAAGTTTTATACTAAACGAACGTAATATTGAGGATTATATTAATTTAGGTTTTTTTTATGTACCAATATTTTTAAGTATTTTAAGAGGTAAAATTTTCACCTTTGTGAAGATGTATAGGACCTGTTTGTAAGACAACTTAACAAACCCGAATGAAATTCTAGGAGCGTAACATATATTATCCTTTAAAAGAGAAGATAAATCAATAATTTTTGTCCAGTTTGTATGGCAGGTGTTGAATGTAGTCAATCCATTTAAATCAAAACTGATTTTAGGGATTAAGATGCAATAATTTCAAAATGATGAAGTAAAATAGATATTCTTGTGATTATTAAAATAAGGGATTAACCTAAACTCAACGAATCGCTTTCATATAACTCAACGGCTGATAGCTTTGTTGGATGACACACTGCAAGTAGCAACTTTTAAATCATACCTCTTAAAATTTAGTAACATTTGAAAGATTACTTATTTAGTTACAGCTGATTTAGTGACATCACTTTTCAAAATAATGGGCACAAATTAAATTTGTATTGTAATTTATTATTGTTTTTTGATGGGAAATAATATTATGACAGAAAAAGTTTGTTTTGATAAGTTTTACCCGGACTCTGTCCTATCGAGACAAATGGAAACCATTTAGTCTGTTTAGTGTTTAGTTTAGTGTTCAAAAAAAACTGATTAAACGGGAGAATCTCAATAAACACTATAAAATTATTTTGGCAAACCGTAAAGTGAAATTGCAGAAGATAACTAACACCTTCAGATTTCAAGAAAGATATTAGTTCCATTTTGCATAAACAATTATCTACAAGAAAGGGCTTAAAATTGCTTTCATACCTATCGTGTGCACCGTATTTGACCCCAGCGATTACTACCTGGTCGCAGACCTGAAGAAAGTGATTCAAGAGAAAAGAATTTAAATCATATTTTAGGGCCAAAGGTAAACCATTCTACAAAAGAGGTATCTAAGTGTTGAGAAGTGCTAGGGGGTTTGAATTATTCTTAAAGAATACTAAGTTGTTGAATAAATATGAATTTTGCCGAAAAGTTGGTGAATCTTGAGTTGTTATTTTGAGTTGAGTTGAGTTATTTTGTGAAAAGAAATCACATGTACGTTCAATGTAACATTACATTAATATAAACAAATATATTAACACAATAAATAAATTTTGATGCAATTGAAATAATAATACTTTTGATACAAAAATTATTTATTTAACTATTTATACATCAATAATTCAAAGCTGACAAATGATTTAATTATGAACTTCCCATATATAATATTTACGAAATATGGAATGAGTTTCTTAAGTGTGAGATTTCCACATTGCTACATCATTTACTTGAATAATTGCATTGAATCTTAAAATTTTGTTGCAAGTGAAGATAAGCAGAGCAACTGGAGCCACACACAAGTGAACCAAGTGGGGAACTCACATAAAGAAGTGGACGAACTTGTACATTATGAAGTTATACATTTTATGTAGATTGAAGTATATTCTGCACAAAATGAGATAAAAAATTACAAACGACAACGCAAACATGTTGAGGATGTGTCAAATTCAGCGTGAAGCGTTTGAAAACATGAAACATTCTGCATGGATCAAGCCATGTAAACTTTAAAGTAAGACGAGTCGGATGCAGGCAACACAGAAAAGTGTCATAAATTATAGAAGTGTATCGTACATTGTACATAACCATGAAGAATATTGAGTCTAAGAAGATAAATGACAAATTTTGTAAGTTTGTACTTATGGTTGTGGTGGATATGAGTCCATACAAAACTCTAAACATATATGGAACATATTTATATACTCTGCAATTAGAAATTTGAAAAAATTTGATTATTTTTCATTACTGTTAGTTCTGGTTTGCATACATTACGACAATCAAAAGCCGGATCCAAAACTTAATGTTAAAATACCGGCATTGAATATAAACAACTTTGGTATATTAAAATTTTCTCTATATATTTTTATTGAAGGATTGACAATAACTTGAAAGTATATGCTAGATTTTCTATGTGAGGATTAGATTAACTTTAATGACATTGGGATTTGAAAGACATTAATATGCGGAATGAACGATAACTATAACACACGACTCGATGCCTATCTGCATTATTATAACATATTACAACAAAGGACAGAAGTTAACTATAATATACCAGTGCGAAGGTAAAATATCTCCTGGTACTGTATCATCTAATACTCATACTAATATTATGAGTTTTTTTTATATACTTTTATACTTTAGGTATTGGGTTTCATTCTTCACAAAAAATATGAAGAGTGAATCGTTAGCATTATTTCGAGTTGTATTAAAGATCTAAAAATTTGTTGAATTTTTTAACATATTGAAAATTTGTTGCAATTTAAATTGTTAAAAAAACTGTGCACAGCAACTTGAGTTTTATGCTATTTTATTGAACTTTAAATGCATTTATTTCAGGATTATCTATATAGCTTAAACAAGCATACGGTTGTACAGTGATTTTGAGGACTGATATATTTTATTACACACCAAGGTTTCAAACTGGAGGAAACTGTGTTCCATCTCATGTGTCAGTGCCCGTCTTTAGCCAGAAGAAGATCAGATATCTTGGGGGCCTCTTTTCTGACCGATCTGACTGAGCTGTCATCCTACAATGTGAGGGACAATGTGAGGGACAAACTCTTACATACAATTTGATAGAATGTAGATTTTAAAATAATAGCCTCGCTTAAAAAAGAAAAACATTTTAAAATATATTGAAATAAAATCAAAGTTAACGTACAATTTTGTTTAGATTCAACAATCTGACTAGCCGATTAGTCAAAATAATATTATCGACTCTATCCGTGATTTCTAAAGTAACTGTTTTTATTGGACATTTCGAGAGAACGGAATATTCGGATCACATATAGGTAAGAAGACTTATTGCTTTGCAGTCAATATGGAAATTATAAAGGCAACGTATATTCGATAAGTGTTATGCTCTAAAATAAATGTTTTAGATTAAAAATAATCTATGGTGGTGTCATGTATTGTTTTCTCTAAATGTTAACAAATAAAAAATATAGTGAAGATATATTTCGTAGATTTCCAATTTTCGCAAAATAAAGACATCATAAATTTTCAATTCATATTTTGAAAATAAATTTCAATAGACAGTACACTTGTTTAAAATGTAAATTATTGACATGTAAACAGATGATTAGACATTATTAAATGTTTTTAATAATAATCTTTCTTATGCTGATCAGAAATATATGGATATGGGTATATGGGAAACGGTTTCTGAACTCAATTTACTTTAATTTTGATAAAAATTTTTTATGTCCGCTTTTTTAAAATAATATTGAGAAAAAATTTTCAAAACTTTTGTTTGAGATTGAAATAATTTTGGAAAGTTGCATGTTAGATTAATTTCTATGTCCTTAGAGGTGGCTATTTAAATAGAGACAAAATTTTCAGTCTTGTAAAATTATTAATCAAATATTTTAGAATTAAATTAAACAATTAAATTAAATTAAACGGCAGTTGTCACTTTTTAATTAGATTCATTATAAATTTTTTTAAAAATTCTGAAATTTTATGAAGAATAGAATTAGAAAAATAATTCTAATTCTTCTTCATTAAGTTAACACTAAGTTCTAACACATTTAAAAAATATTTGTATCAAGATGATATTATGTTAGAAGTATATTTAAATAATTTATTAAATTATAAATTCGTTACATATAAAAACCATTAATCAAATATTTTACAACTAATTTAAACAATTAATGTTGTTTATATTTGATCACTAATGTGAACCATTAATTTTTTTATTTTGAATAGTATGAAATAATTTTCATTAGGAATTTTTATTTCTTATTTTTGATTTAGATTCATCAAAAAATTTTATGTTTAGAAACATTTTAAAAGAATTTAATTGTAATTAAATTCTAATTTAATTCTAATCTAATTCTAATCTAATTATTCTCATTAAGTTATCATTAAGTGCTACTAAAAAGTATTTTCTTCGAGATGATGTTATTTTAGAAGATTATATAAAAAATTTAATAAATACATAGCTCGTTACACATATTTTGATTATCCCAATGCATAAAACTATTTCATATTATTAAACTAATTAAATAAATTAAATTGCATGAAAAATTTTACTGAAATATCAGCGCAAAGATGCAATTTTGTTTTTATCTCAGATACCTTATATAGTTACGGTTAATTTAAGATATCTCTTATTTAAAAAAATAAATAAATAAATAGATGTATTAGGCATTGACATACTGTTCAGCAAAATAGGATGTCGTACATAGCTCAGCACTTACTCTATCATATTCGTGCTTACATGCGCCTATTTACGAAAGCCAACCTATATGGTCTCACATCGTTCACAGTTTATCTGATACTTAAACGAATGGCATGATAAACCGAATATGTACCTACTCAAGACGTGTATAGCATGAAATTTTCGCTGAAATTGGACACCAGTAGTTGTCAGCATATGAAATATTTCAAATAGCAACACTTTAATGCGAACGACAACAACAACAGCATCAGCAACAGCAACAACAACAGTAACAGCAAACAACAAACAACAGCAATAACAACAACAAGAAGAAGAAGAACTACAGAATTCCGGTACTTTATTACTTGAAAATTAAATAACGTATCCACAAAATGAAATTGTACCATTTCGTACCCGTGTAATCTTAACTCAGAAGTATTTATATGTGGAAAGGCAAAAGAAACACAATTTCATGCAATCTTTTTTGGTAAAACATTTTAATTTTTTTTTCCATTTATTTTGTTTGTTACATATAAAAAATTACATAAATGGCAACTTCAAAAAAGGTATTTTAAATTGTGTGAAAAAAAACAACAACAACAACAAAAATAAAATAAAAGCAAACCAAAGCGAAGCCAAAATACCAACAATTTGAAGCACGATGTTGCATTGCGTTTTTAAATAAGGAAACATTGAATGCAGCTGAACAAAATGATGCTGACAACACTAGAAAAAGTAATGCAGGTCGTGTTTATATTCAGACTTCCATACAAACATCAACAGAAGAACAACAACAACAAGCTGACACAAACAACAATAAGCGCAGCACAACAGCACAATTTAACAAACAAAAATACAAATAAAAACTAAAATAAAAATAAAAACTGAAATAAAAACAAAAACAAACACAAAAAAAGTCAAAATGAATGCCACAATATTATAAAGCAACCAAGTTGCAACAACAATGTGCATGCATCAAATCTGTGCATGTGTATGTAGGTAAGTACAAAACGCTATGGCGCATACACATCAGCATGAATAAAGCATTAGCAGCACTCATGGGAAAATGTTGTTAACATTGTTACATACAAATTTCTATGCGTACTTTCATGTGTTTGCTTATACGGGCAATGTCTATGCATGCATACAAGCATACATATTTAATATATAAGTTTGTATAAAATATAAGTATGCTCCCGTTAAACTAAAGTTGCTTCCGTTTAATACATAAAATGTACACATATTTGGCACTGATGCGGGGGCGGCGGGTATAGTTGCCCTTCTGTAGGGCAACACACCCGTACGTATGAGTATCGTGTGCGGAAGCGTACTATGTACGTATGTACCAATTGCTTGAAGTCATTTGGTGCTTTTTATATATTTCGGAATGAGTGCTGAATTTAAATTTGTTAAAATTTAGTTGATTTATCCGTACAAGTGAGATGAGCACAAGTGGCAGATGCGCTTTGCAACATGATGCAGCAACGAACAATTGCACTAAATTTACGCAATTGCTTATTGCGTTTTTGTCGCACACGATCGACAACTTTTTATAACATTCTATGCAATTCTATTGCAATCTTTTTTATGTTAATTTTATGTTAATTCAAACTATAATATATATATATATATATATATATGTATACATATTAAGTGAGAAAATTGTAAAATAATGGCTTCTAAGATTTGCTTTTTATTTTGTCGTTTAAACTATAGTATATGTCATTGCGTTCATATGATGCATAAATTAAACTATGCTAATTGCATTGCAACTATTCATTTGTGGAAAATTAGCATTAATATCTTTTTCAAAATTAGTTTGTTGCTATAATCTACTAAAATCGTACCCAATGTTACTGCTCTTAATATATGCAGATTTGAAAGAACTTTTGTGTTTTTATATTCCATATTCATATACCTAATTGGAATATGCAATTGTAATCCATTGCAATGCAAGAACAGAGTTCATATTTCTAATGATTTTAACTCATTTTAATATTTATTCTAAAAAATGCAGATTAGTTAAAGATACGGTTATACGATAAAGTCGTTTGACTTTGTATTTTAAGAGTATAGATTTATATACATATATAGATAATGGGGTTTACCTCGAAACTGAGTTCAGTTCATTTTAATAAGGCTGTTCATATGAATCGTGAATATTTTGCTATTTTTCAGTGCTGATATTGGCTTGGAGAATGCTCTTTACTTAGAAGTTGCTCGATTTAATATCTGCAAACCGTGGAAGCTACTTTTCAATTGAAAAAATATATAGAAATATATACGTATGAAATGCATGAGATATGCGATTTGTTTTTGTTTCTTATTGAACCTGGAGACAATATCTTTTAAAGATACAAATGACCTGTACCATTTACATGTCCGATCCTGCACTGACTATTGAGCCATATATGCCTACCGACTAAAAATTCAGATAAGCTATTCCTCCATAGGGCAGATTAGAAGAGCATTATGAAATATGAAATATACGTTTGCCTTTTAGCTATCGTATGTTGGGACACATTTTGGATAATGGATAGTAATCTTGTTGAGACGTACACTCTCTTTTTTCACAGTAGATATTTGATTTACATTCAAATATACTAAGGAAGAGTGAACCTTTACACCACCACCAACAAAGCAGTGATGATGACTAATGAACACAATCATTGCTTATGGGCATTAGAATGTTTAATTTTTATATCACCTCTCTGTCAAGTAATTAGATTAATTAATAATTTTTTGCCTATAAATTGGTCAATTGTGAAGTGCTAGATATTTCGGATGACGACTGGCAGTTCAGGAATTGGTACTGTTTATATGATAGTACCATCGCTCTATTTAACCTACTAATTTTTAACATTAATAAATATTGTCGAGTTCGAATATTTGTTACATATCCGCTTAAGATAGGTTTCTCTCTATAATGTGGCGTACAGCAAATTACTCATCACTCATCATGGTAGTCGACGACAATGCCGATAGCAAGTATTTTGGAGTAGGCTATTTAAAACAAAACTAGTAAAACATATAATAAGTAAAGATGCAAAAACGTTACGTTTCTAATAGCTATAAAGTGAAATATTATAAGAAATATAACCAATTAATTTTTTTTTGTAATTATATCAGTAACTGAATACATATTATTGAGATATAATTTCCTGTTCTAGTTAAATTCATTCTATTAATAAAGTTTTACCGGAAACTGAATGAAGACATGTAAAAATGAACGATGTTTCATTTTGTTCAAAGATTTGAAAAACATAATTTTTTATGTTATTGACATATTAGTCATGCTAATTTATATTGTTTTTTTTTTTTGAGTAAACAATTTTATATTGTTTACATACTAATTTATGTAAATATTTGTATACATCTGTATATCGCTGTGTAAATAAATAGTTATCTTACAAAAAACAGAAAAACAGATTTAAATAACTATCTTTCATTTTTAAGCCCATAGAAGATCTTTTATAGCCCTAGTATTCATATATGTTTTCACCTAAAATTCCGGGAAACCATTCAAGTAAATACAGCTTTAATGCATAAAATTGTAGGATAATTGCAATGCTGCATACGTTGTGCATTCCGTAATTCAGTGATTATTTGTGTTACGCGATGTTTTCGTACTTCTGCAATTACAGTCATTTTATTTACAATTTTATGGAAAATTTGCGGGCCTCATACCGATGCGCTTCCAATGCGCCTTGCGAACGCGTTTACAGTTTGGGAAACAGTACCTAACGTACGAGCGTCGGCAACACGTGGTCTGCATGAAATGCAATGATTCTCAATTGTGTTGTTGTGTTTTTGTAATTTTTAAATCACTTGCCACATGCAACACTGAAATATGCATTACGCATACGAAAGCGGCATGCATGCGCCGCAATCCAACAACGTTTCTAGGTACTCATATGCTGCATGGATGCGTGCCTGTGCAGTTGCGTGATGTTTTTATGACGTGTGTGAGTGGAAATGAATTAAGGTGAATTACGTCGGGCTGAGTTATGAGTGTAATGAATGGATTTGATTGTGACCAATTGAAGCTCATGAATATAAATTATTGTTAATTAAATGCAGCATGTGCATTTAGGATTGGTTAGTGTGAAACAGTGCCCAAGGTGTTGCATTTCAAATTCAAAATGTGACAGATTTGAATACTTAAAATTATGAACATTGTTTCAGTCTGGTATTTTTGTATTTTGGAATTGTAGGTCTTAATGAAGTTATTCTATGTCCAAGTGCAGTGAAGTGAATTTGACTTAAAGTGCAAAAGTATATAAAATTACTCTAACACTTTAAAGTCCAATATTTTGGACATCTTACAAATTGACTTATCGATGTAAACGTTTTAATTAAACAATTATATATTGCGGTAGTAGCAGCACGAAACTCTTTATGTGACACAAACAAAAGAAAAAACGAAAAGGCCGGATCCAAACTATAGAGATAAAGTTATTACTGCTGTTATAAATAGCACAAAAAACGAAGCAAAACTAACTAAGAAATTCACAGATATAGAAGTAGTTGGACCAAATTTGAACAAATGGTTTGAAAAAAACATTGAGCCAGAATAATACAAGCGTACTTAACACTTAAGGTTAGATCAGAAAAAAGGATCACAAGGAGCATGCTTATCGGATATCAAACGCAAAAGGGAAGAAAGCTACTTAAGTTGCAAATGACTGTAAATCAATTTAAAAGGTGAATCTTTCTCGACACCCAAACCATGCTAAAGAAGAAAAAGGAATTTTCAACAAGAAGAAACAGAAAAAGTTGTGATGTTTTTAAAGTTATTGAAAAACATCCATATATTTTATTAATAATCTATATTATGTATGTATCTATATCGATAAATGTACAAAGATCTGTTTAAATCTACTAATATAGATATATATATCTATTTAGATATGTAGATATATTTAGATATATCTATAAATAATCTATGTCTATTATAAAGTAAACATAGAAAATTTTTAGGAAGAGATGCAGAAGAAGTAATCGTGTTTTTAAAATAGTAAATAGAACAGTGTTGCCAACTTAGCGACGAAAGCAATTGTGACAAACCCTTTGATCTAACATTTGAAATAATCGATTACTTTCTTGTAGAATATATATACTTACATGCTCCGAATACTATAAATCAATTCATAATCATTACTCAGCAATTAAATTTTAGAAACAGTTAAGCTGCATTGTTCTATTTGTAAGTCCTACAAGGCATATAGCGCTATAATAAATAACTTTAATTGAAATCCATCAGAACGTAATAAAATAAAATCTAAAATTCCTATTGCTTATATGAATCCTATGAATTTTTTAAAAGATAACTTCTGCAAGCCTGCATAAGATTGACTTATATTTCTTATACCTCATACAAATAATTATATATGCATCACATTTTTTCAAAATTTAAAAAAATTAAAAAATTTGAAATTTTTTCTGGGTACAAAATCAAAACACAAAAAAGTACCAAACTTTAATTAAATTTATAATACAAATACTTATTCAAAGATTACTTCATAGTAAATAATTATATGTGCATTTTTTATTTTTATTTTGTTAATGTAATAAATGTTGATGTAATCAATTTTTTTTTAATGTTAATAATTAATAGTTTTTCCTTTGTAATTTAAAACTAAATTGAGGCGATTTGGCATAAAAAATAGATGTGTCAATTTTAGACCACTATCGTTAATAGCCGATTTAAGGTCTCGTGCCGTATTAAACTGTGTTCCATTTTGAAAAGCACGGGCAGAAACTATTCCCCAGAGATTTTCAATGGAGTTTATGTCAGGACTCAATGCTGGCCATTTCAACACAGGAATTTTTCTGTTACCAAAAAAGCATTGCAGTGCGAATTGATGTATTATACTACTGATAGTTCCAATCAGCACCATTTAAATTACCGGCAAATTCCACTAACTTAGT
The DNA here is from genome assembly GCF_002237135.1 of Teleopsis dalmanni. Lineage (NCBI taxonomy): Eukaryota > Metazoa > Arthropoda > Insecta > Diptera > Diopsidae > Teleopsis > Teleopsis dalmanni. Next base: position 151,128,650 of record NC_051847.1, read on the forward strand.
GTCCAAAAGCTCTACATGCATACTGGCATTCACTTTGGGTAGATATACAGGGGTCTTTCCTTTGTAGCTGAACGCAGCCCATATTATAATAGTCCCACCACAAAAACCTCGCTTGTTGCAGAATACCCGATCCTATCGTAAATCACACCAATATTTTTTGCAATTGCCTGGGCCGTATAAATTATTTTTTTTTTCATTACTAAAGACAACATTATGCCACTCATCGGTCCAGAATCGGTATTTATTTGCAAATTCTAAACGAATCTTAATATGGCTCTCGAAAAGCTTTGGTTTAGGTACCTTTGGTGAATAACTCTACTCCTTGTTATTTGAAGTGACATATGAGCACTTATTTCTCCGCTGCTCATCGAATTATCCACTGTTAGACGTCGAATTCAGCGAACAGTATAATGACAGAATTTTTGTTGCATAGGAAGTACAACATTCCATGTAATAATTTCACATTTTTCAAAATTCGAAAAATAATTTATAAAATATTCAAAAAACAAAAATACAATAATGCACATATAATTATTTGACATACTGTATTTCTTCACTTATATTTCTAGATGATTATTTCTTTGGCAATTGTTAGTTACATAGCTCTGTATTATAATACAGATAATAAAGAATACTCTTTATATATAGTAAAGTTTCCGGTTGACAAGTCTTACAGATGTTAAATAATAAAATTCAGCTCTTGTAGGCATATTAAAAACTCTTATATTTCAGTGACGTGGTATATTAGGACCTTCGCCATGAAATTTTATTTTTATAATTAATTTTCCTGTTTTGTCATTCTGAAATCCTTTTCTTTTATTTATCAATGTCAACTATTACTTTTACATTGTTATTTTTTAATAGTATTTCAAAAACTTTATCTAACCAATTTCTTATCCGAATCTTTAATATATACATGATATTTTTAATATCATAAAAAAGTTTTACAGTTGAGAACATTTCTAAGCAAATCCACTACAACTATGTTAAATAATCCGCCCCCTAGTTTCCCATTTGGAGCTGAAAGCAAGTAGTGCTCAACTTGGGTAAGGTTTCACTTTTACGTCAATATCCTCCCTAACTGTGCCACAAACTTATCCTTCTAAATGCAAACATTCTATTTTGCATTTACAATATGCGAATATCCTCCTGAGGATTCGCAGCGAAAGCTTTTAACTATTCGAACTGTTGGCAAAGTAAATTAGGAATTCTTATGTTGTAGCTGAAAAACTTATAATGCCAGGAGCGTTCCCTGCATTTAAATCAAACTTTAAAGACAAATACAACGTGTTAAAAAGTAACAGCATACAATTTTAATAGAAAGAGCAGAAGTTTAACTAAAACGACCTTTCATTGTTCCCCGAAAAGTTTCAAATGTTTTAAGTTTTTTTTTTTTAAATAAGAAGAAAATGTACATGATTCCACATCAAAGGGATTCGGAAGGTGGAATTTTTTTTAAAGATGTAAATTCAGTTTCACATCACTTTCTGTGGTTGACAGTGAACGAATAGGGTTTTAAGTCCGTTAAAATTGATTTTAGAATTTTGTATGGTTGAATTTTACATATAAGGTAAATGTTATATCTCATTTCATTTTATCTCTTTTTTAATTTTTAATCAAGTTCTATGTTTCTTTAACTATAAAGTGCCTTTATATTGACAATTGAATATTTAAATAATAAAAATTGCAAAATCCTAAATCGATTGTTCCCTCATTGAAGAACTGCAAAAAAAAAAAAAACTAATGTATATAACTATTCATTTAAGTATGTTTTAAAATAATGTATGAAATTTTGAACGAAAAACATTTCATTTTGTTTTTCCAGGGTTATTTTTATATAGTTATTAGCTATATAATAAATGAATAATAAAGTTAATAATAATCACCACTTTTTGTATGTCAATCTGACACACAACAAATATGGTATTGTCAATTTAGATTTTAAGTAAAAATAATAATAATAATAATAGTTATTAGCTACATAAATTTCACCCGACGTTCAGGGCGAAGCACTATTATATCTATTGTTATAGTAACAAGCAGGATGGTTGGTTGGCTGGTTGCAGTGGCAGATCATTAGGTAACTTACATGTACCTTAGCACATTTTTCGCCGTTTTGTTACCACATTCCTCGCAAAAACCCCTAAGGTAGCAGAATACAGACTAAATCCATTCCGTAAAATTTGGATAGTTTAATAGGTCTTTTATATTCACGATGAAGAGTCTGATTAACTGTCAGAAAACTATATTCCTAAAAACTTTTTTTTTGGACGCCAAAGCCGGGCAAGCACAGAGAAACTGTTTTATGATTTCTTTTTCCTGCAAGTTTCCGCAACTTTTGTAGTGAGGTTTATGAGGAATGCGCAGTTTCTATACGATGGTTACTATATATCAATGATCAGAAAAAACTGCAGTGAGCTTTGCACTGTTCACGCGGTCGGTTTTGATGAGTTCCCAGGATCTACTTTTATTATAGGTGATCCATGTCAACCTGGAAGTTGTACATGACTTAAGTGACATCCATCTATTATTGGTAAGCTGCAGAAAGTAGCAGCAAGTGCTTCTCTTAATGTTCTTTAGGGTAACGTAAACCGGTGCCGGCAGGGAAGCCACTAGGAAAGCACCAAAGCAAGCTAAATGCTAAACTATCATCTTCTTCGTTCGATGTTCTTATGTCCAGCAACCCAGATGCGTGCGTATTCTCTTAGGCTACATAATGAGATCACGGTTTTTCAGGCTGAAATCTTAACAATTAGAGAATCGTGCCGGATAATTGTAAGTTACATCAAGGACAGATGTAGTGTTGCCACTTTCATTGGCAGCCAGGCAGCAATGAAACCCCTTGAATCCTTCATCACAAAATCAAGGATGGTAAAAAAAATGTAGAGAGGTGATCGACAAGCTAAATTTAAAATCTCCTGTGACGACGATGGCCTTGTACATCCAATGTGTAATATTGGGACAAGTACCCAATTTTTTGCCGAACATCCTTTTGCAAGATTAGAAACATAAACAAGCCTTATTGATTCGAAGATCGACATTGTGTGTCCAGTTTAGCTTACTATCCAACAGCATTCCTAGATATTTGTTTTTTTTCGATAGTTTCCAATGCTGCCCGTTTATTGAAGGCAAACTAAAATAAGGTATTTTGATTTTAGAGGTAAACAGCATCATTTCTGTTTTTCCTGGGTTAATACCTAGTCTACAGCCTGTGGCTAAGTATTTATCTTAACCAAGGCCCTTAGCATAATAATGTTTATTATATTAGGGAATTTATCCGACACTAGAAAAACCGCGTCAACTGCATACGCTACTGTTTTCACACCTATCTTATCTATTATATTAAGAATATCATCCGCGATCAGCAGTCACAGTGGCAGTGAAATAATCCTTGTGGAGTGCCTCTGCTGACGTGTTTGACTTAAGTTATGCTGCCCAACTATGACTGAATAGTCCTTGTTTTCAGCATAGTAATTATCCAATTTTTGATTTCCTCTTCTATACCTATTCTGGCAAGTGACTCATGGATAGCTTTCGTGGAGACATTATTGAATGCAGTCGCAATAACTAAAAAGGTTGTAAACGAGGTAGGTGTACAGATGTTGTCACTGTTATCTTTCCTATTCATGATATGGGAAGTATGTGGAAGATCTCTAAATCTGTTGTTATGAGTTTTTCCTTACCTGTTCAATAACATTTTCTATATCTGCTCAATGTTTGATGTCTGTTATGTGTTGTATATACATCAATATTTTTCGCTGTTGTTTATTGATTTGCTTATGAAGCCTGTATTACTTTAGTTAAGCTTCTGTACCCAAGAATTATACGTTTTAGTTTATTAAATACACATTTTTCTTTCACAAGTATCTCGCTGCTTTGATATCTTCTTTCCCAGATTAGATTTGTTTATTTGCTTGACTAATATTATTTTAATTATATAGTTATTATTGATAGTCACTGCTTAATAGGGAGGCATGTTATGAGACTGGGTCTTCCTTATAATGACCTTTGTCGTGGTTGTGGCTCTGAGGACGAGGAGGAAACTGTGTTCCATCTCATGTGTCAGTACCCATCTTTAGCCAGAAGAAGATCAAAAATCTTGGGAGCCTCTTTTCTGACCGATCTGACCGAGCTGTCATCCTACAATGTGAGCGATCTGGCCAGATTCATTGAACTGTCGTATTGGTTTTCCTTCACCTAATGGGAGAGTGATTGCGTTTTGTGGGCGTTGTTAGTATACTGGTCACCTTGTCTTTATACGAACATCGCTTTTTCCTGTGGTACAACGGGTCAATATTTGTGCTGAAGTGGGCTTCTTGGCCACTCCAACCTAACCTGACCTAACCTAGTCTAACAGTCCTGGGTGGATCACCGTTATTATTGATAGTTTTTCTTTTTCTTCTTTTTAGCATAACAATCCTAGGTGAACCAGTGCTTCCTCAACCAATTTTTGCCATTTAACTTAATTCGATGCCAAGTTATTTTAATTGCTCACACGTAGCTTCCTTAAATCTTTTTTAGCATAATCTAGCCACCTTTTTCTAGGCCTGCCTCTTCTTAAGGACCCAATTAGGTTTCTTATTTATTGACAGTTATACATTTTATGTTTCATTTTTATTTTCAATTTTTGAACTAACTACTTTTCAGAATAAATTCATATGTATTTGAATAGGAAAAAGTTAAACTAACATGAGTTTATTATTAGTTTTTGTTATTTAAGTGGTGTTATTTAAATAAATCATAATAAATGAAATAAAAAATAATAAAAATTATTTATGTACGTAATAAATGAGTATTGAGAAAAACATGATAACCTATTAAAATAAAAATTAATATGGAAAACATGACTGGTGCATAAATTCTGATGGCAGCAAGTGCGGAAACATTTGACATGAGAGCAAAAAAATTATTCAGGGAAAACATTTGAACAAATATGGAAATAAAAATTGAAAATATTTTTCATTTCAATGAAATATAAAAAGACTTTGGCATGGTGCAGTTCAAGTAAACAAACTAAATTCATGTTGATTATCGGTATAAAAACAAGCTATCACCAAACGTCAAACAGCCAAGCATGGGGCACACTAAAACTTACCCTTCATAAAATGGTAAAACCCTGTACTTAAGCCATTTAGAGTTCCCCTTACCTACTCCGGCTCAAAAATCTAAACGTTTTTACTGCGGCAAAACATGAAAATATGCAATAAAAACGCCAATGAAGGCAAAATGTAATATGCAGCAATAAAAATTACATATAACGAGGAAATACTTGAAGCAATATAAGCTGAATTTTATGTGAGGATGTATAAAATAACAAAAAAAGAACCGGGACAGCTGGGAGAAATGGGAGCCTGATGGAATAAACAGGAATACTTGCAGCGCTTCATAAGCAGAATAAACATTAACGTCTCCATGCCCGATTGTAAGTAATTTTATGGGAAATAAAATATATTTCAATATATTTTTCACATTAAAAGAAATTGGGAAGATTGATCGTATCGTAATTTTCGCAATTATTGCAAAAATGTTTAAAAACACAGTTTCTTTAATGTTTAAAAAAGGCAAGTGTTTCTGATACCCAGAATAAGAATGGTCATCACTGCAAGAAGTATATTAAGTTTAATAGAGATAAACTAAATAGATCTGCTGGTCAAAGAGAAATTGTTTCTGTTTATAAATATACTATGAACAACAATATTCCAACAAAACAATAACTAGGTTTAAGCTTTCCTGTTAAAAATGAATTTTTTCGTGCTATATTCTGCTCAAAAAGTATCCTGTTTTTGTTGTTTGCTAACTACTCCTTAAGTAATAGACCTTTTTCAAAATATTTTTTTTTGTTATGTTGGTACATTCTTTCTTGACATATGGTACAAATTTGAGCCCAATCTGTCAATTAGTTTGTTTACAGCAGCTGTTAATGTGAGACTACCTCAACTGCATTTAGCGATTTTTACTATGGAAATTTCTTGTTGTACGCGATTTTTTGATCAAACACGGCACCATTGTCATCGCTCAGGCACCATATTCGCCAGATCTGGATCCGTGCGACCATTTCCTGTTCCCGAAACTCAAATTGCCCCTTCGTGGTAAGAGTTTTGAGTCGATTGAATCGGTAAAAGAGAATTCGCCGAAGAAACTAAAAGCCATTGGATTAAGCGTTGGCATATGTGTATCGCTTCAGAAGGAGCATATTTTGAAGGAGATAAAATAAATTTGGAATAAAATTTAAATTTGTGTGTTTTATTTACAAAATCCGGGTACATTTTGAGCTGGAAGTATCTTAGATAGCAAAACCAATATATTGCTCTTAAGATTTAAGGAAATTATTCAAATACTGACCTTCCATTCTTTGCTCTCCTTCCGAAACATACATATACTCAATTTTGTGAATATTAATAATTTTGTAACTGAAACTCTATGTTCAATTACACCAGTCATTGTGCCAGTTATCTGCTTTTACATAACAGTCATGTAGAACGCGCGTATAATGGAACGATAAATCTTTAGGACTTAAAGCAATTTCCAAATTGTTTTTCCACAAATTTAAATTCTATTTAATCAGAAAAATAAATAAAATGAAAAATTTGTGCTGAAACAAATTTTCAAATAAAATTTGTAAAAAAGTTGAATACAAAAGTTATGAACTTTGGAAAAAGATGTGCATGAAAACGTGATAAAAGACGTAACGACGAGAACAGCACAAAATTCTGCAATCTTTAATTTTACATAATCCGGTACATGTGCTAAACTTAAATAACTTAAACGCGCTTAAAGTGCCGTAGAGACTTTTAGGACTGAATGAGTAAATCGTCAGTGGAGCAAACTGCCAGAATAGACTCACCAATAAATAAGCAGACAACAAATGCACGAAGTATCCGACTGCCTTACTACTGTGTGTGTAGAAAAGAAATATTTTCATTTCCTTGCTATTCATAGTAGGTGCAGGAGGCAGTACTCTGTGGCGCGGGTCGGTGGCATCATCTGCCTTTACTGCCAAGAAAGGCGTGCTGGTTTTCACAAATAGGTGTTGAAATACGTTTTGCATGCTTTAAGCTTTACGTGTTCCGAACTCCTCTCGACTTAAACTTCAGTTTTCAGTTTTTCACTTTGGAATGATACTTGTAGTTGGCTGCACTGCTTAAATGAACGTAGAACGTCTTCTATTCCTAGTATTTATTTATGTGAGGTTAATGATAAAAATTTACTGTCTAGAAAATTAAAAGTAGTTGCTATTCTAGTAGCAATTATATTTCCTAGTCAATTACAACTTCGCAATTATTTACGATTTATTTAAAATTTTTAATAATATTTAATTTCGCTATTTGTTGTAAGAGATGTTATACTCGTACCTTAATGATCTTAATAGTGAGCTTAAAGTATTAAAAACAACTTTATCATATTATGTTGTTTAATACTCTCACATGCAGGTACCTAATTTAGATTTTCTATTTATTTTTAATGAATGTATGTGAAGTCGAAGAGTAAAAGTTTACCAGGTAACTATGAACTAACTAACTACTAAGTTATAGATATTTTTATAGAACTATAAAAATATTTTATAGATACTTTTTACTTGTACTACTTTTACGTTCTTTTTTAACTTTTAAATCAGAAAAGTTAAACTATGGAATAGCATTGAAATACTGATAGAATATATAGCATTGATTACCATAATTTATAGAATATATTAGGTTAGATAAGCTTAGGTTGGAGTGGTTGAGCCCAGTTGAGCCCAAATAAGGGTCGTTGTGGTACCATAGAAATGGTGATGGTTCGTACATAGACTAGGTGGTCAGTATACGACCAACGCGGAAAAAGGCAATGACTAAGATGAAGTTAAACCAACCTAACAGTTCTATGAATCTGGCTAAACCCCTAATATTGCGGAATGACAAGATAAACCAACTTAACAGTTCTGTAAATTTGGCTTAGCGTCTAATATTGCAAGTTCACAGATCAATCAGATTGGTAAGGAAAACGACCCCCAAGATTTCTGATCTTCTCCTAGCAAAATATAGGCATTGTCACATGAGATGAAACACAGCTTTCTCCTCGTCCTCAGAGCCACAGCCGCTATAAAGGTTATTATAAGGAAGACCTAGTGTCACAGTGACCTGTCTGCACCGATACCGTAGTGCTAAGCGGATTCCGCTTTATTTAGAATATATACAGAAGAATACAACGTACACACATTTTTTATTTGTAAATGTATATAACATAATGTAGCAGATATCTATGTTATTCCAGACGTCGCTAAATAAATATCAATCTTTTCTATTGATGACATATGACATAGTTAATAAAGAGTGTGTAAATTGCTTACATTAAATACAATTCCTTTAATAATTTGAAAATAAGGAAAATGTAGACAAGACAGTAACCGGTGGTACCAACTATATAAATTAAATGGACACCAACATGAAACATATATTTTCGTTTAACTTTGTTTAAGATAGGAAAATTTCTGAAAAAGTATAAGAACTGCAGCTTAGAGTCATTCTATAACTATCCATACTAAAACTGTCCATACTACTATATGAGCCATCTATATATGTGAATGGAACATCTTTATCAGGTTACTTCTAGTTAGTGTTACTTATGCATGGAGTATTCATATTATTCGTGTACGCTTATATTGGAATTACTACAGAAACATACTATTGGATACTTGCCATTTTAATATAATCAACACGTTTTTTTACTTTCTCTTGATCATTTTATGTATCAGAATGAAAATAAGCGTACAATGGTTTAACAAACTAAATATTAATTCTACTATATCTTTAGGATCAAGTGAGATATATTTCTGCATTTTGTAGAGTTAATTTGTGGACTAGAGATATTGTAAGGTATAGAAGCACGAAAAGTTAGCTTGGCAATCTTAAATATTAACTATTGGATAATTATATCAGTAATTTTGAGTGACACTTTTTATCATATAAATAGTTTTCTTGTTTGCTTTAAACCCAAATATGGGCTTGAAACAAACACTTACTATTCTGACATAAATATAAATAGGTGTTTTATTTTGGTGATCTATCTATAGCTCTAAGTTATGAAATTTAAGTAATATAAGGTAAGGGTCCAGTCTGGCCAATGACATGTATCAAGAGATTAAAAACATTGGTCAAAGTACTTTCTGAAAACACCGATTTTTCAAATGGCCATACAAGCTATCTATTAACTTGGTTTGGTGGTTGTAGTGACAGGTCAATAGATTTCTTTTCGCTGAGCCCAATTAGTGATTTTTCACCATTTTACTACTATATCCTCGCAAGAAAACTCAAGAAACTAAATCTATTTCGTTGAATTTAGATAATTAAATTGAAGTTTTGTCTTTGACAAATTATTACAAAATTATTTTCCTAAAGATCTATTTTTTCTGGAGGCCAGTGCTGAGTATTCAACTATTGAATGATTAGCATGATGATTAGTAATATATAAGCAAAAGGCTATTGTAGTGTGTATTTCATAATAGAAAGCGTAGCAGGAATAATTAATTATTTTAAAAAAGTTAAGCTAATAATTTAGAATTTTCTCATATTTAACTTAGAAGACTTAAAAAAAAACAAATGTGCGTATGTGAGTACGCAAAAAATAGAAAAAAATTACAAAAAACGTGTATTAGAAAATACACATGACATTAAAATGTTAAGTACGATAAGCCAATTAACATAAAACTGGCATTGTGAATCCACAACTGAAAAGACTATGAACTGCCCAACAAAAAGTGCTGCCATGCTGGTTAGCTCTGTCCCTTGGCTTTCTGAGGCGTGCGCTGGCTCAGTTTGGATGGTTTTATGGTTACAATTGCAAAAAATGACGTGCAGACAACTCCGTTCACAATGCGTAGAGTTGTTATTTTTATCTGTCTACCGATATTCACGTTACTGTCCGTTAGCATGTCTGTTTGTGCGTTTGTCTGTCCACCGTTCCCGAAGCGTATCCAACATACGCCTTTTGGTGATGTGAAAGGCATATTCGCACATGCATGCGGGTGCGTATCTGGCGGCATCCATTTATTCGTTCGCAACCCCATATCCGCCAGCTGCCTGCCATTTCTGTGTGACCACAATACGTGTCTGTTTTGTATGGTCTCGATTGCTTCTTTCCCCCATTTGGCGAGTAGCTATTGGGTTTCTGCTGTTGTGGTTCCTATTTATTTTTCACATTAGTCAGAAATGTTTTGTAAATATTTTCATTATGAACTCTAAATGAATTTCCATTTAACTGCCAGCCGCTGTTTACAGATTTTTTTAGCATTTCTAAAATTTGCTGTGAAGTTTTTTACGTTTTCGTTAACTTTTCACAATTTTTAGTCACGACCTTTCCATATTTATTTATTTATTTATTTATTTATTTATTTATTGTATTTGAGCTTCTCCATATGCGCAATTTTCTGTGCAGCAGAAAAAGTATCTTTACTTTTCACGTAGGCCGGCAAATATTAATTTTATTATATCAATAAAATTTTTTATGAAGCAAAGCTCTTCAGAGTCACTTTTCTGAGTAAACAACGATATTTCGTGTTTAATGACAGCGCATTTATTTGCTTAAAGTGTGTATTTTTTATGTTTGCAATTAAATTTTTTAGATTAATCTACTATATAAAAAAGGTGCTAAGGTTGTTCAGAAACAAGTAACAAGAATTTTATATACAAAAAAATATTTTAAAAATTTTTCCCAACATTTGTGCAAAAATGAACGATAATTTACGGATAATCACAAAATATACCAAAAAGAAGAAAAAATTTTGACTTTACCTTTGACAAAATTATATTCCGTAGTCACACACATGCAATATGAATCTATTAAGAATTCTTCTTCTTCCTCTTTTTTGATCCGACAGTTAAGTGGTAACCTTGGTCTACTTCCTCAAGAATTCACTTACAAAGTTTTTCAGATCAAGTCTTTAAATTGAAACCCTGAATTTTTTTGCAGTAATTGCCCAAGAAGAACGGAGAGTATCTGTTGTATCAAAAATTAGAGAATGAATGTGTGTGATCTATTTTTTGATTGTTGATTAAAATGAGTTATATAATACAGATACATCACAATACTTTTTAGAGAATGGTTTCGCATGCTCTCTTGTATCAAATACAATTATGAAATATTTTTTTAGAACCCGAATTGTCTTTTCTTTGTAATAATATAAAATTCAAAGACTTATCTTAATGAACTATCTATAATAATCAAATATTTACTTATCTTACCAAAACAAAAAAAAACAATTACTGGATCGAATTGATGCCTCGAGCAGTGTAAAAACAAAGTGCAAATCTTTGTAGTTCCCTCAGATTTTTATTAAGATTTACTATTCGAAAAGTTCAATTAGATCAACTTTTGCAGCTGCCACTGAGGCAACATTTTAAGTTTTGTAAATTTTTATCTTATTTGCAGAATGGAAACATCTATTCTCCTTGGTTCTTATACTGCACGGAGCATACATTTTTCGAGGTTACTGCACTTTAATCCAATGTGAATAGAAGAACATTGGAATAGAAGTTTCCAGTCTTACCTTATATATTGTAAATAATTTTAAGAATTCGACTGATTATCATTATTTCAAATGTAGCTTGGTATTCTTATAAGCTTTTGTTGTCAATAATGCGTACTAATTCTAGAGTCAAATAATTTTTAAGTAAAAGTAGTTGAAATTTGGCATATGATGCATTCTTTGAGATAATCAAAATATTTCAAGTTTGTCTTTAAAAATTTATGAAACCATTATACATCTTATAGTACTAGTCTGCTGTGCAGTGTAGAATTTGTAAAAGCCTGATGGCAGTTCTGCACCTCAGGTCGGACCTAATATAGAGTTTTCTTCTTTTCTTCAAAATTTTTTTCAGTCTTTGGTATATTCTCAAACAAATTGTATCTGTAGCTAAAAATATTCTTCATGTTCAACTTTCCCGATAAATTGATGTATTTAATCAAACTTCCACCAAGTATGTTATGATTTCTAAAATCTAAAAGTTCTATCTTAGCAAGTTCCCAGAGGTGATATTTTAACATACAGTTACCTGCCACAATTCCTGTAATTAATTTTAGGTTATTTCTACTGAATTTTGTATAAGCCTTAAAACGATTTAAAGGTCAAAAGCCATTATAAGGAACACTGATTGTGATAGCTTTCGTAGATAATCACAGTCTCTCCTCTTCTTTTCCAATTAAAAACTACTTCTTTGTTGACAAGTTTATCTTGAAAAAATTTAAATAGTTTCGCTGTCAGAAATTTTAGCATGAACTAAAACCCTTAGGAGCCACATCTAATTATTTAGTTCAACGTTGAATTAGTAATTGAAGACACTTCATCAGAAGTCTTGATGTCACCTGCTATCAGTTCGTCGAAGGCAACAAATATGTCTATCGTATGTGGTATATATTTTGCGTAAAAGAAAGTTATTTTTTCCAAGCAATTCCAAAAATATCAAGCCTAGCTCATTAATGCCTGCCCTGATCTTTTCTTCAGTGAGTGATCTTGTGGGTTTTAGATATATCAATTTGATTTTAAGACATTGAATGAATCCTAATATCTCTGCAGATAGTTATAGTGTGAACTAATATTAAAAAAAAAGTTGTTAGAAAAATATTTATAATATACATTGGACATGCAGCTTTATTACATCTTTAATCCTGGGCCACAAAATCCAAGTTGATCTGAAGCTGTAAGTCTAATATATGCACTGGTCAGTACGATCGCAGTAACTTCTATCTACACACCTGTTATGAGATGTTCAATGATAGCAAATCAAGGTCTACGATCTTGAAGTAAGAGCTTTTATAAACCTTAATTTGTTTGGGTCAACTATAATAATTAATTGATTATAACATATTATTACATGAATATCATACTAGTTTATTACATTAATGAAAACATAAAATTCGAAATACCTACACAAACTGATGCATATGCCATATACAAATTATATTCGCGATATTGAATGTTGTCTTTGGAAAAGTTTATTCCTTTTTGGTTTTCCTTTGACACTTTACGATGGTTATAATTGAAAACAGAAAAATATTTGTAAAAATCTTGAAGTTTCCATAAAAATAAATCTTGAACCAACAAAATGTCTGAACACGTTCCAATACAAATTAAAGGATCTTGTCAAAATAATATACCCTGTAATAAAAATATCACGAAAGATCGGAACCTTATACTATAATTTTTAAGATATTAACATCTGCTAACAAATTTCTTGAGAATTCTTTATTGTAAGATCGAATAATATTAAAATGATTTTAAATAAATTGCACAAAATAATATTATAAAAATAAATAATTAAGATTATTTCTTTTATTACTCAGGCAAGGCATTATTTGGACAAGACATGCATTACCCCTAAAAAAAGGAGGGAAGCACATATTATCAAAAACATGTTTGTTTTGCTTGTCTATAAGGAAATCAATTACAAAAAAAAATAATTACAGGCAATGGCCTTAGGCGATTAATTAAGTTTTCATACTACTTTCATGCAGTTGTTTGCTGCAAACAAAAACAACATTTTTATTGGTGTTTCCACTGCCCTTTCTAATGTATATTGCATACCGGATCCTTCGCTGTTGCAAGTGAATTGAAAATTTTTCAAGTTTGGTTTCTTTTTCTACTCACATGAAGTTATAAACATATTGCATTAAAATTTTATGGCGTGAATATTATAAAAAATAATAAATATTTATGTAGTATTGTGTAATAAACAAATTGCAATTATTATTATTTATAAAATGTTTGCTTTTAACGTAATATTCATATAAAGAAATATCTAATTCGCCAAGACTTCTAGTATGTATGTGTGTATATTTTATTTCTTAAATTCTTAAATATAAACGCAATTATTATAATTATATATTATTATGTATGTATATTGTAGTTGTTCTATTTCATTTAAGTATATAATAATTCATTTAGATTTTATATTTATATTGGCTATGAATTTTCGGTGATGACTGTTTTAGTAGCCAGCTGGTTCTTTTATTTAAGTATATGTATGTTTGTTTTATTTAATAATATCAAATTAATAAATATATTAATTGTTTATTTAAATATGAAAATTTGTATAGTACATATGTATAAAATATTTATTTTGTGTGGTGGGGTGCAGGGGAATACCAATATACTGACCACAATCAGGTTCTGCAAAAAGTAAGCCTGATTCCTAGGGATCTTGTTCTACCCCGGGCCAACGTTAGTATTACTTCGGGGTAGTATCCTTCGATATTACAGATTAAAATTAAAAATTTATTACTGACCAACTTACTGATCACAATCAGGCTCCGATTGATTCTAGACATCTTGTTCTACCCCGGGCCTACGTAAGTATTACTTCGGGGTAGTATTCTTCGGTATTGCAGATGCACATTTAAATTAAAAATTTATTACGGATTTCAATGTAAGTACATTAAGAATTTATGCTCATGTTCACGTATATATAATATTATAATAAAAAAGTTTATAATATGATATATTATTACGATAATATTTTTATATATTTATGTGTATACTGCTGCACATAAAAACATATCAAATATTTACTGCATTAGGGAATAACAAAGAAAAGCAATTATTATTATCACTTACTTGAATTTGCACTATTCTGACGTCGACTCCAGACTTTGTATCTGTGACGTAACTCTGCTGCTTGTTTGTTCTGCTGCTGCTTTGCTCTGCAACCGCTGGTTTGCTCTGCCGATACTGTTTTGCATAAATATGTTCTTGTTTTTTTAAAAAAAATTTTAGCTGCGAAAGGCAATCACCTTTGATTGTTTTAGAATAATTTGGAATTTAGTATTATTTTATTTAATTCTTTATTTAGTTCTTTAGTGTTTTTAAAAATAATTTGGAAGTTAGTATTGTTTAATTTATTTATTATTTATTTTGTGTGTTTTTTTAGGCAAATATAGTCTTTGTCTTGGAAGATTTTTAGCACTCTCTAGAAGGAATTACTATAGAAAATTCTGAAGTAAATTATAATTGTAAAATAATACTTATTATAAATTATAAGTTTAGCATTTATAACAAATTGACTCAATATTGTTTTCACTACTATATTTATTTATATTAACTGCAAAAAATAGTTTAATGCACTTAATGCTTTTGGCTATATATAATAATTACAAATATTCTTTTATTTTCAAAACATTACAGTTCATTTATTCATTGTATTTATTTCTATATAACATTATTAGAAATGATTATTCATTAAACAATATAACACTAACATTTTTTTGCATTATTATTAAGCTTGTAAATAACAACTAAATAAAAAATTAAATCAACTCTTGTCTTAACGGGCATAACTTTAAAGAGAGCAACGGTTTTCACAAAAATAGTGCTTTTATTGTCATCAATGCTCTCTCATTCCAACCTTTGACATAAGCACCATAACTTTTTTTATGTTCAATTATTCCTCTCTTAACTGTTTATTCCTCTGCATTAAATGCACTTTTTTTTTAAAACTAATTTTTTTTGAAGAAATCATGTAAAATAAAAAAAATTGATTTATTTTTGTTTACTATCAAGTACTTCTTAGATATCTTATAAGTGCCAGGAATGAGTATTTTTATATAAAATTAGTATTTGTATGTAGATGATACTATATCAATACTTACTCCATTGTGTGAAAATGTAAACTATAAAATGTGCACTACATAGTGAATATAATATTTCTAACATTTCTAATATTTCTAAATTAATATAAAATCTATATAACTTAAATATTATATGTTAAATTATGTTATATATCAGATATTATAAAATATACTGTATATAATTTAAATTAATTAGTAATATTAATGCTAATGTGGTAATGCTTATTGCTTAAACCATTTAGAACTAATATGATATCAATATATAAAAAATCTGTGATATATTATGTATAACATATATATGTCAACGTATAATACAAAATATATCATATATAATACATAAAATATAATGTGTGTAACATTATGTATAATAATATGAATAAATAAAAATCATCATTATGGATAATGTATTAAACATTAATTACAACTACATATAATATAAAATATTCTCATATTAATTTATAATATATAATTTATATTATATATAGTTAACAATATTATGTTTAAAATTTATGTTTATGTTTATACAACACATTTACTTATATACATATATTAAAGTCAAAGTTTTATCGGATTAATTATATCATTTCCTAAATTGAGCTTTGTAGATTTTTTGGAGAAAATGTCTAAATTATATGAAAATTTATTAATCATTTTTAATAGCCTATATCTCTGAAACTTCACAAGTTAACTCAAAATTTTTAAGAAATTTGAGGTTTTCGTTCAAAAATTATATATGAACGATAAATATTTTATTAATATTTAAATATTAAATAAAAAAAATTGCGGTTTCTGTTTTTATTATCAGAAATCTATACACCAATTTCCGACTTGCAAGGGCGTCACGGCACGCCTTAATTGCAATTATTTTTTCAAATTTTTTCTACATCTTTTTCGCTCCACTAAGGTTTTAGAAATTGAAATTGGTTATTTCTGAAACTGAACCAAACAAGAAAAAAATTTTTTTAGGGTTACTCTAATATACATATAATACAATATATATAATATATAATATGTAATTTATAACTTGTAATATAACATATATAGTTTATCATGAAATATGTTATAAAATATATATAATAAAATCGTCAATAATATTTAGTGTATGTATATCGATTCTAAATAATGTTTTATTCAAGTTAATATTCAATAATTAACTTCATCCTCCTGTTAACCAGTTTACTTATGCAATTTAATTTTAAAAATATTGTATTATTATATTATAAAGTCAATTTAAAGAGTGTATATGCATAAAATTAAACTAATGCCTACTTAAATATTCCAAATATCACATAATATTTGCTGTCCCCACTTATGGCTCCGGACCAACTTCAAGCAATTTAAACTGGGTGCGAATATTTATGCGGCACTTAAAAATTCTTCACCGCAAGTCATTTTCCAAAATTTATTGAACTGCCTATGAAGCTGCATTTCATGAATACAAAACTCTTAATTGATATTTCAAAGGTTGCACGTTCCTCCTTATTTGTCGAAAATGTAAATATTGAACTTAAAATCAAAGCATATTATGTGTACTCCTGTAGATATGCACAATATGTATATATCTGAATATGTATGTGGGTCTATGGTTCGTTGTTAGAATATAGAAATTCATTTCATATTCACAAGGCAACCATAAAAATTTTTGTATTTGTTGATTTTGCACAGAATTTCCAATTAATTTTTAGTACCTGAACACTTTTCGAAATTTATAACAACCCAAAGCAAAAGTTTCGAGTCAATAAAAGTATTTGTAGGTAAAAATATTCGAGGCTGACGGAAAGAAAGTTATCAAATCAATAAACTTGTTATTATTAGTTTATGCCAATAAATAAATATTTTATTAAAAGTTTTCGTTCTTAATATAAACTTCACTGCCGGATGAGAAACTTTAAAATTCCGTTTAGAATATTTTTAATTTTAACTTCTGTTTCTCACCACAATATTATATTAAAGAAATATATTTCTCATAGTATATTACTTTATATTAGTTTCATAAATAATATATTCAAGTTGTATTTAACGGAATTTAGCACCAGCACATAAATTTAACGGAACCATTGAAGTCTCTTTAGAGAAAAATTCAGCTACATCTCACATTCTTAGGCTTGTAAACTATCTTAGTCCCTTCATTTTAGAATACAACCCATTCATATTTTTATAGCTTAAGGGAGAAGTAAATATAGATCTTCAATATTCAAACCCAAGCTTGAAAAATTTAACATTCAATATAACTTGAACAATTCTTTACAATTCTCCCCTATTTATTAATCAGTGAGGTGGCTTCTGATGAGGTTCCTCTGTAGTTATGAAACATTGTATGAGTACCACAATTTCATAATATTACGGCAAAGCCTATTTATAGGAATTTTATAAATTCTTGGAGTATTTGAGACCGATGTAAAATAGTATATGATAAGACATTTGAATGAAGATCAATTTAATATAAGTAGTTCTAACCATAAATAGTATATCCACAAATTTGTTGTTGCAATCAGTTGATTTTTTTAAATACTGGAGAATTTTTGATTAGTCGCTGAATTATATCTATATTTGAATAACAAGCATATTCATATAGTTATATGATAGATGTTATGTTGATATTTTTATTCTCCATCTTTTTAAATAAGTAGTAATCTCAAACGCCACCGTAAGAGACTTAGAACCACTAAAACCACTTCTTGAAAATGTTTTGTAGAAACAATTATAGCACAGAGACAGTAAAGGTCTTCTTACTGTGAAATTCATTTCGATATTTATGAAAATGTCCTTTTGAAAAAGCGAAAATATTTGGAAAATGTAAGAAGTTGATATTAGAGTTACTTACACGGACGGATGCTAGAACTTTAAATCTGAGTCTTAAGATGGCAGGACATAAGTATAATAAATAATCAATAGTATCGTCGGCCTTCAAACAATGTTGACATAAGCTGCAGTTAGCAAGGACAAGACGTAAGAGGTGTTTGACGCAGAGGATGTGACCAGTAATCGCACAAATTAGTAGTTACAGTCTTCACAATATAAGGCCATAAGAAAACCCGTTGTCTTTTCACTGATTTCAGGTAGGACCAGTTAAATGGGCCGACAGTCATTATGTTTTCGCTATTTATTGTTTGATTCACATTGAGTGCAACAAATGGGTGGTGTTCACAAGTACTTGATTTACTTTATAATTAATTAATATTATTTTAATAAAATCTCTGATTCTGCAGAGATGCTTAAAGAACATTCTGGTTGTAGAAAATTGAAATGAAAGTCGTAGAAAATTATAGCAAATGTTCCCACTTTTAGTTTAATTCCGGGTTAGATTTAATTTATATGTGGTTTTAAGGCATCGTAATATAAACAGAGCAATACTATGTGTATGTGTGCGGTATGTATGTTTGTGTCAATAGAAGACAATTTAATAATATGGAATAATACAGTAATATAACTCTCATATTATATGCACGATTAAATATTAACTGTCCGGAATATTTCATTTTGCCCTTTATGTAATCACTAAAAGATGATAGGACTTGCTAATGCAATTAAGGTGAAAGAAACTTCAGTTATTTCCAGAAGTGTCTTAGTCTATTTTAGATCGATGAAGGTAACTCTGTTTCGTGTATCGATTCTTTGTGGAAGAGCTAGGCATTCTCTAATGAAATGTAGTGATAATTTTATGTCTTCCATACATAGTCTGTTATTTTCGGTTTCCGATCATTTTTACAACAGCTTGCTTCAAAGGCAGTGACTTGTTATCAATCCAGTATTTACAATTATTCGTATTAGTTTACAGAAGAATAACAACTTTTTTATAGTGGTATAGTGGTTTAGAAGTGGTAATGGTAATGGTGTTCGGGGGTTTTCAGGTTAGGCTAAGGCCGCTAGGCACTGCGACCAGTTTGATCTATTGTGCACCCCTTTGTATTTAGATATTTAGCACCTCAGTTGGTTGAGTGCATTGTTACACTCTATAAAAACTTTTGATGTGAATGTGTAGCTTTTTAGAGCTTTGAGAACTGATTGGCTGTCTGAGAGTATATTAATTTTAACTCTCTTAAGTCTTCTTTTGGATAAGATCTCCAACAGTCTCTATTATAGCATAGAGTTTCGCATGGAAAACTGTGAAGTGTGTGCTTATTGTAACTGATTTGTGTACTCTGGGTGCCACCATTCCTGCTCCAACACCTTGAAGAGATTTGGATCCATCTATATACAATGTTTGCGAAGCGTCACGTAACCATGTTGGGTTGGCATTCCACTCCTCCCTTGATAGGAAGATGATCCTATAACTCTTGGTGAAATTGAGTACGGGATCTGTGTTGTCAATTGCCTTGGTCATATATGTTAGAAGTGGTAACAGGCTTATTGGTCTATTTCAATAACCGTTTTTTAACAAATTTTTGTGTATTTGAACAAGTGGGACTAAGTAATTGTCTACGTAACAAACTATATACACCAAAATGAATATGCAATATCTTCAAAAGTTAACTTAAAATAATGAACGTGCTTGTTATTCTAGAGCAAGTAACTTATGTAGACAAAAAAAATGAAATATTTATGAAAAAACTTATAAGAAATAGTGTAGTTTATATATATGCACAAACAAAACTCCAAAAGAATTCTTCCTACTATCAAATTATAACTTCATGAATAGTTTCTATGCAGCAAAACTTTTCAAATTTCAAATTTTATAAAAGAAAAAAAGTCAGAAAAAAATGTTCATGTTAAGAATTTGGAGCAAATGCCTACGCAGATACTTTCATACATATTTAATGTTATTTTTTTTTCACTTTACTGAACAAATAATGAAATCATAAAATAAAATTTTGTAAAATTTCAAAATTGCAAATGTGAAATACAAATATTGATATAAAAATATAGAAACATGTAGAAAAAGCTGAAGCAATTGTGTAAATAAGAAATTCGCTTGAAAGGAAAACATTGTTTGAGATACAAAAGAACACGAAATGCTGTGGCGACAATTGTTTCAAACACATTTCACTTGAGTTTATTTAGTAAAATTTTAAATATTTTGATAATTTTGTTTGAGTGCGGAAAGTCATAAATTTAAATTTAAATATAAATATAAATTTAAACGAGCTTAGTACAAATAGTATTTGCCGCTGCTGATAATACGTGCACAAAACCCCATTTCCTTAGTAGCACGATTAAGTCCGCAATAAATATGGAAAAACCACATATTTTTATTTTTCTATACTAAACAAAACATATTAAAGTTCAACATTAAATATAACACAAATTTTTTCTAAGTGCCTTAAGTGCAAATATTTGCAAATGGAATTTTTATTTAAAACACTTGAGAAAGTTTAGCTTTTTAAATATTTACCAGCTTGCATATCAACTCGGAGGTCGTTCCATTGTTTACTGTTTTCTGTAAACAAAAGCAGAGTAAATAATTGCTAAAAGTTGGTATTTGTTCATTTATAAATTAATTATTTATTCTCATATGTTTAGGAGATTGATTGAGAATGTAAAACTTCTATTAAGGCCGGGCTGTGATATGTTCGACAATATAGGCATCCAAACAGTTAAGTTCTTCCATAAACAACTTTTGGCATAAAACTGAAGTAGGTTATATAGATTAGTTTTTTGATTATTACCGGGCTTAGGTCGTTTATATAGATTAGATTAGGTCTATGTTCTTACAATGATAAAGCCTTAAAACAGATTAAAACAGATTTAGTATGAATAGAAATCATATTTGCAGCATACGGTGTTAGTTTAAAAATTTTTAATTAGTAAGAACAAACTCAATTCAGATAACTCGCAAATAATAAGTATGATATTAAAACCTTTTTCCTCTAAGTATGTTCTCCATCTCCAATACCTAGAACAGTGGTTCCCAACCTTTTTTTGACCAAAGACGACTATAATATATTTGCCTTTATTAGGGACCACAAGATTTAAACTTATATACATTAAGTCCGAAAAGTTTTCGGAAATTCTCATTTAAAATTCGCGCGCTGTATATTTTTCGATATTTTAAGTTTATGTAGTTTGGCAGCACTGTCCTTAATTACTAATGCCAAAAATGAGCGCGATCTGTCGGACAGTTCGTTTACGGCAGCTGTTGAAACCAGTTCACCTCAGTAGTGCGTTGCGAAAAAAACAATGGAAAAAAATATTGAACAAAGAGTTTGCATCAAATTTTGTTTTTCGAACGAAATTTCGTGTGCAGAATCGTTGCGAATGCTACAAAAGGCTTATGGGGAATCAGTTTTATCGAAAACTCAAGTTTATGAGTGGTACAAAGCCTTTCAGGACTGTCGTACGACCGTCGAAGACATGCCGCGTTCTGGACGACCTTCGACCTCTACCACCGACGAAAACATTGAAAAGGCAAAGGAAATCGTGTTCAAAAATCCTCATGTGAGTGTTAGAGAGATAGCACGAGAGCTAGGCATCGGTCGTGAGATGGCTCGTTTGATTTTGGTGGACAATTTGTGTATGCGACGTGTCAACGCCCGGCTTGTTCCGATTCACCTCAATTTGTTCAACATTATCAACGATTTTAAGGCCAAACATTCAATAAATACCATCGAACAGCCACCGTATTCACCTGATCTTGCACCGTGTGACTTTTTCCTGTTTCCCAACCTCAAATTACCACTCAGAGGAACGCGTTTTGAATCCATAGAAGACGTAAAACAGAATTCGCAGAGGGAACTCAAAGCCATACCGGAAAGCGCCTATAAAAATGTTTTGATGATGGAAGAACGTTGGCATTTGTGTATCGCTTCTATGGAGCCATATTTTGAAGGAGATAAAATAAATATTGATGAAGATTAAGAATTTTGCGTTTTATTTAAAATTTCCGGAAACTTTTCGGTCACAATGTATATAATTACTTGGGAATTGCCTGTTTGCTAATAAGTAAGGTGTTGGTGGACAAACTACAAGCTATGTATCCATATTTGTTAAATTTGATTCACAGGCCATTTTTAACCATCTCGCGAACCAACGGTTGGCAATCATTAGCCTAGAGTCATCATCAAGTACCACCATTATCATTTTTGTGAAAGATGTTATACATTTCATAACCCCCCTCTGTATTCTACAAAGCTGGACTACAATATTCTTCTTTTAAAATGAAGTCCTTTTTAAATTCGTACATAAAAATTAATTTTTATAAATCAAATAGAACTTTTCCAAATATTTTCAAAAATAAAGAATCTTTGTTGATTATAAATGCAGCAATCCAAGTTTGTTTAATGATGTATATAGTACATTATCATAAACCTAATACTTCAGAAAGCGTTCTTAATGATGTGATGATATACATTTCTGTGATTCTAGTTGTTCAGCTGTGGCCTTTTCCCTATTTAACGATGTCAGTAGCAGGATCTTAAATCTTTAAATCCAATATATTCAGTAAGAGATCTTATTGAATCTTAATTGAGTACCTCGTGTATCAATATATAGAAGGGAATTGCTTTAGGACTTTATTTTTTTAATAGTTGCGTCTAAGACTGTAGACGAATAATATAGAATAATATGTACATTATATTTTAAAATGTGGATCTCTCATAACGAAACAGCGTTAATATATCTGACTTTGGATCCCAATTTAACAAATAGTGCCATTCTAAATGATCTAGATCTGTGATGAAAAATATACTGCTATTTAATTAAGCTGATAAATCACCACCTTTCGTAATATATACTTAACTATTACATATTTGATTTTTTGTGTATAATCTTAAAACAGTGGTTCTCTTTCAAAAGAATTTAAGGACTTTTTAGGTTTAGCTTCATTTGATGGATTATAGTTCTTGCATAGTTTCATATCTCTCCTCTTAAAGGTACTACAAAGTACTCTTCTTCATTGTGTGGTTAGTACGCTCGATTTCTTCAGTAAATTCTAATAGTGTATAAGTAAAAGTCTCTTATGACATATGATTAATTTTGGTAAGTACGATAACTCTATGATAAATGTTCTGGGATAGTTAAGTGAGTCAATTACATTCTTTCTTCTCATTTTCTCAAATCAACAGTTTTAAAGGAAATTCATTGACAGTCCATATATGGGAACAAATAGGCGCAAATAAAAATCTTCTCATATAAACAGTACACGCTAAAGTAAACTATTTCTTATAAGCATATTTTCTATAAAGGTATCATGTTGTGTCATTTTCTGTAGTATTTTATTTCCTTATCATATAAACATAGCAGTTAAAGTATAATAACTGCGATAAGCTTAGACTATTTAACATATAATTCCTTCCCTCTGTTATATAGCCTATTAATATCCCAGATGGACAATTATATCGGTACATCTAAAATTCTGTGCCCGATAAGTATATCTGACTTGAATTTTTTCGTAGTATTAGCAAAAAGTTTAGTTTTGTAACATTTTGCTGTGCTTAAAAGATTGACTATATCGATGACGTTGCGATTCTTAAAACACACACTCCAACCTTCCAATTTTGCTGTGCTTGAAACAATAACCATGTAGATAGCGATTGAGATCTCACACCTTAACTTTTAAATTTAGCTGTGTTTAAAGGAATGACAATATAGATGACGATTGTAATCCCTGAAATACGCACTCTTCCTATAACTAGTTTATCAACTAAGTTTGACATAACTTTTTGCTTAGGTCATATTTAGTTAACTAACTAAAATGCAAACATTTCGTGAAATTATTTATTATATTCCTGCAGTTTAGTGCTTAATTTCATTAGACTTTGCAGTAATGAAACTTATTTCTACTTCGCTAATTGCATTTAAAGTTGAATTTAATTAAAACTTTATATTGAAATCTAAACAAACCCTAAAAAGTATCTTCTGCTCATTAGCGTTTTATTAAAGTTTTGAAGTAACTCGCACGCTAAATTAATAAACTTCAGCAAAGAAAAATTTTAAATAAAAAACTCATTTTCCTTTCGGTAGGCGAGCATATCAAATTAAACTACTATGCCACCACAGTGTATCTGCCCGCTGAAGTATTTGTACGTGTCTCATTTAATTTAAAATTTATAAGTTTCTTCCTTGAATACCGGCAAATGTTATTTTAATTCATTTTGTTCCAACAACTTTGTCAGCATTTGCATAATTTATAATAACCTACATTTTCCTCGAAAATAAATTTCGAACTTTAGCTATGGTATTCGCATTTGTATGTGTATTTATTAAATACACAAGTAACAAAATATCTGAATATATGCATAAATATTTTCAAACATTTGGAAGTGGGAAACTGAACGGACTACTGTTCCACCAAAAATTTTGTAGCGATACGCAATTGAATAAAATCCCATATAAAACCATCTCATGTGTATACTTACTTGCTCAGTTAAGAAAAAGATACATATCGTTCACATATTAAAATACATTACAATAAGATGTAGCAAAACCTTTTGGTGGTAATAGTAATAACTTAAAGAAAAAAATACCGGCAACATTGGAAAATTTATTAAAGCCGCACAAAACGAGATACTCAGATACTCCGATACTCAGATAGGCATAAACGTAAACGAAATGCAACTACGATTCAAGGCAGACAATTTCCACACGATTTTGTATAAAATATGCCTGCAAAGATTTGAAATGCTGATTTCGTTGTATTACATTTTCAGATACAGATACTCGTACCGATTGAAGACAATAAACACATAAAAGCGAAGGAAAATGAAATAGCAGCAGCCGCTGCCGTATCTCATGGCAAAGACCACAAATCACTGAAAACACACAAAAAATCAGCCACTAAAAAATTGCCGCTGATTGATTTATAATAATTGAAGGCGAATGAGTAACGAACGAATAAATGAATGAATGAATAAATCAAGCTAAAGTAACTCAGATTTTGATTAAAATTGCAATTTAGAAACAATTGCGTTTATACTGAGAAAAGATTCACGATTAACATAGACAGATAATGCTACCTTTTGCCTAACTGAACGAACGATGGGTGATACACTATTTAATCGTATATAAAGTCTTATTTCATTTTCCGTTGATGGAGTTCTTGTGAGTTTCAAAATTTAACAATACTACATAATAGTATGTATATAATTTATTTAATTTATATAATTAATTTAATAACAAATTTTAATTTTTTCCACAGAAAATTTGATATTATACGAGGGCGGTTTGATAAGTCAGTGACTTTTTGAATAAAACATTTTATTTTTCTATATAATCACGTTTTAGCTAGATACATTTAGTCCAGCGTTTTTCTGTATTTCTTATTCCCTCCAAATAATAGGTTTTATTAAGGCTTTCAAAATACGCGTTTGTTTCGGTAATGACTTCTTCATTCGACTCAAATCTCTTACCGCCCAGCCTCTTTAGGTTCTGAAATAGGAAATAGTCGCAGGGGGCTAAATCTGGAGAATATGCTGGATGGAGTAGTAGTTCGTATCCCAATTCGTGGATTTTGGCCACGAATGCTTAATCAGCACATGAAATTCACTTTTTTTAAAATTGTTTTTAGATCAGCATTCATAAAATAACAGTTGATTATATGATTATTATATTTAAATTGAAATTAAAGTTCATATCGTTGTACATTTGCTAGCTTAGACTAGCTGAGAGGTTATAAAAAATAGGCTTACTTAACGAAGTACTATACCACTTATAACACAAATATGCAAATCTACTTAATTATTTTATAAGATTTCCCACTAGATCTGAGTCTATATTAAAAATATCTATATAAAATGAGAAAATATCTTCTCAAACAGTTTATATGCATGAATGATTAATTTGTTATACTTTTGTTGTGATAAATTGGTTCCTTTCCATAAGCTGTGTAAGCTAAGATATAGGATCAATAAATATTTAAAAAAATAAATAAAAACAAAGTTGGAAGGAAAACCATTTAAAGTTATGGAACTTTTTCATGAATCCAAAGAATTCCTGAATTTTTTAAAATAATGGAACTTTTTCATAAGACAAAAAATATTTACCAGATTTTAGCGTTCTAATGAATATATAAACGAAATTATTTTCTGATTAATATATGTTGGTCATACTTCCACAAAATAGAAGTGAGAATGTTAGGGAGAACATATTCACTTGCATGCCAAAGCAGGCAAGTTCATCTGCCCTGTAATTGCCCGAGATGTGTTAATGTCCAGGATCTCATAAAGTTGAACCCTGACATGTTAAGTCGTTGAGAGAAGCGCGGCTGTTTTGAGTTATAGTTGATGTAGCTGAAATGCTTTCCGGTGATTCAATGGTAGCTTGGCTGGCCGAGAAGTCTGAAATAGTTTCATCAGCGATTTGATTAGCAAGAACACACTTTACTGCATCATGAGAAGACACATAAAGGTTAGGTTAAACTTGAAACTCCAACTATACTGTATTTCAGAAACTGGCATCTTATTTTTATGTTTTCGGTAATACTAACATCTATATGAATACAGTTCACCAATCTTGGATTTATATTAGTCCTATGAATTGAAAGCTACAGGAGAAGAACTTAATCTAAGAATTAAGTTTTCCCGTGGGAATTATCTGGAGAAAATATGTAATCAATCAAATCAATCAAAATGGCTTCGATTGAAGCATAATCATGCCATTACCCTTTCATATCTATGTAGTTCAGAATATGCTATGGAACGTTTCGAACCCAAAGAGATATAAGCAAAGATATAACCTTAGTATTCAATTCCCACTATTTTAATCAATACGAATAAGATGGAACAAAAAACTTTGCTAACTATACGAATTTATAACTAATGTAGTGTGAAATGCTGGTATTATCAGTCATCATAAAATTTTTCAGTGAGGACATTCGCGTAGCGTAGACTTGACTGGCTGAATTAATCTAGTTATGGGCACGTATATATATGTCCAGCTAACTGCTTTTGGCTAGTCTGTATATGTGATATTCTGTTGGTGTTTTAACTCAAGTTCATTTCACAGCTTTTGATATGGACATATTGAAATATGGATTGAAGATTTGCTGAAAATGCACTTCAAAGAATTGTTACAATGTCCAAATCCAGTCAGAGCTGCCACATAAAATGAATATTCAAACTTCAGTTTTTATTATTATAAAAAATATGGCCGATTTTCTAATGTAATTAATTGTATAAATAACACTAAAGCTTTGGTAAAGCCGTAGCTAATCTTGTTTTTTCTTCTAAGGCATACCTATAATATATAAGTCATCATATATGAAACTGATAAACTCATAAATCAATTTGTTTGGTATGGTAGAATGCTGTTTAGCAACACCCCAACTGCTTAGTGAGAGAAATGAATATACTACAAACATTTGTCATCAAGTAATGTCATACCAAGCTACTTATGTACTCCTACATTTTATTTAATGCAACACCGCTCCATTCCACTACACGACACTCTGTTCTCATTAGGTTCAATGGAACAAGTACTACATTAAGCGCATTGCACTGGTTTCCTTACATCTAAACTTGATCATGACCAAAAAAACGACCACACAATATATAGTTGGCACTCACCTCTGAGGCAGTCGTGCTGGTAACTATTTTACCGACATTTTTGTTGTGGTCAGATTGTTTGGCATCTTTGGCATGAAGTACTGGTACTCGTAAGAAAATGCTGAATACATTGACTGCCTGAGTGGCTTGATTTTTAATCATTATTTGTAGCTTTTGTTTGGTTTATTGATTGGATTTTTGTTTTATTATAAATAGCAAATAATAATTTCTTACATGGCAGTTCTTGCTGATATTGTTGTGCTATTTTTCGGTTCATTTGTAGTCAACCAAAACGTTCAATAAATAATAAAAACATAAATGCGGGACTCTATTAAGTTGAATAACAAACAATATTTTATGCTTTATCTTGACTATGAACCCACATATGTTCATATTCAAATTCAGCTGAAAAAAAACTCATAAAAATCTGTAGTCATGCGGCTACTATGAGTGGTTGTACTGGCCACCAAATGTGAGATACATTAATCCATGCATATAATTTATTGTTATTTATGCATAAAGAGGTTTTTATTTGAAGGAAATTTTTATTGTTTTTTTATTTATAGAATTTTTTTAAGCAATTAATTGTTAATGCACACAAATGCATTATCTCTCAATTTGAAAGTGCAGCGATTACTTGTGTTGTTCATTTGCGGATTGCGCATTCCAATTAAAATTTATCATTTTTAATTTAGAAGCAACTTTTTGTGCTATAAAAATTTAATTAGAGGCTTAGAAAGCAATGTCGTGATATTGACTGGTTTCAGCATGAGAAGTCATAAAATTAGTTTAAAATATCTAATCAAATTTGAAAATAATCTTTATTGAAATCAATTAGAGTGTGATTGACAATTTCAAAGGAAATTTCCCAAGCACAAACAATTTTGTAGTGGCAAAGGTCTTTTCGACGAAGCAAATCAGGTTATCTTGATTGAACTACTTAAAGTGAATTTATTTTTAAAGCAATAATGAAATATGTTAATTAATTTTATTTCAGAAGAATTTCATGAAAAATTGTTAGCAGTACTAATGGAGTAAGATTTCAAGAACGAAGTAATACAGAGTAATAAAAACAAAATAATCCACTTCGAGATACATAAAAAATTGATGCAAACAATTCTATTCGAAAAATTATATTCATTTAGTCAATTTTATACTAAACGCTTCAAAGAAAAATAAAAGAATGAGGATTATTCTTGACTTATTTTCTATGTGCATTAGGTGATGAATTATCTTAAAGTATATTATAAATACTCCTTCCGTAAAACAAGACGTTGACCAGCAATCTGGTAATAATATCAGAACAATTGTATTTCAAAAAATAACAACAGGTGACGAAAATATTAGAGCAGATTATAGCTAGTATGAAATTTGGTATAAAGATTATACACTGACATTTGTATAAACCATCTGAATAACAATGATAAAAACAAATAGCTACATATCCAAAATAATTTTAAATGTCTCTGAATTATTATTAGATTTAAGCAATCGAAGTCTAATAGCTATTTCAGCTTAGTTATAAATCTTACTAGACAACGAAGTGGTTGACAATCTAGTCGGTCACAGAAAACGAGAAATCTCGCTGTTTGGATGCATTCTGTGGAATATTTTTTAACTGTGGTAAACAGGCTATACTGAGATAATCAACCAGGGCTATCACAACCAGGATCGCTTATAGGGACTTTAGTCGTTAGACAATTTGAATACTTTATGCATTGTTCATTTAGCCAAAACGTGCACTCTGCGAATAATATACTTTTATATCATTTATAAAATATCTTTTACTTTGCCGAAGAAATACTATAGTAGTGAAATCACTGTCACTACTAATTATTTATACACTCAGATAAATATGCTTCAACCACATATTATTTAAATTGATCTGATCATTTTGTTAGAAAAATGTTGACCCATCTGGTAAAGAAGGCATGAAAAGCAACATGTGGTATGTTTGAACTGGAAAAATGGCATTTCTGCATCAAAACCCAAAATGATGATGAGAGCTGATTCGTCTCTACACTCTACAGTGGATTGCTGGTGAGATATTTAATGGGTGCCCCGGGATGTATTATCACCTTAACAAAATGGATCTGTCCGAACAGATAGATTGTCGAGTTTGCTTAGAAGAAGACGAGACTTCCAGTCACGTTCTCTGTGACTGTCCAGTCTCGATCTAGGCCAGGAAAAGGCAACTGGGTTAAGAATTACTTTCCTCTTCTGACATTAGGAGGTCCTTAAAAGATCAACTATGGGTGCGGTGCTCTGCTTTTTATTCTATGTTTGCAGCAAAATGATGAGTCGAGTACGAATATTTTAACCTCAGATATAGTTAAAATTTGGTTCAAGCTCAAATCAGTTCAAATCAGTTACACAAAAAGAATAAACACATATAGACATATATTAACACATATATTATATATAAAAAAATTCTCATAGTTATTTCAGAAATTCTGGCAAAATACTACATATAGATTGAATAATAAAAGTGGAAATTTACTTTAATTGAGCTTGTAGAGGCACTGATGAATAAACAAAAGAAATCTATTGGATAGAGAAGTAAGACTTAGCGAAGTAGATTCAATAATATAGTTTATAGAAAAAGCTGGACTCAAGGAAATACTCTGCATCCAAGAAGAGCACTTCTAGAATTCTGGGTCAAAAAATGCTGAATGAAGAGGAGAATGAAAATATTAATAACAATATGATGATTTAAAAGAATTCTAGTTCGTAAGATGTTCCAACATTATAATAAGAGTAGTATTGAAAATATTAGTATAAGTCTGATAACATGGCAAACGATCAAGGATAGCAATTTAAACTTTATAAAATAAAAAGTTGTCATTCTTAGCAGAGCAATAACTTTACGTTCCCTCCTACCTCAGCTGAAAGCATTCTTTATATAAGTTACAACAATCCAAGGAACAACAGACAGGATCTTCAATCACAGTGATGTAGTGAGGTAGGTGATACTTTAAAAATGTTAAAAATCAGTAATACCACCTATTAAATACTAGTTTAGAAGAATAGTTACAATATAATAATTTATACTTACGATGATAAATTATATGAAATGCTTATATTAAATTAAATGTAAACTTACATATAATAAGTTCCATTCACAGATGAGATATAAAGTCAGATCAGTGATATTTATAAATGAAACTTTTGTGAAATTAGAAAAATAAAAAAAAAAAGGGTAGATATACTTGCTGATATTCAGTATTAGAGGCGATGATTGAGCAAAATATAACTTTGAGTAGAATTTTAAAGTTGTGAAACGGTTTAGTCCATCAATTTTTTTAAGACAGTGCGTCAAATTCTATAATGACTGCTTAGTTTATATCAAAAAAGAATGAAATCTATTAACTACCATGCATTAGACATAATACATAATATATATAATAATACCAAATAAATTTTAATATTTTTTAATGTTGCCTTATTCCATTTCAAATTCTACATATAAGTAATAATTATGAAATAAATTTTTTTGAATCAAAATTGCTTAAAAATGTTTAATATAAATTAGTTCAAATTTTATATATAATTTGCATGTTAGAGTCTACCTTTGTATGATAACATCCAATTAAATTATTTTAATTTATAGAATTAGAGCTTAATATTTTTGATAATTTAATATTAATATGTTTTTAAATTATAATTTGATAAATTATCAGAACGTTTTAAATTACATACACGAGCTTATGATTAACAATTTTACTTGTTTTTGATGAGACAAAAACTCCATCGATCCGCTAATATTATTTCGAAAATATTGGTTTTTGCTGGTTATTTATTAATTATATTAAAGTTCAATATTTATTGTTCAATTAATTTTAAGCCAATATATTTCTAAACAAAATTACTAAAAAAATATGCCACAAAACAGCTACTAATTTAGTTAAGCCAATTAGCGAGGACTTTTTCAGTTTCAGGTTTTTTATGAATATCATATCTTCTTTCTAAATTAAAAATGAAATCACATTGACAAGTCAAATTTTGCATCAGTATGTAAGCCTTCCCTGTATCAATTTTAGACTAGAGAGAACATTAAGGTTAGTTGCAACTGATTTAATTTGTCGTTTTACCAGAAGTCGACAACACAGCCAATAAAGTAAAGCGTAAAAACTTTTCGTGGGGTGGAAAGTGGTACTCCAATAATTTCGGAAAGGATATTTTAGAAATACTTTAAAAGTATCAGCCAAAAACACTAAGATATATTGGCATAGATAAATGGTACGTAGAATATCAAATAACTCTATTCATATGGACTTGAACATAGTAGAAAATGCAATTTAAGAATCCAGCTGGAATGGCTGAGCTGCCATTGCAATGCGTTAGCTCTGAATCTTCGAAACAGCAACCACTCTGCAAAACGACTGATTGAAGAGATTTCCAATTTAAAAAAAATTATGTAGAGTAGTTACGTATGCTTTTTATTAGTAGACGAATGATAAAAGAGGTTTCCAGCTTAAATAGAAATTAAGTAAAGCAATTATTTATAAGTGTCTTTTATTACAATATTTGTTTTCCAAAGAGATCAAGATCGAGAGTTCAACTATTTCGGTGATTATTTTTATATCAACAAATTTACCTATTATCATACAAAAACATAAAAATATATAAACAAATTCATTTATTGAACTCGTCATTACTAATGGATCTCACTCTATATTCAATGAATTAGCAAGCAAATGATGTTAGTTTTAATAATGAAGCTTAGCTTTTGTTATGTTAGCTTGTGCTAGGTGAATTTTTTTATATGGAAAATTGCTGGTTCTTGAGAAAAGTTGAAGATTATCTTTTTATATATCATCATGAAACCAATGACATTTTTAATAAGAAGACAGTTATATTGTTGTTATTATTGATGTATAATTGTATTAAATTGATATTTATAGTTATAAATAGAAAGACAGTAGTTATTAAAAAAAACTAAGTTCTAACCTATTAGAACTATACTGGCATTTTGATTATCACATACAACAACACACTCCATTTTATTAATAAAAACTGTTTGTTACGATTATTAACTGTTATAAAATAACTTCAGGGTACTTTAATTTTCATAAAGAAATTCTATTATTTAAAACTTCCCTAGTGAGGAAGTACTTCCGAGTTCACATTCTTGACCTGATTTTATTTTAAAAATTATGTGATTTTATTCGCTCATTGTGTGAAACTAATTTTCTAATTACAATTTTAATTAAATTCCAATTTCGAAGACTCTACCAATTATCAAATTACAAATTACGTTATAAAATTAAATCGCTTATTTGAATTTAATTAATTGCAGGCGAATTCCTGAAAATCCAAATAAAAAAAAAAGATTAAAAACACGAAAAAGCAAATTGACTCAAAAAATTTTAATGAGTATTTTGCTTTCATGTCGGAAAGCAATTTATCAACGATGAACTTTTTTTTGGAATTTGGTTGCTGTTTTTTATACTAACAGATTCAGATATAATAAAAATATATATAAAAATATATTTGCTATTTTATTGAAAAAAGTCTAAAATTAGAAAAAATAATAAAAAGAAAAGCGAAGAAAACCGCAAATTGAACGAATGTTTCAGATTAACTTTGAACCCTGTATTTATTGGTTTCCAGACGTATGAGGAGAGGTGTTTGCGCTCATGACTATGAACGTTGGTTTATATGCAATAAAAATATAATAAAATACGAAAAAAGCCAAAGTAATCATAAATTTGCAGTACAAAAGTAACAGTAAAATAAAAGTCTGGCATAAAAAAGCGCCATCATAAAATTTTTTGCGATTATAATCACAAAAATAACATTGTTAAAGCGGAGTGTGGACAAAGTGGAAGCATGCAACCATCGAACCGGCGATTCGGAAAGTATACTTGTATAGACGAATCGGCGAACCGGCGAACCAGTGAACCAACAATACGAATCAAATGCTGAGTAGGTTATCATCAGTTAAGTGGAATGTGCATTCAATTGGCAGCCGCTGAGATAATGCCGCTTAATAGTGTAATGAGCTCGCAGTTTATTTATTGACATAAAACTATATAAAAATTATTTATTATACACTTAAGTAGGTGCTTCGTGGGTTTATGGACTGACGTCTAATAAAATACACTCTTAAACAACAAAAAAATGCTTAACAAACTTCAGTTAATTTTAAGTACGTGCATTTTATAGAAAACCAATTGTTTAAATAAACTTAAGTTCACTTTTTAAGTGTAATTCTACATTTAAAATAAATATCATAGAAAAATAAATAGGAAACCCATTTATTTATCAATATCAATATTAAAACGGTTATTCAAAATTTTTATAAAATATAATAATCAGAACTGAATGCAATTCCAAAAACACAACAATCAAAGTGCAATCCATAAGCCCTCCACCTTGAGTGTTAAATAGCTTCAATTTAATCTAATAGTTCAGTTGAAATAAATATGAAATTGCAGGCAATAATGGAAGAAAAATCAGACTCAAAGAGAATTTTAAATTATATGAGAATGGATAAGCGAACGTTTCTCTATATGCATTTTTTCTATTAAGGACAACCGATTATGTTGTTCAGACTTCCATTCATGATTGCATTACGTTGTTCTGTTTTATTTGAACTGTTTGTTGCAGGCCACACATTCTCTCAATTTGGTAACGTTAATTAGATTGTTCATCGATTTAACAATTTTATTTTATCTTTACAGATATCTCTTACTTTTTTATTTTTAAAATAAATTCCATTTAAAAAATGTTTGTATATTATAACCATTTTTTGCAACACATAATGCGTCCCGATTTCTTTTGCCATAACAACCTTTCATTTGGGTTTCATCCTGACTACGTCTTTCATTTGCGACTGATTTTACGTGACGGGTGCTATACTCTCTGTACCATCCAAACTCAAAGTCCTGTGAATAATAAATATAAAATAATAAATATGAAATTGCAGTCAATAATGGAATAAAAACCAGACTAAAATAGAATTTTAAATTATGTGAGAATTGTTAAGTAAATGTTTTTCAATATATATTTGTTTTATTAACGACAACATAATATGTTGTTCAGACTTCCATTCATGATTGTATTACGTTGCTCTGTTTTATTTGAACTGTTTGTTGCAGGTCGCACATTCTCTCATTTTTTAACGTTAATTAGATTGTTCATCGATTTAACAATTTCATTTATCTTTACAGATATCTCTCACACTTTTATTTTTAAAACAAATTCCATTTAAAAAATGTTTGTATATTATAAAAATTTTTCGCAACACATAATGCGTCCCGCCTTCTTTTGCCATAACAACCGGTCATTTGGGTTTCATCCTGACCACATCTTTCATTAGCGGATGATTTTACGTGACGGGTACTGTACTCTTTGTACAACCCAAACTCAAAATCCTGGAAATAATAAATATAAAATAATAAATATAAAATTGCAGTCAATAATGGAATAAAAACCAGACTAAAATAGAATTTTAAATTATATGAGAACTGTTAAGTAAACGTTTCTCCGTACATATTGTTTTTATGAAAGACTACAGACTACATATATTGCTCAGACTTGCATTCGTGATTACATTATGAAGATAATTATAAAAATTTATATTAACGAAAATGTCATAAGGTTTGCTAAAACACATCGAAAACAAAAATGGATGAAAATCACTCCCAACGCCACTTCTGGACTGGAAAGTCGTACAAAAATACAAGTAGCTAGGATGGTCTGAGAAGGCGGATGACGTCGAAATTGATTTTCTAAAGATAGGAACCCAGAGATGGTGCTGAGAAGGTTATATAATTATAGTTAACAATATTCAGATCGTGATTTGTAATATCATGAGATGATTTTTTCATTATATCATGATTTTAAATACTTATGCATTTAATTATTGTATCTTCTCTTACAATGAGACTGACAATTAGTTTTAATATCTTATCACTAATTACATAATATTACAATTTTTATTTTAACTATACATTGTATAAAATAAAATAAGTAAACCTTAAATCACGAACTTCACTTAGATCAATGGGTTAAATTTCATTGAAATGAATGTTAGAATTCTTGCTAGGGGGTTGACATGTTATGTCAGCCTTTTATTGTATTTTTTTCATATATTGTCAAATTCATCTTTAACTAAGAGAATTTGTCGGTCTCGGTGGATACTTTCATTTCTAATATACCATGGAGCACAAGTGATTGTTCTCAGTATTTTTGATTGAGCTCTTTGGATAATTTCAATATTTAAAGCACTAGCATTACCAATTAACTGGATACCATAAATCCATGTTGGTTTTATGATGTTGTTTTACAGGAGTACTTTATACTCAAAGCACAGGGAGGATCTGTTATTAATGAGCCAATGCATCTTACAGGATTGGAGCTTCATCTTTATTTTTTTTGCTTCAATATGCTTGCGCATGAGATGATGATGATAATTTTAAAGAATGTTGTTATATACAAGTATAAAATTGATAATTATTTCACGTACGGTTTTCTTTAAGAATCCATAACTGGTTAATTATGTATAATAAACAAACTGGATGTTTTTGAATACATTTATGCATTTCATAAACTATGGAATCATATTACAGCCTTATTGAAGGGCTAAAAAAAAACCCATATGTCATTATTTATACAGTAATTTATTTATTATAAAAAAAAATTGTTATCCGGTTCAATGCATTAATTATCCACAGTTTTTGCGACTGTAGAGACGCCACCTTTTTCCATTTATATCATAATGTAATCTTTCTTTATTGTTTGAATATATATTTAGCGCCAAAAAAAAAGTGAATTAATTCTTTGAAGAAAAAATATATATGAAAAATGATTGTTCACACATTTTATGTGATATGGACAAATAACGCCAAACAAGGCAAGCTACTTTTAAGGGAACTCTAATAGCCCAACAACAACAGCATTAACACCACAGCAACATTTATTATCGCATACATAATAAAAAGTAATTTTATGACCATTCATAAAATGTGAAAAAAAAAACAAAAAATAAACAACGAAAAAAAATCTTAAGTAAATAAATACAAAAGCTAAGTAAATAAATAATAACAGAAAACGGTATGCAAGATATTTTCATACTCGCATGCATTCATGCAAATGGGAATGTTGTAAAAATGTAGTACAAATACGAGTATGTAAATAGCAGTGAATGTGTACAGAGAAATATAAGAGCACAAACACACTTCTTCACGTCTCATATGGCATTGTATAATATTCCTCATCATGCGGATTCGTTTGTTTGTAGGAGAATTTGAAATATTTTCATATATCAGATTGTATCTATTGTTGTGAGCTTTTTAGTTTAGATTTTCTTTTATGAAGAAAGTGAAAAAGTAACCATAAATTGTTTATGAGATATTCTATTGTGTAATTTCACAGATAAATGGAAGAAAAATTTAAAAATCAAATCAACACAAACTAATTGCATAAAGAAACTACATTATTAGCCATTTAAACGAATGCATGTCTGTATTGTAAACATTAATGTAAAAAGAACTCATGACCTTTTATCACAACAACTGTTATTTACATTTCTGTTAATGGCATTTCTGTATGTAGCGGTCATTAGATTAACTGCTGCGGAAATCGCACCTTTCCTTGAGTTAGTAAATAGAACAGAAAACAAGTATCCGGAGCATATGAGAACCGGGGAAGAAAATGCATACGACGTAATAATGAAACGAAGATATTGTTAAAAACATAGTTAAATAAATCCAGTAAATAAATAAAGCCTTACCTTATAGTAAGACAATGAAATAAGAAAAAATTGTTGTCACAATACTAACACTGCTAACAGGAAAGGATATATAAACTGTTGTTTACCTCCAATACTCATGAAAGTAGATATATGCCAATATATATAATTATGAGATACCTATTCTATTACAAAATTTAACAGAAACTTTTTACAGGAACAAATTTATTTTTAAGCAACAACAACAATATCTATATTAAACCTAACATTATGATTAGTTATTTATATTTGTTACAAATTAAACAATAATTAATAAATTAAAATAACTAAAGATAATAATAAAAAATTGATATATTCAGATTCTATAATACCAACACGCGATGTAAGCATGATTGCATGAAAAATAGTACTAGTCACAATAGTGAGAATAAAAATTATAAAAAATAATTTAGAGGTTTTCGAAAAGGAGTGAACTGTAACAACAAAAATTCTTTGATATTATTTTTATTAATTAACCATCATCAGTGATCAGTGAGAAGTATCAGGAATCGAACTCGTGCCCTATCAAATTTGAAGCTCAGTGTCAGCGTTCATTGGCCAACTGGTCCAAAGCCGTAGTTGATTAAAAAAGAGAAAATTACGTAAAATGAGAATAAAAAATATGGAGAGATTGACAAAACAATTTTCCTAGTTATTCTGTAGTAAAATAGTCAATAGTAGTGGAAACTTTTCTAAAATTAAACCGAATTAATTAGCAATTATTTAAATTTACTATTAATATTATACAAAGATAATAGCCTTTATCAAATAAAATTTTTTTTTTTTGCAAATAAAGTCTATTTATTCAATTTTCTATTACAATGACCTTTTCTGAAGACAAAAAGACGGTTAAATTAAGAATAATTCACCGTTTCGGGTTATGGCGACGAAAATATAAACTACTTTAGTTATAAATAAACGCAGATACTTGTTTTAATTTCAATGAAATGCTTAAAAGTATTATTGGAAAGCGATTTTAATTATTTATGTTTGGTCTATTGTGCGTAATTGTTGATAAATTTTTTAATTCAGTAATGCACCATTTATAAACATATTAAATTTAAGGTTTTACTTAATCATTAACTTGATACACCATACCTAACTATTATCTAATTTAGGCATATTAGCCTGTTTTGTGTTTATACGACTCAACGAAATTCGGTCCTCTACATCCAACTTGATAATACATAATATCCATATTTTTTTAACAGCATCCTTTTTATCGATAAGCACTCCGTTTTCTCAAAATCACCAAAACTTGCATGTGTTAAGCAGCTATCAAAACAAAATGAAGATGAAAATTTGAACTTATGCTTTTAAATATCGTCAGATTATACAAAAATATATTAAAAAGTAATCTAGTTCATGATAGTGATTTGGTGTCACTGTTCCAGTGACTTATATTCTAAAGAGAATTGCTATGAAACATTAGCTGTCAGTCGGAAGAAGTAAGACAGCCAAATCTGCTCATTTGAATTTATAACAAAAATGATAGATTTAAGATAGGACGAAAAGACATCGATATTTGTAAAGTTTGTGAAATGAAGAGTGAAACTTCAACCCATATTAATTGATTGTATCTTGCGATTGCCAGGAAATGTGTCCAGTACCTTTTTATTTTGCATATTCCATTTTCCTCAAATCAAAAATGGTCTGGCTTCTAAAAGCAGGAGACAATATAAGGTTTATCAACAGAATCAATTTGTTCGAAATAACTTAAGAAACTCGAGACCTCCCTCCATATAGCATCATAAGCTTTATTAAAGGTTCTGGATGGTTGTAGCCCATCTAAAATGAATTATGACAAGATGGGTCATAATTTCAACATATGATCCGTTTTGGCTTTGTTGCGCTGATTATTTCCGGGAAGTGTGATTTCTTGTTTTGGTGATGGGAATTTTCCAACAAGTTCATGCGACTTGTCTTCACTGGACTTTTTTATGTGGGTGGTGTTTTTGTAAATAATCCTTAAACTCCCGACTCTTTAAAAATCGGCAAGTCATTAAAAATTGCCTCCAAGAAATGCAGTACTGTATGATGTTTTGTGGTAGACATTTGAACAATGTTGTATTTCTCACTTTATGGGAAGCTTTAAGCAATATACTGAAATAAGACTTCAGTAAAAATCTAAATTGTAAGTGTATTTAAACTACATCCATTTTCTGAATGGCGATATAGATAACGCTGTGCAAAAATATTTTTGAACACCTTTTGTGTAGTTATCATTAACTAATCAAATCATCCAATGTAAGATTCGATGTTGAAGGAAACTAGTTTTAAGTGTCTTTATGTTAAAGTCAAAAGAAAATAAATAATGTGTTATTTTCGAAGTTATACGAATAATAAAAATCTATATAGTTATATTAATAAAAACTATTTATAGTGTTTTAATTTTATTTTAAACATATTGCTTCTTTAATGACTTTAAATTTATAGTAATTTTCATGCTTTCAAATTCTTAAAGTTGATTTCTAGAAAACTTTTAGATTTACTGAGTTGCAGTTTCTAATTAAATTATGCAATTATGACCATTTTAATTCCAATAAAAAATATATAAAAAACAGTTCTCCGAATTAATTTTAAAGTTGAAACTGTTGCAGATAGAATGTAAAGGTGTTGTTACCGTGAACGGCAGTACAAGCCACAAATATAATAAAAATATTAAGTATCTAGAATAGGAAAAAAAGCAAAAGCTTTAGTGTTAAGAAAATAAAAAATATGCTTTTTACACAAAAAGTTTCGTCGAATGTCTTATTAAACTCTTAACCTTTCACTTCTTTTTAATTAAAATTTAAAAAATTATAAAACTGTAGACGACAGCGGATTTCCACAATAATTATTTATATGCACTTCTCTGTGACTCTTCTGCGAAAGTTCATTGTTTCGGAACTGTTTTTGTTTATGAAAATAAATTTTGTTAATTATAATGAATAATAAATTCCTAAAGATGATAAATAACAAAAAGCTTAAAGATCGGCAAACCAAAAAAGAAATTATTAAAATAATGGATATAAAACAGTTTCGAGATATCCTATAATACATTGCTTTCAGTTAGAAGCTCTTAGTTGAGATTGAACTGTGGTTATATTATGAAGTACTAAACTGAGGTGGAATTCAAAATTTTTCTTATTCTCATAGTAGAATATTCGTGTGTTCATAAATGCTGAAAAATATTTATGAAAAATAGTGTTACCTATATCATGAAACACCTACAAAAGAGAAGTAAGTATCTTAGAATTGTATATAGTATGATATGTTTATTTAATCCGTGGCTATAAAAAATATATTACAACTGCAACCAATGTACTGCAACCATAAATAATAATTTAGTATTAAAACTAATTTTTACCGAAAACTTAGCATCCAAAGTTAGCATCGCACGAATATACTTCCTTGCGAGTTTCTACATAACGCAAAACACTTCCAACCTTTAGCTATCAATTGCTTAAAATTTGTTTAATAAAAGTAATTAAAAATTTTAATTCTGAAAACTTCAAAATTTTCTTCGAAAATTGAAAATGATTTAAACAATGTTTAGTATTATCAAAGTTATAGAAATTTACCCACTAAAAATTAATTTGAACAATATTTTTTGATGATAACTGTGGAAAGTGTTTCATCGCCAACGGTTAGAGTAAGTTATATGATGCGCTGTTACTGGTTTGCAGGTTGGCGTCCTGAAGCCAGTTATGACAAATGATCCACTGTAGTTTACAGTTGCTATAAATGCTTCTCTGTTCGCATGAAAGGTTTCACTAGCTTGCATGAAAGGCAGGCCAAACAGATTCCTTTTAGGAATGGTTAAACTATAAGAGTTATGATTCCAATACATGCAGTTATAGGGACTACATATGCCAAGATTGGTAATAAATAAGTAAATCTAGTACTTCAATCACGAATTCAATGTGTCTGTACAAATGAACAAGCCTTCGTATCAAATAATTTGCCTTATTTTCACTGTATATCTCTGATTATATGCTCTGTTCCAACTCTGTTAAATTCTGTTTTTTTTTTGTAATTAAATTTTATTAGTTTATGTACTTATTTTCTTTGAAAAAAATTTTTATTGTTGTTAAAGTATTCTAAAACGTTTTTAACTAAACTGTCAAAATGTACTTCAATTAAAAATCTAAAAATGTGAGTTAAAGATGCAAACTAAAATGAGTTTTTCATGCTGATAATGCTATTTTTACTTTTTGTTGTAATTCAAAAAAATAAAAATATTATTTATTTTTTTTCTTATTTTTATGGTATTTATTGCTAGTGGGCAGACATTAAGTGGTCGTTGTCTACCTCTCATCATGATCTACCACCATCTTCATCATTACTCTTTTTTTGTAATTATGAGCATCGTTATTATTATGGTGTTTACGTACTCATGCTTCATGGTTTGTTATTGTGCTTAATTGCATGTTTTGTATCTCAATAACCATGCTTGGTATCTCATAAGAAATGATTATGCCAAAAAAATGTATGAACATGTGGAAAAACAAAAATTGTTTATCATGCCAAGCCGCAAGTTGAATGTCTCTATAGGTACGAACGTGCAGATGTAACAGACTTTACCCCCTCGTGCGTATTCATAGTATATCGTCTTGTGGCTGTGCATTGCAAACCTTACATTATTTCACTTGACCTTTGAGGTACAAGCATTAATAATTTATCTACGCAAGTACAATTTCGTTGTTAAAAAATTATAAATATTTTTTATCCACAATTTAAACTCAAACAAAAAAAAAAAATAAAACAAAAAAATGACGATTCAAAATGATTAGTTGTGGTTTAAATTTTTTAATTACACATTTTAAAATAATTAAATTCAAAGTAAAAATATTTTTTATTAAATAAGTTAATTACAAAATGGTATTATGAAAGCATTTTTAAAAGTATATTTTTAAAAACCGAAAAATTAATATTATTCAAGTACATTTAAATTAAAATTAGTTTATATACAAATTCAATTTATTTTTTTTTTTGGTTTAGGCTGGAATGTAATCGTATAATGAGCCTAGCAACAATTTATGCAATACAAAGTGTATCTATAACCAACACTGCGCGCCACTTTGCCTGTGCATACAAATTATTTCAATTAAAAAACGATTTTGGCCAAAATGCTACAAACAACTAGTATTTGAGATACTTTGAATTTTTTTCTTCAAAAACATGTGGAAATTGTTGTTTTTGGTCAAAAAATTGTTGTTTTAGCATTTTTTTAAAAAGATTTATGAGTTTTGTACATAAAGTAGCTTTAAAGTGTTGTTTTGTCATAAATCATTTGCGAAGTGAATGCCTGGTAACTAATTTAATTAAAATTTACTGCTGTCAAAAACTGAGAGAAAAAACAGATAAATTGTAATTTTAAATTTTATGGGAATTATAT
Organism: Teleopsis dalmanni; assembly: GCF_002237135.1. Taxonomy (NCBI): domain Eukaryota; kingdom Metazoa; phylum Arthropoda; class Insecta; order Diptera; family Diopsidae; genus Teleopsis; species Teleopsis dalmanni. Next base: position 151,171,776 of record NC_051847.1, read on the forward strand.
TCAAGTCCACAAGCTTTTATATGTATATATACACATTTTCAGGGGCGCATTAACTAATGCGATTATGTCGAATATTTAGATGGGTTTTACTGTGCACTTAATGCGCGTACATATATACATATATTTATTATAGTATACAATAATAATATGTATATAAATAATAAACAATATAAAATTAATATAATAAGAATAATATAAAAATTATTAATTAATAATATAAAATAACATAAAAATCATAAAAATTATATATATCTTATAAAAATTAAATATTAATATTACCTATGATTTCAACATCAGATATTACGGTAGTGACTAAAACAAAATTCGAAATATTTTTTTTTATCATAATGAAAATCATAATATTTATATAAATAATGTGCAATACAAGATAAATATAGTAAAATAATAATATAAAATAATATAAAAGTATAAATTAATATAAAATTTATTATAAAATAAATATGATAAACATATAAAATACATAAATATAATATAAAATACTATAAAAATCATAAATAAAATATAAATTTTATATAAATTAAATATTAGGAGTCTTGCTGACTCCTCTCACCAAATTAACAAAATTCCAAATTCGAAGATACAAGTCAAGTGTGACCTTAGGTCAGTTGGATAATGAACGATGACTCTGAGTTTCAAATTGGGCAGGGCACGAGTTCAACCCTTGGTACTTGGAGTCCCAAAAAATTATTTACGAATAATTTAATATAAGAAATATTTTCAAAAAGTCCACTAATGATTTGCCAATACTCGAAACAGCTGTAATTCAATTAATTAAAATAATATAAAAAAAGAAATTTGTTGTTGCGGTTCACTACTTTCTGTAAAAAAACTCTGTAAAATATCAATATATAAATACTTTTTAACATATATTGATGTACATAAAAAATAAATTATGAATTATATATTGAAATATATAAAATATGTAATATAATATTGCACATAAATATTTTAATAGTATACATACATACCGAGATAGATACTTTGCTTTATATAAAATCTTGTGTATGTTTAATTACAATTAGTTTATGAAGAAATAAATATATTATACATAATACATTGAAAAATTTAATATATTTTTATATACATATATGTGTATTATTTTAATATAAATGATATTTGCTAGGTAGTGCAACTAAGATCTTATTTGAAGTACATATTCCATTAAAAAATTATTGTATGATGTTAAGGGCTCTTACACCATCAACCGCTACCGTCTTAACGTTTCATAAGCTTATTTTATTAATTAAATTTTAATATTTATAAGTCAAACTATAATATGAATATTTTTGATTTAAATGTTTTTATGCAAAGAACCTTCAAAAAGTAACCCTGAATTTAATTTATGATTTCATTGCAAACTAACATCCTGAGTAGTGGTATTAAATGCTATTATTAAAAATAAAAACTGAACAAAATAAATGGTAATCATATCTGTGGTTAATCTCTTTCAAATATTCTAAATTATTGCAAAAAATATATAAATTTACAAATATATTTCTTCATATTAATTATTTTTTACAATATATTATTAATATAAAAATTTTTGCACTGATGTGTACAATGCAAAAAAGACACAGTAAAGAAATAAGTAGTTTGGATTTAATTACATATTATTTGCTGTAATAAATAAAAACTAATACTTAACAATAATTTATGAAAGTTTCTAAATAATTAATTATAAAGAATTATAATTAAAAATTTATTGCTTAAAAATTGTATAATAATTTTTATTTTATATTATCTAATCTCAAATACTACATGATATAAGAGTATAGTAATTAAGATATATGAGTAATATGAAAAAGATGAGTTATATTTGTTATTATATTTTTTCCGTTTGTAAATGATATTTATGTAAATTATCAAATCAAGTTATGGCTCTTTCAAATAAAATTCTTTATTTATATAATAGTTATTAAGTACAATCCATTTACATGTTACACAATACATGTATTTATTTATATTTTAACTTAAATATATGACGTTATCCAATTCTCTCCATTTACTATTTTCCCCAACTATAATATTTATATGGTTACAAGCTAGATAAAATTACATTAATCGCAGTTTTTCGAGATTTTCATGGGGGTCCAGTACTCGAAGAATCCTTCGCATGTTCTTACAATATCCTGTCTATGTTTTTTAAATACATGATGAATTCACGTTAATGTTATCCTAACGATTTCAATTTCAAATAAGTAGACATTTGTTTACTTTATTACTATAAATCATTCTAATCTAAATATTTTGAGATCTTTTAAGTCTCGATTACCCTAGGTGTGTCATTTTAGGAATATTGTTGCCATATCATGTTTACCATGCTAAGTAGCTATTTATATCCTCATTAATATGGTTTAGGACTGTTATTCCCTACTTAATGTATAGAAAACGTTTCGTACTTTATAAATTTTTTTGGTAATTTCTTATTGAGATCTACAGTCTGGAGTAACTAAGCTTTGAATATACAAAAGAGCGCCGACATCTTTAAAATTAGAAGAAATTATTTAGGTGCTAGGCGCATTAAGTTAGTGATTCTTATATTAATATTCAGCACGATTTTAGCAATCTTCTATTTTAAACAGCGTATTTTTCACTAAATATGCTCGTATGTACTAAAAAATAAAAAAAATGTCTGCGTAATCTAACTCATATAGAATTCCTATAGTTTCTAACTTAAGCACCTCATTCAGCAGTATTAAAAACAACATGTACAATAAAACCGAAGCCTGGTTTAACCCAACTAAAACCTATTTGTCGGTCTTAGAAACTGGGTCAGTGGGATAAAGTATCTGTGGGATTGCTTATCTAAATCTAAACAAAATTTGAATGAAATTAAGCTAAACCCAATATCAATAAAATTATTTTATAACCAAAAAAAATTGAATTAGCTAAGTATATAGAATATTAGTTAATCTAGTAGATCTGCGAGATGGTAAAAAGTGGTTCGCGAATTAAATTTAACAGCAATGGATACATACCTTGTAATTTTTCTAACTGAGACCTCACTTATTAGAAATCAAGCAAACAAAAATTCTTAGTAACTATATATTTATTTCATAGCCTATATATACCTATATATATATATACCTATAGCAGTCATTGGGAACCTGAATCGAAAATACGGTGTTTAGAGAAGCAATTTAAAATACATTTGGAACAATTTTGCCATTGTTTTGATGGACTTGTGACTACGAAAAACATATATAACATATGTACTATTTCTGATAATAAATACCGAATGTTTTATATTCAATTATGTTACCTAAAAAATAAAAATGTTTTAACAGAAGAGATAACACTATGTATGATGTTTTATTTAAGTTTATATCCTTTATATACTCATGATATTAGTAAATATGGATCTTACCACTATCTTTTCTGCAGTACATATGATTTTACATGATTTGCTTTCTTTTATAGAGATCTTTAGGCAATTCAGACTAACAACCCGAAAGAACCATAAGTGTGACCCGGTTTATTACAGTCAAATCTTCTTTGGTTTTGGTTATATTACTGAACCAAATTGAGAACAATAACAATTGATCTATTGCGTTAATTATATTATAACATTTATTTTATATTAAACTCTTTAACTAATAAAAATTTATTAATTCCAAAACCTGGCAACTCTTTTTGCTAAAAATAAGTTGCATTCATTGCACATATCGATGCATCATTGACATTGAATTTGTGAGCAATTACATTTAGTTTATCTAAAATATTTTCGTGGTGTGGAACAGAATTTTTTCATATGAAATTTATGAATAATATTTATTTGTTAAATTATTAATTTAATTGTGAAGTCTCTGAAATGCTGATAATAACAACTTAACGTTAATCTATCTACATTTTTCAAATTGTGGTAAATTTTGTGATATAAATAAAAGAAATATTTTTGAAATAATAATTCATAAGTTATTACACAACAAAGTTTATATAAAAGAAAGTTACTAATTAAAAACATATGAAAAGATCGACTTAAGTAATCATCTATATAATAAGTCGATCGTTCGTGTTTAAGAAAATTTTATATTGTATAACTGCTTTTTTTAATCATTTTTTTTTAAATAAAGTGTACAGATCAAGTATAGATATTTAAGTATTTAAATTTATATTATTTATAAAAAGTGATTGTATTAAATTTTACAACTAACTTTGTATTTGTGTTATAAAAGGAAATTTATTTTATGTATTAAATTTTTTTATAAACAACAGACAACTTCTTGAATCTATATTAGTTTTTTTTATTATTATTATTAGTTTCATGCGACCATATGCCCCTCCTAGGAGTTTAAGGATTAAATATATATATTAGTTCTCAGTTAATAATCCTGTTATCGGAGGTATGAAAGATTAATCAGCAATAAGGTATTTGATATATATAACAACAATTATATGATTACAAAAAATGTTCTTCCAATTTAATAATTATTTGGTTATTTTAAAATTATATGTTTTTTTGGAAATCACAACAAATATCAATAACAAATACCAATAACAAATATATATATATATTTTATTAGTCCATCATACTTTTTATTATTCCAACTTTTGCAATAAGAAATTTATGATTTTAATGATATACGCAGTGTATATTGCAAACTACTTCCAGAAAATGGTTGGGCTCGTTTTTATTTCCTGTACTAGTATTGTAATTGAATTATAATTATGGAAAATTATTAAATGGTTTAATTACATATTTAGAACTTGCAAAAATATTGCATTTATAAAAGAGAATTAAGAATTAAGTTTTGTATTAATCTTAACCCATTTAAATTAAATTGATAACGTTATCGTATAAGAAAATATTAAAATAGAAAATAAATGAAGAAATATTTTTAAAATGAATGGAACATGAAATTATTTTTTGGATTAAAAAAATGTCTTTTATAAAGCACTTTTATAAATTCAATTAAAAATTATTATTTAATTACAGTACGTTTACACCATTGCAATTAGTTCGGTAAATGTTAAACAATTAAAGCCATTTGTCAAACAAAACCCATACCCTGATGTGCTTTATTGATCATTGAAAATAGCAACAAGGAAGCAAATATACTTTGCAATGCCAACTTTTAAGAGTGATTTAATTTTTATTTTATGCAGTATATATTTTAAATATTTTTTCAAAATTATTTTGGTAAACAATATAAACAATATTAAGAACTTTACTATAATGCATCTAAAAATGTGAAGATATGTAAATGATATGAAAACAATATCTGTTATATAATTTACGGATTTCTATATAATACATAACACTATACGTAATATCTATTACTTTGTATTATAAATCTTTATTTAAAATCTAGATTTAGCGGGACTTATTACTACATCAATTTGTTTTTGAAGAAAATTAGATTGTTGCTTTTAAAAAAAGAATTATGCAAACAGTTTTCCTATAATAATAATTATATTATTGGAGGTATATAATATCTATTGATACAGAGTGAAAATTGATGAAATCCTAACGAACTTATAGAATAAATCTATACACCAACATAACATAATAAATATAATAATAGTTTATAATAATCATTAAAAAATATTTGATCAGGCCAGATACTTTACTAAAATGGGAAATGGGCTTAAAAGTCTGAAAACATTCCCTTCAAATTAATCGAAGAAAATATCCCTCGATATTTATGGCTACATAACTGGTCAGATTTTCTTTTTAACGATATAAAATTCTATATATTAACATCAGCGTGAGTAAGTTTAATGGAGACTCTCCAGCCTTTTTAAACCAATATATAATAACTTTACATACTTGTGGAAAAAGGATACAAGACTTGAATTTGTTAACACATATTTATTTCTTTCACATTATCTGGAACAGGAGATATATTCCATTTTTTAGATATATATACAACACAGAAATAGAGACTATGACACGACGAATAGTTTTAGCAATGTCCTTTTGCAGATAATTTACACGTTAGTAAACAAAGCTTTCTGCATGAGATTATGTGATGGACTTTTTTGAATTCTGGAAAATCACACACATGTTTGAATATGAAGAGAATTAGTTGATCCTACTACTCAGCGTCCATACGAAATAACTCCATGAACTAAGTTTAATTTAAAAATTCATCATAAATAAATGAATTAAATAAAAAACTAAATTAAAATAAGTAAATCATATATAAATGATGGGTGAGATGGATATTAAAGTATAAATAGGAGAAGAGTGGTTTCAAGTAGAAGCGCTTGATAGCCAGTACATTTAAAAAAAATTTTTAAATATGGTTTTATATATGTCATCTAAATTAAAAAAATTAAATGAACTGTATCAAAACTATCTGCGTAGAAGATATTAACGTTTTGGCAAAATCAGCTTTCATTTTTATTATTTTTTTTATCTTGGTATCAATTGACGAATGACATTGAGGTTTAAAGCTTAAAATAACTTTTTTTGTTTTAAAACTTTTTTATATATTTTATAAAAAATATATTAAACAAAATTTATGATATTTATTGTTATAGGAAATGTTTTACGCGTACCACTCTCTCCACAGCAGGTTATTACATGTTACAGTCTTAAATTTTTCCATTAAATTTTAATCAAAACTAAAAAATGATATCAAATCCAACAAAAAATGTTATTTTAAATTTTCAAAATTATTAATAAATTCATTTTATTTATAAAAAAGTTCTCATTTAATTTCAATTTCTGTCCATGCTCAAAATAAGTTAGTTGTATGGCACGTGAAGATACGTAATCAAAACTATCTGCATTTTTGCATCACAAAAACTGTGCACTCAATCATTTGAATTCATAGGCTTCCGTTTCGTCTGTTCGTAAAATTGGCTGACCGCCCAAATGCAATTTTGTATTTTTGTATAAAACTCAACCCATTTCAACTAAACTGATTACGTTATCATATAAAAATAATATTAAAAATAAAAATAATTAAATAAAGAAATATTTTCGAAATGAATGAAACACAGACTCGTGTCAACAAATAAAAACAATAAATATTAAAAATAAATTGAAAAAGATGAAAGCTCTTTTTTTAATTCATAAAATAAATAATAAAACAAAATCTTTTTTGAAAATATAATTTGTCAAAAATATTTTTCGAAAATCTGTAATAATCGATGAAAATCGAGCATACGAAGAAAAATGTGGACTAAATACCTTTGCTGTGATTTCAAGCAAATGTTTTTAAAATAAAATGTAAAATGAGTGTAATATTTAATTCTTATATTTTAGTTAATATAGGTAGATAGGTAAATTATATTGGCTATTGACTTCTTGAATTGATAGCCGATATACTTAATCCAAATTGTCCTATTGTGGCACCATGTGCTATCAGTAGCGCTCTTAAAACTTCGTCCCTGAGTGGAACTATTATGTCAATGTAACCTTGGTTAAGAAACTCTGGCAATATATGGTTCTCTTCTAGTTAATAATAATCTATTATAATTATTATAGTTTATTTTCGTCCTAGTCTAGAACAAATAAGGTGTTTGATGATTTAGGTTAATAAAACCTGGAACAAAATTATTGTCACAATCACAATATATATTTATTGTGATAATAATATTTATTATATTATTAATATAATATTTATTATTATTATTATAATTTGTCTTTTGTTTCGTCATTTAATGAAAATATTTTATTTGATTTTTTATTTTATGTTTATTTGATATAAAAGAGAGTTTTTAGCAGTTTTAAAAGGATTTCTATATGAATATATGTGTTCCTGTACTATACGCCCCAATAGTTAAATCTCAACACAAAAACCATACAGCTTTAGTTTATGCACTTTACATTTTCATTTCAGTTATATTATTTTTTAGTATAAACAATATGGATCGAATATAACAGATTAAGTAAAATGTTATACACAACATCCACACAATTTAAATGAATTTCTTCATTTTAATACTATAGAAAGGACTAGAATGTGTACTAGATATTTTATGAAATCATTCAGAGAAAATGAAAAAGTATATTAAAATGATAATGGAGTTGAAAACCAAATATTTTTTCATTTACTTTATATATCAATTACAAATCTTAAATAATATTAACTACAGTATTTCTTGGTCTTGATGCCTCGAACTATTCTTCATTAAGTAATCTACTACAAAAACACATCATTAAACTTTCACTATTTCTATTATTTCAATCAAAAGTAATCAAATTATTATATGTATTAATATAAAAATTATAATTCTAGTATAATTTATCTACTAATGATGCTATTGCCACTTGTAATACTCATTTAATTACATATTTTGCTATAACAAAACATTATCAAGATTCAATCTGACTCAGCACTTCTCGTTAGTCGTCTTCTCTAGTTTCATATGTCAAAAACTCTCCCAATTTGATAACTCCAACGGACACATGACTTCTTCCTCATTTCGTTTCAAACACCTTTCTGGATTGAGCATAGTTATCTATTCTTAAGACATAGATAAGTTTAGAAACTGAAACTTCTCGATATGAATGTAATGTTAATGTCATGATAAACTTTGTACAGCTAAGGGTTCATTCAGATGGTGGTAGTCGGCGCCAACTCGAAGAACTTATCTTGCGTTGTTATACCAATGATGGAATACAACTGTATCTTTGTTATTGTCAAATACATTCGATTTGTTTACAGATTTATATTAAAATTATTTTCGAAAAATATTAAAATAAAGTTTTGAAGTTTATAAGGATTCATTTTCATATTTGCTATAATAATATTTCTCTTTTTGCGTTTCGCTTACAGGGATATATATTAATTAGTCATTTTCATTAAATGCATCCAAAAATAACTATTGACGATAGTCGATATATCAAAATGAAATATAAATAATAAATATAAATAATAATATTGTTGTTTCATTAAATTGACAAATTGCTTTCATTAGGTTAAAAAAATTGCTGAAAAAATGGTGACCAGAAATGCAAAACTATGCGATATTAGCCAAATTAAGTTTATTTACAAAATCAATTCTAGTCTCTGAAATGTGGCTTATTTATTGCAAATCAATCTAAAATTTTAAATAAATTTTTAATACATTCATTCGTGTATAATTTTTCATGAATGCTCGTTTAATTAGGAAACCATCGAAATTTTTATGTTGAATGGTTTTCTGATGTTATATGAATAATTCGCATAATGAATTCACAAAAAAAAAATTAGTGGCTAAGGCGGGGGCTGAGGTCGTTAAGCAGAGTATAAAATTCATGATTTTATACAAAAGATATTAAAAAAATTTAATTTAATTTAAACATTTTAGAGTAGAAATGAAAAACGTTTTTCGCTAAATCACGTATCAAAATGCAGTCATGATTTCGATTATTTATGACAAAAATGTAAAAATACATATTTTATTTTAACACATGCGATTAGGCAGATTTATTCGTTGCACGCTCAGATACTCTGTATATGCCGATATACGAGGTACTATGGACGATGATATATTGCAACATTTTATGAGTTCATCTACATGCTTACATACTTACAGGCTTAGGTTGGTTGGACGGGATGTGCATTTACGTTAGGTAAAGATATCGTAAAAAGGAAATTGAATTGAAATTAAATTGCAGCTAAATTGTATTTATGAGATAACATAAAAATGATGTGATTTCACCTTCTGTTGAAATTTCAGCGGCATAAGATACACTGCAATATTTCGTTTTCATATTTATTGTGATAAAGAAGTTCTATTATGACACTCTGATATTATAAACTCTAAAGTCTTTAAAATTATAAAAACGCTGCTAAAAACTACCGCTACCAATTACTTGTTTAAGTTGGTAGCACTGTACTGTGTTACCATGAAAACTTTGAGTACGATTTGATATCCAGTGTATTTAAAACAACTGTTTATGCAATTTTACTTTTGGGTGTTCTGCGATGGCACGGGGCAAGTGTTGTAAGTGAAATAAAAACAAACGAAAGAGATTCAGATCCCACCACAGTCATCTGAAATGGCTCTGTCACTTATTTTTTTCTATTTAGGAACCTTAAAAGTAAACATTATATCAAGCGCGTTTCCAATCAAAAAAGGCCAGACTTTAATCAGTCAACAAGAATGTATAGAGGACTATGTTAAGCGTTGGTATAGTTGTACGTCACTCAATGGATTTTACTTTAAAGGTGACATAATAAATTAAATCGATTTACAATCTAATACAATCGATTACAATCGATACAGGCTGTCTATATTTCATAAGTAAATTACAGCAGTGCTATTCCCCAACAAATGTCATTACTGGCTCCTGTTAGAAACAAATATATTTATTTCGTTATCTATATGCTGAGATATCCATATTCTATATAGTACACATACATATATTCTATATATTCTATATATATTCTATATTCTATATATATCTGTGTACATATATTTAACTTAAAAAAAATATGAAATTGAAATCGTTATTGGATTGTCTGCATAACATGTTCTTATCGTTATAACAAGAAAGCATGCCTCGATAGTTTGCTTCGGGGAGGATATACAAGAAAACGGTCCCGATAGAAAGAAAACTTTAACGTTGAAAATGGTTGTCAAATAATAATGTTCATTTATGTAAGAATAATATTCACATAATAAAATTGACAGAAATTAAATTTTTAAAACTTTTGAGAAAAATTTGGTTCGCAGCAAAATTGATTGAGAATTGATCGAGAAAATCAATTTGAATCAGCATAATTTTCGAATTTGAAATTAGTGATAGTGGTGCATGTCACATGACGATCTCGTACCCTTGAAAGTTGGGAGATTTATACAAAATTTTGGTGATGTTATTATAAATAATGAAATATTAATATAGTATTGAAATTATATTATTTCCATTGATGAAGAGATGGTGCTCCACGATACTACTGCACAACCTAATATTCTAGATTAAACATATACCAGTATAGTAGATTTCACAATATATTGTAAAACCGGTTTCAGGTATTTTTAGGTCTTTTTAAATGAATTTGACTCTATTAGCACATATGTTTGCATTGTAGTAAAGATAGTATCGGGAAATAGAAGCAGTTTATGTTCATATTAAATAGATTATCATAGCGAAGAGAATTTCGGGATATATAAGAATATGGTAATGGTTAATGGGTTAGGGTAAGGCTTTTATGCACGACGACCAGCTTGATCTATTGTGAACCCCTTTGTATTTACGCATTTAGTAACTCGAGGAATTGAACCAGTTAGTTCGAAGCTGGTATATCCTTTGTGTATAAGGATATACAAAATATACAAGATAAGTGCAAAAAATAAAATGATATTTAATTGAATCAAAAATAATAATATAATTGAGAAACAAATATTAACATTTCACCAAAGTTTTGTCTTATGAATTGTATTTATACTTGTGTTTACTAATATGTATTTTAAATATGTTTATATTAATGTCATTAATTTGTATTTATAAAACAAAAATAAAGACATTTAAAAATTTGAATATAAATTTTTGTTAGTTGTAAATACAGCCCCCGGGGATATAGGAATATTTGTTTTAACGCATGTATTCACAAGTGTTATTTTTATAAAATTCACATTTGTTGACAAACAGAAAAAACAATTATTATTCATAATAATATTAATTAAAACAGATATTTTGAAATTTATTTAGTAATTATACTAAAACTGGGAAATTTAAGTGGTATTAACAAAAATTGTAAATTTTTTGTCGTGGCTTTGGGAATACCACCGCAAAGCATTCCTTTTACGAATGTAGGTATCAGTGAGTGTTATACTGGTACTTCCATGCCTAATCCATATACGTACCTTATATAAAATATGTATCTATAGATATTAAGAGTATTTAAATAAATGCCAACTAATTACTCCCGCATATCAAACAAACCACAAATAAATTTCAGTGAATTTAACTATAAAACTTTTGTGACAGTTCGAAATTTTTGTTAAATTTATTTATACAAGTGAAAATTAAAAACCGATAAAAACCGATAAAAAACAAAAAAAAAAAAAAGATATTTATTTGTGCTTATGAAATATTAAAATGGTGACACAACAATTGTACTGACATCAATTCGCTGGCATTAAAATTAGTAATACCGCGTAGGCGATATTTGGCTTAGTACAAGTGCAGGTGGGGCCCATAATTAACATTTAAAACCACGTTGTAATTATAATTATCAATAAAACCGAGGAAGGTATTAAAACTTAATTTATTTCTCCATAAAAAGCGCATTACTCAACATTGAACTTAAACAGAATACGCCATGCGCTGCTGAAGAAAACTTTCCATTGAAACAACTTATTTATTTTAAATGAAGCCATAAAATTTTTTGCAGTGTACTTGTGCCAAATAAGACTAAAATGTAATTAAAGGCAAACAAATGAATTCACTAAATGCAAATAGTGAATCTTTTAAACATACGAATTACATAAAAAAATTGGGGGAAATGACGAAAAAATTCATTAAGGAAAATAAAATAAAAATAAAATAAAACTTAAAAATAAAAATAAAAATAAAAAATAAACGAAATCAGCAACGTGCAGGGCAGCAAACATTCTGTTAAATGCAAATGTTTGCGAATTTATTTGGTTACGATTTAAAGAATTCGTGCACTTTCATGGCAAAAAAAACACTAAAAAATAAAACCTAAAAAAATTGGAAAAGAGAATTATATGAGAACGAAAAAAAAAAAAACATTTTTGCCTGAATTTCACAAACGACATTTGTTTCGACTGTTTTACTAAAGCACGTTTGGTGGTACGGTTTTAGGCAATCTTCTGAATTTTGTATCACAGCTCAGACAGATAAGAGATTTAGCCATTCTCTTGGTGGTGATAAAGTACCACAAATTACGTATTTTACTTCGTTCTTTAAACTGTTTGAATTTTTGAATAATATACATAATATTACTTTAAGAAAATATTTTCATAAATAGATAGAATGGAAGAGGAAGTAAAACATTATACCTATCTTATGGTTTGAGATTCTTTAAGTCGAGACTTTTTCTAGGTATTAATTATTACAAAGGAATTTTCCTAATGTGCTAAAAACAGTATAGGTTTGGTTAAGCCGATCTGGCTAATTGTGAGACCAGCATAGACCTAATAGTACTAGATATGATTTGATCTTTACTTATAAAAGATTTGGTAGTAGACATTCTTGCGAAATTGGGGATAGCTTAATGTTCTATCTCTAAAATAAGGTTATATTTTAAACAATTTTTTCTGAAATCAGACCGTAGTGGAATTTTAACTGAGACCCGGTATCCCGTAGTTCCCGTATAATGTCTGGTAGTCTCCAGACATTATAAGTACCTGTGTAGGTTATTGGTATTGTTTTTGTTGTTGACCAATGAGATTGGCTTGTATGAACGCTATTAAGGGTAGTAAGCGGAACTTGTTCGTTGTAGTTGATAAGTGGCTCCGGGATGTAGACCCATCCTCCTTTGGAATCAGATAGGTAGCTAGATAGTGATTGCCGGATAAATCCCTACACAGACTTGATAATCCCGTAACTATATCAAATGAGAGTTATTAAACAGAATAAGTGACAGCACACATTGCATTAACTGTGTGTGTCACAGTTAATTTCACAAAATAGGTCACTCTGATATTAAAGAGGATATTTAGTCGCTTAAAAGATTACTTCAAAGAATTTTATTCGAGGTTGCAAGAGAGCCAGATAGAAACAAAAAAATACTCAAGAATTTTCTTAGTGCCTACTTTTTTGTATTTCCTGCAATTGTCACTGCTGCTACTATATGGTTGCCTTGCAACTATATCAACAGTTCTATCGACTGAACAACTATACAAAATCAGCATGTGTCTTTTGAATTTTCTGTATATATCGTCTAGAGAAATAAGTACTTCCCGTATGTGGTCCTCTACAAGGTTAGCGCCAATTTCAGTAATATTATCAACCATTTCAATTTCCGTTTATGCTTTTATAGTCAAAAGCCAAATATGCAGACCGAGCACGTCTATGGGCCAATATATCTTTTGTGCTCTGGCACTGCTAATATGCAAACGCGCAATAAAAAGATATTGTGTTTATGAACGCTTAACTGTCTATTAAGAAGTTACTGTACATTTGGTTGTATTCTTTAAGTAAACAAGTACTGCTGTTTTACTAACAGCACTTTAGGCTTCTTCCTATAGTGCGTTACATACAATATAAATTAAAGTCAATTATTTTAATTGAAAATAAAATCAAATACTCAGAACAATAAACTGGAATTGCACATATTAATATGTGTGAAATGGATAAACAAATTTTAATTATTCATCTTATCGCAATCTTAACAACTTTTTTACGTCAAACCTAGAAAGTGTTCAAGATCCCTACTGTTCTTTATTAAAAAATTTTGTTCTTACCTTAAGAATAATGTCCTCTTACTGTTTCTTCAATAACAAATTTGAGCAGAATTTAATCTAAACCCAAAAAACATTTAACAGGTAGATAATACAATATAAATCGAAATGAATCACCATTCCTAGCATTTGGCACCAGCATTTGTGATAAAATAAGAACATGTTGATGCATTTTTATTTCAGTTTTTTGCAACTCCTCTCCAAATCAACTGTCTTGTTAAACTAAGTTAATCACTTAATTAAGAATAAATGCATTAAAAAGTAATTCTTATGGAGATGGAATGATAAACACATTAATTTCAACAGCTATGTCGCTAGGATGTCGCTATCGCTGCACTTTAAATAAACCAAACGAACCTGCTAAATAAGGGTGATCGTTTATCAACCTAAGATATTATGAGACTAAACAGACTAAAAAATTGAACTCGTTATTTTACAACAGCGGATGTAAAACCTATACAGGTGCACATATAAAACCATATAATTATATCCATTACACTTAATTATGAAGAAGAAAGAAGGATAATTTTGGAACATGTACTTCACTCTGGGAGAAATGGTAAAACAAATAAGATGTTAAGTAGGGCAATATGACTAAAGTTTATCGTATTCGAAAATGGTGAATAATCTTGTCACTTGATTAATCCATAATTAGGTAGTCTGTGTCTAGTAAATGTAAGAATACAAAATAGTCGTTCCATGTTTCTTTAATTATCCAGCTATACATTCTGAAGTTCTAATCTTTTTGAGTCAATATTTGTATAAAAATACGTATAGCCAAAACTAAATACTGTTTCTCTGTTAAAATTAATAAAGTAAATGTTTAACTTTACGTTTAATTTAAAAAAAAATTTATTTTTCTAGTAAAAAACATGTGCTGTGAACTAGCAGAAATACGTGACTTTAAAGATATTGCCCATTTTATTAAGACGACACAGGATATTTATGTCCTAAAGGTCTATAAGTTGAAATACCTTATAATCTCTTCTGTAAGGTCAACATCTCTAACGTCTCCTAATATTTTTCGTCTAACATTATCACAGTTAAAATATTTCCATCAGATAATATGTGACACAATATGTGACTTCACATGTCTATAAGGAATACTAACTTCACAGAACCAATCTTCATTACAAAGTGTATTGTCTATCTGTGGAATCGCTTTCTACAGATAGGCAATTCTTAGATATATCATTCATTTCTAAGTACAAAATTTTTAAGAATATGCCATCTGATTAGCTTAGCTTATTAGGGTCTATTAGTCCATAGTCACTGTGATTTAAAGTCATTAGCAAATCTAATTCATACTGTTTTCTGTCAAGAATTTTGTAAAACACATCTCCGGCTAAATAAAGTATGATAAAGTGGCAATAAAAAAAGAGGTTTGTAAAAACAATTATTCACTGTTTTTGACAAGAAAGAATTTATCTGTCTTCGACGCTCATCTGTTTGTTTTATTATTTAATATGCACAAGTAATCCAACACTTATTATAGTTTACACCTGTTGGATCCATTTAATCTATAACTATTTATTAGTTTTAGGGAACTAATGCTATTGATTAATGATAATTAATTTTTACCGAAAACAACAAGATTTTTCTCCAATCCGTTAGTAATGTGATACCAGCTCTATAAACTTCAGGGTCGTGTATAACTCGGCATAAAATTTATAGTCCTGCGTTTTCAAAAGTATTTAGTGCCTACTATTCACTGTCTCAAGTACTTAGAAAAACATACTAACCTTAAAATCATTAACAATTTAAAATTGATTCGTTGAAATATGTATTCTGAGATCTAAAGTACCATAAAGGTTTCCAAGTATTTTGGAAGTACGTCTATCTATCGGTATATGCTAAAGAAGTTGTCAACAGATGTTTTCTTTTGTCTTGTAATACTGATACCAACATTAATTGCTTACTTTAACATATAGATGAGTTTTAATTTATACTGCATAAATAATATAAATAAAAAAAGATTAATTAAAGCATATAAAGCAGCTCTGATAAGTAGCGGACAAGTATAGCAGTTTGAAACGGTTGATACATAACCCAGCTGCATTCTAATTTATGGGTATATTGCAGCTATGAAAACCTGTAGAGATTTGTTAGGGAATAGTTCACACGTGTATACCTTATAATTTTTTTTAAAGTAATTGCATTCAGACCAATCCAGAGACGGCATAAATTAACTTCTTTTAGTAGAAATTGAGTATTGCAATTCTATACTGACTTTCATAGAAACGGACAAATAATATTACAGAATATACGTGAAAGTGTAAGAGAAAATCTCAAAACCTATGCATCAAAGCAAAGAATTTTCTGATTTCTTACTATTTTCTGAAGTGTCAAAAAAATAGCCTTGCTCGACATTTAAGTTTCTAAATAATGATATGTTAATCAATGGTTAAGAGGTAAATGGTGTCCAACACCATTTACATATGTCTAGCGTTGGATAACCTCAAATATGGAATCGGCACAGTAGTCATACGTTATGATTTCATTCTAAAGAACTAACCTATTAAAAGAATGTTGTTTACAGAGTAAAGATATAATTATTTTATTCACATTATTACTTGTGCATTTTAAAAGATTTTTTTTAGCCTTTGTAGTCGCATCGCTTATAAATGCTGTTGCCATATATAGGTAGCTCTCTGTAGTAAAGTCAATAAATTACAATTTATATAAACAAATTGTAATTATTCAATAGCAAATTACCGCCGATCTGCGCCGATTTTCGTGCCATTGACGCGGCTAATTCGAGCGCTTGTCAAACATTTTTCATTGTATCGTTAAAATGAAAAGTAAAAATCATTGTATTTATATTTTTTTAGCGATAAATGTATTTATACAAAACATATAAGACAATTTCGTTATTTAAACAACTTTCTTTCATTTCGCAATTATTTATTGCATTCAACTGCTTCCAATACGCCGCACACAAAAGCTCCCAATAAATCAAACAAAAAATTTCAAAATTTTAAATCAATACAAAAAAAAGTCACAAAGAGCTAAATTTGCAATGTTAAAAATTGCAAAATATAAATAAATTACTTCCATATTTCAACAGAAGAAACCAATGTAAATAAATAAATAAAAATGTGCTAAATTATTGTATTATTTATTTTGAAAGTGAAATAACGCAAGCCAACAAAAGACAAGAATTTAAATGAGGGCTTGATTTATAGGTAAAAAATCTCGAGTAGGTGTGCATTTAAATAAAATCTCTTAGTAAACATTTGTGGTCAACCATTTTTATCTGTTATATATAAATTAAATAAAAAATTGATATATCAAAATCTGGGTTAAAATTCTTGAAAACGTAAGGCATTAAATTAATGGATAGAAATTTAAAACAGCAGAAAAACTGAGTTGAGATATATTATACGATTGGATGAATAGTTCTAAACAAATGGATGAAAAAAATTTATATACAAATATTTTACAAAAGATTTTCATCATCATCAACTGTGGTATCAACTTTCCATAAACCTATTTTTAGTGTGGAAATTAAATATAGAACAATTGTTTACTGATAAAAGGAATTAAGTCGAAATGAGGTCTAAATTTTCTATTGTTTTTTTTACAAATTCGGTGTGGGTTCCTGAATAATAATTTCAAACTTTTTAGCCAATCATTGCTAATTTAGTAGACAAACTTAATGACTGTACCAAGCGCTACTTGGTCCTGTACTCTCATTTCATTAAGACGACGCAGGATATTTATACGCTTTAAGCCTTTGAGTCAAAGAGCCTTTTAACCTCTTTTGTGATATGATAAAATCTTTTAAAGTGAAAATCTCTGGCGCCTCCTAGTATTTACCATCTAACATTATCACAATTTGAATATTTCCATCAGGCAATTTTGTCATAATTTGAGAGTTCACATATCTAAAGAGAATGCTAACCTTATAAAACCACTATTCATTACAAAGTGTCTATCTGTCTAACTGTCTATCTGTGGAAACGCTTTTAAACAACTGAATATACTCTTACGTCCTATTTGCTTTTATTGTTTTTATAAAACTATCCCAACATTTATATTTAGACAACGACCAGCACAAATACATAGACAATTATATACATAGACATTATTAGTTGTATCATTCATTTCTAAGTATAGAACTGTTGAGAATTTCATATGACCAATTTAGTCTATTAGTCTATAGCCATTGTGACATAAAGTTAACAAATCTAATTCATACTGTTTTCAGTCAAGAATTTGTTTTAAGAGATCTCCGATTAAATAGAATGAAGGCCTCCATTAATTTTGAGAAGGAACAATTTATCTGTTTTCGATATTCATCTGTTTGTTTTGTTTAATATGCATAAGTTATCTATAATTTATTTTTTAGTACCAAGAGCTACTTGGTCTTAAAGTCGTAAGAGCTTTATAAGTGCTAGCCATTAGTAAAAAAGCAGGAAAACTCAAGAAATTGCTACAATATTTAACAAATTTACGTTTGTGAAGTTATGGAAAGTATCCTTATAATATAAAGACTAAATAAATAATAATTATGAGAGAAAAAATGTATCAATATTTGTAATCGATTAATAATTATTAACACTTTTCATACTGCAAAAAGGGACCACTACATAAACCAACAGTAAGGGTAAGAAAGTAATGGTAATTAAATTTCTAACTTTTACAGGGCAACACAATGAGCCAAAGGTCTTAAGGGATTCCCCAGGCTCGCTGGTATAACCTTTTCTAAGGTTAATAAATAGTTTTAATAACGTATTATGTTGAATAGATCTGTTCCCATATGAAATTTTTTTTATTACTGCAGCTACTGTAAAAATCTAAAAAATAACTGAATGCCACAAGGGTTAGAGTATATATACAGATTTTCTTTTACTGAAAGAAAAAAAATTGCTGGCAAATATGAGCTGTTTAAACTGATGCCTTGGTAGATACAACAAATTCAAGATGACAAATTAATGATATTCATGTGATTTTTTCCCACAATAGTTAATAGTTTTATGATTGATGTAATATTGAAATATTAATAAATTAATTAATTATTAAAATTCAAAGACTACAACTGCAGCTACAATCCGATTATATTCAGTATTTTTGTAAGAATGAAAGGAAGACAGTTCTCTAAGTTACTAAAGTCATTTTATGGTATGAATATCGTTGCTCGATTAAAATTATTATGCGTTTCATAAAATAATACATTTTAACTATAAACAGTGAATCCTTCTGCCAATTCTTATCAGAATTTGTAACAAAAAATACTTTTATTTAGTAAAAAGTAAAATAGCTCATATGATAACTAAGAAGACCAGTTACTTCCATAAAATCCGGTACATAATTTGTTAAATGTGTGCATAAATAGACACAGAAAAATCTTTTATTTGCACAAATGCCCATAAATCGTGTTTGCAATTAGCATATTTCTGCATTCCTCAGAGTTACTTAAGTACGGGCCCATTGTGAGAATACACAATTGTCTTTTATTTATACTTAGTTTCTTTAAGAAAAGATCTAATGGACTAATTATGCATTCAGGCATATCTAAAGTGTATTTGTAATGCACCTTAAGGGACTTCAATAGATATGAGTATGCAAAAAACCAAATGATATTGTAGAATTTATGGCAAATGCGTGCAATTCTCAAATGAAAGGTGCAACATATTTTGTATCTTGTAGTTATGTGTATTTACACTTTCCATGGTGCAATTGAGTTCCTTTTTTCAGTTATTTTATTTCCTGTTTGTTTACATTTGCATATTTAATTTTTTTATTTTTTGTGTATTTCGCCTTCTGCTCGTATTTAACAATGCATAAAAGTCTTAAACAAAATAAATGGTGTTCCATATATTTTCATACCCTAAAAAAAGTGGTATGCGTGCTCAAAAAGTGCCGCACTTTGCTGTTGTTGCATCAGACATCCACATAACAAACTTCCTTTTATCGATAATTTACCAACAGGAAAAAGGTAACATCAAAAACAGCATGTAAAATTGCACAGATACGCCTCCTGCTTATCTGCCATTCATCATTGCATTTTATTTTCAATTTTTGCAAAATTATTGCAAAGCAGATGAACTGCATTTAAACATGCGTATGAGATCAAATATGAGACGATATATTATCATTCTAAACAACTCAGAAGATTTGAAGAAAGAAATCACTCATATCCTTCTTAGAAAATCATTTAAGAAGAGAAAGTGACAGACAATGCTGTGAAGTTAACCCAAAAAATAACCTTGCAATAATCAGAATGGATTTGAAACTAAAATTTAAGATAAAGGTCATTACAATCACTTAGAAATTGATATTGTACTTTAATAATCAAATAATTAATAAGAAATAACAATCGCTTTCTTATCGCTTTCAAATCGCTTTTTATATTAAAAAACTTACAAAAAATAAATTTCAACCTAGTAAACATTTTATGTAGATGTACTTCTCTTGTCAGATCTCCAGATTGATATTATCTAAACTAGAAACAAAGCGTATCAGCTAGCTGCTTCAACTAAGCCGTAACCTCCTCAGTACTACGATATCGGTGCCAATGGACCATTGCGTAATAGAAAAACTTGCTGTGAAACTGACTCTGCCTTATAATTACTTTTGTCAAGATTATGGCTCTGTGGGTGAGGAAGAAACTGTGGTCCACCACTATCAAAAGTGACATTCTGGAGGTCACATGAAGAATAACTTTTGTTAAAATATATATTGATATTCAGATGTCTGCGTTGATGAATCAGCACCTTTATTCTATTTTATCTGTGGACAGTTTTAAGTCACACTAAGAATAACTGAATACGGGGCTTTATAATACGATGGATCTGATGTCTTTGTAACTGCTTGTGTTTATCAAATTACGCTGTATTTTTAGGATGCTGAAAGTTGGATTATTGTGACTGTCAATTATATTGACTTTTGTTAAAAGGTGGTGTTATGAGTTTCATAGGCTGAGGGATGTATAGCCCTAAACCGACCGATAAAATACCTTTGGTTCTAAATTGTGCAGAAGCATGGACACAGTCGCAAAATAATAAACTAGTACTAGAAGTGCACTAAAGAAAATTTATTCGTAATATCTTATTATCCAAATTATATGTACCATAAATATTTTTATTTTAAAACCGTTTATAGAAATATGATAACCTCTAGATTTGAATTTTTAAAGTTCTAATGAAAATATTTATATTAATTTATAAATATTTTCCATGTAATCATGACATCGACAGCATAACTGGCACTATAACCTTCTGACGTCTCTCAAAAACATATATTAATATAATATAGACACTATATTATTCTCGAAGATCATTTGACATTCTTCGAGTCATACTTGAGTCACAAATATAATGGAACTATTTTCCATCCTTCTTTATTTACTTTTCAATGAAAACAATAATGTGTACACATAATGTGAAATATAGATACAAGTATTTTTAGTGAATTGAGGAAAGTGTTGAATAAGGTTCCAAACTTCACTTTATAGGATAATAAGGTCTTTAAAAATCACGGAATTAAAAATTATGTCTTTAAAAACTCGATGGCATGTTGAGTTTCGCTATTGATAATTATTACATATAAAAATATGAGAAAATTCTTTGGAGATTTATAGGTTTTGTGCTTTCTTTAAAGATTTATTTGGTGTCTACACCGGCTTGACTTTATTTTTATGTTCAGTGACTTTGTAGTCTCTACATGCTGGGACTATGAAGTCGCCTTTACCTTTATAGTATTTATTAAGTTTAAATACTATAACGGTAATATTTTAACTATGCGTAGATAATTATTTTATATATTCAATATAGCTTGGTATTTAAGATAAGATATATTATATATTATAAAGTCGTATTCCATCAGGAACATAAACTATTTACATAGAATCGCCAGATATTTCTGTTTAATGATAAATATCTTAATTCGTTAAATGATTTATTAGTTTCATGCCGGGTTGTTCTTCTCCAGGTAGTAAGAGGCCTGCCGAGTCTTCTATTGCCTTAAGGATTCCTTTGTAGGCCATCATGACAGACCTCTTCGTAAGGTTTTCTTAATGTGTGCCGGAGCCAGTTGTTTTTTGTCGTCAAAATTTGCATGTTGATGTTTTAACACAAGATAACTATAATATATATGTATATTTAATTTATAACTTTATTCTTTCTATAAGATTTAGTAGCAGATATATACAATATTTAAAATATAATTCACAAAGTCAATTTAATAACTTAAAGATGACTGAACATTTGTTACATTTTAAATTCAAATTTAAATTACTGAACCAGAAATTTGCAGAAGTGCCGTAAGTTTCCTGCCTCGATGGATTACATTTTGATTGCAATTTCTGGCCTACGCAGTACAGCACTCCAACAGCTGTTCCACAACTCATCAGCGCCAGTGGCTCAACGTGCCGATAAATTTTATTATTATTTCCTGTTAAATGTTTCCTTTAGTAGTTTTTGCGCCACTTTTTCGTGCACTTGAATTATTAAGCATTTTTCTTTTATTCCATATTTTGCGTTAATTTATTTCATGTTCATACTTAATTTAATTTCTTACCCAAACAGAATTTTCAGTTCAGGGATATGCCTAAACGAAAATATTTCAATTTCCTGTATGCACGAAATACTCAGTACATTTAGTACTTTGTGGTGATTTGTGTTGAATTGTATATCTGAGTCTGAGCACTAATAAGTACATACAATTCTATTCATATAAAATAAGCACTAATCTTATACCCCGCGTCTCTTATCTTTTCATTTATGGAGTATGAAAAATGAAATCCCACGCTTTTCAAAGTTAACCCCCCGAAAGCATTATAATTTTATGCCATCGGCGTAGTTATTTTTATTATTTCACAATTAAATTTTATTACAATATATATCTGCACTTGACTCTTTGTAGTACCTCAAAATACATTGCATTGATTTAACTAAAATATGTGTTTTTATTGATGTACAAGTATGTATCTGAAAACGTACACATGAAATTATATTTAATTTTGGTTTCTTTGAAATTCACCGCACATGCCGCTCTTGATAAAAACGAATACCATAGACGCCTGTTGTTTGGAGAGACATCAAAGTGTTCTATTGATCGTAACGCTTCCTCATATATATTGATTAAAATTTCATTATATGAGGTGTAAAATATTTTAAAAATCATTTACTAAAAGTAAGTAATGATAATAAATATATCAAATTTATTCATGTATACTACAGACATTCTTAAAAACAAGGCAAAGAAAATAGACGTAAGGGCAATTCACGATATTGATGCGTCTTTGCGAATGTGAAATAAATATCTGTTATAAAAACAAAAAGCATTGAAAACGCATTCTCCATACCTTTGTAATTGCAATACCAAAAGAGTATTAAGTTTACGAATCCAATATTTCATAATCTTTCTCTTATATTGGAGTTATGTTATTATCGTATCTGCATCCGTTTAACTATGCTGCCATCAAACTTTTCTCTGATGTGGCCAAGAAATTTTATACGTCGTGCTTTTACAAAATATATATATAAATAATAGAATAGATATTATTAATAGTGAGGTATTGCTATATAAAAAAATTTTGAGAGCGACTGGAAAAATGATGATATCACATGATACGAAAGTTCGATAGCAATAGCCTCGAAGCCAAAAAATGCACAATAATGTGAAGATGACTGAGTCAAATATTTTTATGATCACATCATATACTACCACTATTCAATTCTGATCATATGATTATGATCACATAATTATAATCATTATGTTGTCATACAATTGCGATTAGTTTATATTTTTGATTGTCAAAAAAAAATATTTACAATAATGCAAATATTGAAGTTATGCTTTCATGTCACAGAAATATATTTTTATGTACAACTTTTTAGTAATAAAACGTGCTGATTGGGTATTCGTGTACACTCTTCCACTTCTTGAAAAATAAATCATTTTGGTCTTCTAAGGAAAATATTTTAAATACATATTGTATGGAAAGGTGTAACTCGAACTCACTCTCTAATCCATCCGTAAAGACAACGACTCTTTTAGCGACAAAAGGTTCACACATTGATTGTTTAATTACCCGATCGGAGCTGTCGGCTCACACAGTTTGCACTCTAATATATGTACAATCCATTGCACAATCAGCAAGCAAAAAAAAAAAAAATAATAAAAGCAATACGAACTGAAAAAGTAAGTAGCAAGAACCTAGAAAGACAGCGGGGTATTTAGTAGTTCGTATATCCATGCATCGAAACGTTTGTTTGCAGAGTGGCTGAATGGCTGAATGCTTTTATTTTCCGAATATGTTGCCTGTCATTAAACTCAACGCAAAGGCTACCCGCTGCATAATGACATTTTCAATACACGTCAAAGCCATTTGTCACATAGTATCAATGAATGCCAGACCAATAACAAAAAAAATATCTTTAGTAAAAAATAAAATTACGATGGGTAAAAAGCAGAGCAAACAATACTATGTACTTTTGTTCGAACGTGCATACAATTCCGTTGAAATCTCAGAAAAAGTAGAGATATTTTTTTAACATGAAAAGACACTAAATCAACAATTACAAACATTTTTTAGTTAGACGAGTACAAAAGATTTAAATTGAATAAAACCCAACCAAACTCAGCCAAACCGAACTGAAATGAACTAAGTTGAGCTGAGCTGAATAGGGCTAAATAGGAAAAAATCCTGCTAGCAATGAAATCAAATCAAATCGAATCTAATGCCTTCAGTTGGAAAATAAAATAAATAATGAAAATTTTAAGCAATTAACGGTAGTTGTGGTACTCAAGTTCTACCCCTCTAGCAACACGAATGCCTTAACTTTAATAAAAAAAAGTAATTACTGAAAAAAAGTAAGCATGAACCTTGTATGAACTTCCGCAATTATTAACAATGCCATCAAATTATAGAAATTTTCTTTAAACTGTGCATGCTAGTCGACCGAACGACCCTTCTTTTAGTGACTGCACAAAATTAGTTACTAAATACAATCTACACAAAATTGTTAAAATTACACATAAAAATATTTTTTAAATAAATATCGTACAAAGGGTGCAGCCTTATAGATGGCTTTGTCTGCCACGGTTGCAACCTCTCAGATACTCACTCGCATACAAATAAATTATTTGGTACTCTTTTATCGGCTGATCAACAGACCGCCTGCTTGCTATCCGTGCACTCATGGACAAATGTTGCTTGATTGTTGTTATCGCTTCCCATCACATCAGTGTCGTCATCATATGGCACAATAAAACACGGCATGCCGCACTAGTACTCGCACCAACAACGTTGGCGGCAGCATTGACTTTATCATAGATTGGTTCCATCCGTGTCTGCTTGTGCATTCATGCCATTGTCTGTCCGTCTGCCGGTCCACCGGCCTGCCGGTCTCTACTCGTTGTGCAGTGCGTTGCTTGCGTTATATTGCGTTGATTAGTGCACACACACTTGCCACTTAACAAATAATTGCCATGTTGCACATTGCACGTTCCACATTGCAAGTTGCATTATGTAAAGTGCATTTTGCATGGTGTTGCTTTGTATTTTTATTTGACGTTGTTTGCATTGTTAATGACAGCCACAATAAAGTACTTCCAAATTATATTTTAGTTGCCTGCACTACATTTTTGTTATGGGAACTTCTATTCTTTGTATATTCTGGTATATAATATATTCTAGCATTTAATTATGTACCCAAATTGAATTTAAAATAATACTTTAAATTTAGAAAAAATTCAATTTAATTCTCCAATTCAATGTATTTGTACATACTTTTGTGGATAAAGGATGTAGGTATGCTGTTATATTTATCAATGATAAGGTTAACATTGGAGATCTTGCACGGCGGTATCGTCATTCAATAGTGTTCAATATTGTATTTAAATTTAAAAATACATGTATATGATTAATTCATATTTCGAAAATATTTTACTATTTCAAAATATAATAATAGGTTTTGACATAATATAATAATAGGCTAGTCGTTAATATTTAAAATGGCGCTTTAAACACGTGGCGAATTCTGTAAAATCGCATCACAGTAAACATCACAGAACACTAAATAGTTCAAGTGCAAAAACAATAGATGTAGAAACCCTAAATAACAGACTGCGCTCAAATCTTGCTCAAACAAAGAAAATCGTATGGAAGCAGGTCAGCAGTATCTGGCAATATCTGAACAGCAGCTAAACCAGAAAGTTTAAATTATAGACCAATTATGCATAAAATTATCCATCAGTGCATTAAATATCTTTTGATATCAAACACATTCTTCCACTTAAATTCATTCAGTGATTCAAAATTAATTTTTTCTGAGGAATTTTCAATCAAATTGTCAATATAAAAAAAAACAATCGGTCTTCATCTATGTTACCAACCACGAAAGCCAATCTGCAATTAAAATAAAATATGGAATGGTACTCACATTCGTTTCTAATGTTTGCTTTCAATAACGATGGAGATTCTTGTTGAAACATCTAACCTCTCTTTAACCAACTTTAAGAACACCTTCTAAAATTCTTTTCGTTCTATATATTCACTTTAACCTTGATACCATGATCAACACCATTATAGTGCGACAATGTACCGTGAAATAGTTTCCTTTGAGACTGAGTTTTTTCTCCTTGATTCAGGTTGACAACAATTAACCACCCATCTTCAATACACTTTCGTTTATTAAACAATCACCGCCTCTTTCTCATTTCCTTTACCTAACTACATCGCAACCCATGTATACGTATTTATAATTCTATTCATGTTATCTTTATAACTATGAAGATCTTCACGGATTTCTACAACAACAACAATGTACCGTTACGATCATAGAAATCATCACAAACAATGATAACTGACTTGTTATGACTAATTTAAAGATATTTCTGTTAGATTAAGCCAATTATTTTATTTATTTAGGAATTGCGAAAGTTCTTATGAGAACTGAAGATTTTCCATAGTTTGAAGCGTTCGTGGAAGTACTCTATCGAACTTAGTTTTTGTTTTAACATATTTGAATTATTGCTTATTTTGGATATTTGAACAAATTGAACAAATACTGATTCTATGATTCTTTTCGATATGATCAGCTGAGAAATTGTTTGTGTTCCACTACGGTGTGAATATTATTCACTTCGAACCGTAAACTTATGTGTTCATAAAAGAGATCCACCAATAGCTGTTATGAGCTATTAGAGGGATCCACCAATAGCTACTTGCGGTTGACTTCTATAACGACTACATTGACTTCTATAATGCGCAAAATTTTTTTTAATTATTATATTGGAGCTAGTTAAGTCAGTGCATCTGAGCACTTTTACTCTCTATTAACTGCGAGGTTTCCTCAAAACTCCTCTTATGCCTTGACTGGATTATTGTTTATTACTTCTTCAGACTAAGCCATAATTGACTTCAGGTCTGCATACCTTCCCCGAGGAGTAACTATTCTGAAATTCGATAACGCGGTTTTGGTAAGTCTGTCAGTTTTCGTAAATAATTTCAGGGCTCTATCCTCTATGTACCATGATACCTTGAAAAGCCTTCCCAGAGCCATTATTTTGAAAACTATAGCAGATTAAGATTTGTTGAGATTTAGTTGGGCCATTTTGCAACACTAAATAAGCCTAAGATATTTACATAGTCAACGGTAAACTATTAGTGCTGAAGATGTGATTCGAAGGACTATATGTAGAGATATGTGTATTCATTATTTATGCGACATTACATCACATTGTATGGTGAACGAAAATATAATCGAAGCAGCATTATATTTCAAAATATTTTGCCCTTCCGAGGTGAATTTTTGGCTTATGGTTTGGACAAAAGACATTATATATCTCAAAAAGCAATCAATTTTCAATTATTAATAATTTGTTTTTATTTTTATTTTTTATTGCTACAACTATTTACATTATAAACAACGGGTAGCTTGAATCTGATCAATACTATACACTACCTTACATTCTAATTTAATGCCATGTCAGCATTGACATTACTAATAATTAATTTAATTTTTAATTTAATAACAAAGAATATTTTTTAAATAAAGTTTTTGCACAGAAATGTTATAATTTAACATAAAAACACTCTTCTTGATTTTGTTCTCCGTTTTACTATAAAAAAAAATAGTAGCTGCATTGTGTTCTAAACAAAATAAACATTAGGCCACAAGTTCTTCAACATGCTTCGTTAAAGCACTAAAATGGTATAGTGTAAATATTATATATGGTATGCTGTAGAACTTGAAAAAATGGATGTATTCTATCAATTTTAATATTTTTTGCCATTAATATTTAATTTTCTTCCTCTGGTCCTTGTTTTTCCGGATTTTAATAATTGAGATTTTAGCAGAAATTCTTTTTTGTGTACTATAAAACTTTATTATTTCAAGTTTTTGCAGAAGATTACGTTATTAAGAGCTAATTTAGGGTAAATGATTTATGTATTTTAATAGGACTGTCACCACTTTTTTTTTGTTTTTAATCTCTGCTATATATACCATGTGAATGTATATGTTTCAATTTATAATTTAATGGATGGATGATACACATATTTTAATTAAATATTTTTGGAAGAGAAAAAAAAATATTTTTCTAATATTTTAAGCAGGGACCGAAAATAATAAATATTACAAAATATTTTAAGATCTTTATCCAGTATTACAAACCTTTAAGCCCTTTATCTAATATATAATTAGTTAAAATAAAGTAATCTCAAAATTTTCCTAGACTAACATCAAATTTAAATTGTTTTCTTTTTTTTTAGTTAAACAGTATTATAAGATACGAGTAGAAGATTTCTAGTTGAATTCCGGCAATAATAAGAAAATGATCCGCAACTTCATTAACTTCACACATAAGTACAAAATCGTGCGTGGCATGATATCGTATGGATTGCTGTGGCCTTGTGGTTGCCTAATCGAACAGACCATAATTGAAAAGCGAACATTCCGTAATTATGACTGGAAGAAATGTCTCAGGCAAGATTCGCAACATATGCACATATGTGACATACATTTGGCATTATTATCATCACTGGCATTTTAGCATAACATATTTATTGCATGCACAACATATCATCATCAACTCCATCGAATCACAAACATTTGCTTTATACTTGCTTTGTTGGCCAAATGTGTTAACTCTCTGTTCAACAGATTCAGTTTATTTGGTGCCTTATTTATGGGACCAACAATTTATGTATGGATACGTTTGGCCAGTGTGATGTGGCCACGCACCGATATCAAGTCGTCACTTTGCAAAGCTATTACCGAGCAGGCAGCATATGATCCATTCGCAATTAGTTCGTTCCTCTTCTGCACAACACTGATGGAGGACAGAACGTACAAAGAAGCTAAGCAGGAGGTATGTATGCATGATGAACGTTGCATGAGAAGAACTGCTTTATCGTTTATACACATATTAGTGTGAATACATTTACTTATGTTCGCATATACCTCACATACCTACATCTAGATTGAGTCCCGAGTTCATACATATCTTAAGTGTACAAATAACTACTCGCATATGTTGAATGTGCTTTAAGTGTGGTATTCTGTTTTGTTATTTGTCTGTCCGCCTGTCCAATTACGCTCTGCAGATGGCGACAAAACACTTGACGTGTCAACTTCAATTTGTGTGTGGCTGATTACATTGTTGGTATTGTTATTATTGTTTTAAGTGGAGTTGTTGATTCGAATTCAAGTATCTACGTTCTGGCACATAAATTCAAATACTTAACTCTGCAGTTTAAGTTTAAAATAATTATATATTTTTTTTAAACATACCTTTTTTAGCCTGAAAGTTAAAAAATATAGTCATGTTAGTTAAGTATGTAAATGTAAATGTCATTTTTATGTATTCAGTACCCTTATTGAATATGAATATGTATAACCTTAGTCTAGTAACTTTTTTTAAAATGGTGTATTCCACTAGAATTATTCTTTTATATATCTGTAATTAGTTAAATAAGAATAGCATGTTTTCTGAATATGAATGAAGCATTAAGAAACCAGACGTTACTTGAAAACTTAGTAATCGGTAAGGTGATAAAGAATGACTGACTCACTTTATTTCTCACTTGGTAAAGTTCTAAAATCGAACTAACAAAGCAGCTGACTTGGTGTTTTTCATTTTTTATCCTACATATAGAAAAAGCAAGAAAAACTGAAAAAGCTAAAATTAATTTTAATAAAATTTTCTTCTTTATTTAATTTTTTTTCATCTATCAATATTTTTTATTTACCATATTTATAAAAATTTTATATCAAATTTTGATTTATTGCAATACTTCTAAAGAGCAAACCTGATGCCATAATAATTTCTTAACGTTGTAATTTCACAATTTCTTTTAATTTGTATTTTCTTTAGATATCGCTGAGATTCATTTAAACTTGTTTTATGATTTTAAATTTAATATACAGTACATATTATCTATCAGTAAATTAAAGCAGTCAAAATAACAATTGCAATTCATAGAGCACCCAAGTATTCTTTCATAGAATATAAGAGATAATTTGTTTTTTTCTTGATATACCATACCATTCCTTGATATACCAATTCGATTTTTTAACCTGTCACCAAAATCTTTATTTTTTCGAAGACTATATATTGACGAGACAATAGCCTTGTCATTTCTCAAGATTTTATACACTCTTAGCTAAACTTTCAACACCTTGTAAACCCTAAAAAGAAAAATTCGGTAAATAAGGATATGATGGATGAATTTGGAATGCATTTTCTCATGTTTATCTTTCATACCTCCCAAAATTATCTCTTGCACTAGTGTGAAAAATATTTTTTCTCTAATTGCTAAGTGAATATACGTCATTCAATCATCATGACAAAAAAAAATCCGTCATTAAAATACGTCTAGATGGTAGTATGTTCCAAATATTGTCTAATTATTTTTTTAAAGTTGTTATTTAGCAATATGCTACCACTATCCCAATAACTACTTCAGTTATGACACTCCCGACTGACAACATAACTCCTGTTTACTTTCGGATTCTTGAATTTCTCTATTTTATATTTTTAATTATTATTTCTCCCACACCATAAAGGCTAGATTTACCTTTTTTAAAAAGTATGCATTTTCATTTTGCTTGAAATATTCTTGAAAATATGAAATATTAACAAGGTGCATAAATGAGCCACTATAGTCTGAAAAACATTTCCATGTCTAAATCTTCCTGCTATATTTTTCAAATGTAGCCAAAGAAACGTCCGTAGTTCCGTTTTCAGATAGACTTGAAGTCGTCCAATAAAAAAATCATTAAAAATAATTTAGTGAAAGTAGTTGATATTTTTAGATTGGTATTAAGAATACATTGTGTATCAAGAATTTGTTACGGTGAAGTTTTTGTTGTATGCTTGATTACAGCACCCTATGGGTGCTCTACATACAAACTATTAGTTCTATTAGATATTCTTATATTACCACTGAATTTTGTCCATCGGTTTTGATATTATTAAGAAAAGTTCGCTTAATTAACTACGCAGAATAAATGTCGAAGTAGCAAACTCCAAAAAAAAAAATCGGATATTAAGTACTTAAAATGGATCCACCGGCTTCAGAAATGTAAAGAAACTTATAAAAATTATATAGAAAAAATAAAAAATTATAAAGCTATGATAATAAAATTATTTTTGTAGTTCTTTGTAGCGCTTTAAGCAAACATTACTCAGTCTTTTCATTTTAGAAAATATGATTCTAATCTGAAAAACATGTATTGGCGATTTCGGTAACTTTGTGTTGAAGTTATTTGCAGTTTAAAGTCAAACTTAATTAGTTTAAATATATTAAGTCGTACTATAAATTAACTTTAAATTGCGATCTTACATATAAAATGATACAATGGACAAACACGAAATCGTCCAAAATTACAAGAGTGTTTATATGATCACATTTCTATACGTGCTATTTTGTGCTAGGTCTGTGCTAATATTTTGCAAAACTTTGGTAAAAAAACATTTTCGGTTTAAAATATGATTTAAAACTATTATACAAACGAAAATGCCTTTTTTTCTCAAGAGTCCGTCAAAACATAATACGTATACAAAGCATATGTTAAATCAATACCCCTATTACATATATTTTCCCTATATACCCCTATTATTTCAGCCTGAAATAACAATTCGATATTTGCTATGTCCGTCTGTCGATAAGACTGTGTATCTGTCTGTTAGTATACAAAGTAAATTCTTAATTTCTCACTAAGTTAATTCATATTTTACATAAGGAGTTTTTACGAATCTAAACTCATAATATCCACAAATCAACAAAATTCTAGTACTTTTACGAAATAACTGCGAGTAAATTATTCTATATGTTTCACATTATTACTTAGGTAATATGCACCTCCAAAAATACACTTTAAGAACAATTCTATTACATTTCTATTGAAATGTGAACTTGAAAAACTCAATAATATCAACATATTCAATAGTGGCGATTAAATTAAAACTTACGAATATATTAAGCTATTCTTTTTTTTAAATTAAACCCATTTTCGACAATTGCGGGTGACATCAAATCTGACGTCTTCGGCAATAATGACAAGGCAAGCCATGATATAGGCAACTACAGCAATTGTTAGATGAAGACATTTCTGAAAGCCACACAGGAATGTCTCAGAGTTGACGTACTGAATGCTGTTATATTTAAATGCATTGAGATCTCTCTTTAAATTGAATTACAATAAAAAATAAAACAAAAATATTAATCATAAATATATAGTTATAAATATATAACTACAGTGTTTCAAAATTTTTTTAATTTTTTTTTTGTTTTCATGTTTTTAAAACAAAGTATGAATTTAAGTATTGAAATAGTATGAAATGTATTAAAAATATCATTAACATGTTATCTTAAATGATGATTTAAGTTGACTCAAACTTCCTAAATTCATTCGTTAAAACTATTATTAGATATCTATGATAAATGTAATATTATTGGAGTAATAAAAAAAAGTTTAAAACTTCATTTAACAAGCTGTATTAATAGGCTGCTGTTTTGGTTGTTTTAATCCCTTTTGAAGAACTTGCATAAAAATAACTGGCATTTTATTGATCTATATGTGTCTGGACGTTGTCATTTGAAAAATTTACAGCTTAAGCTTATATTTTAAATTCTTGTTTTTAGTATACGAGTATGCCTGGCATTTAATTACGGAATACTGCATGCCGAGAAATTTTCTAATACGCACGTACATGAATACTTGTAATAATTCATGATTAATTACAATTTTCCTCCCAGTTCGACTAGTCAACCGTACACGTTGTTCTATTATAAATTCTCATTATTAACGTTAAATTATTGCATTGTTTTCTAAACGAAATTGTATTTTCTTGCCTACAGGTTAGCAATAAATTCTTCGACGCATACAAAGTTGGCGTAATTTATTGGCCATGTATGCAAACTGTAAATTTTGCATTCGTGCCACTACGGAATCAGGTCGTCTTTACATCATTCTTCAGTATGTGCTGGACAACGTTCCTAACATATATTAAATATATAGAAATACCGCATGTGGATCTGGATCATCACGCGGTCGATATACATTTTCTGGATCTCTAATCGATTACTGACACTCATAATGGAATTGAAAAATTGAATTCCACGAAATCATCCATAGCCATAATGTTCTCGTATGGAATGATGCATGAAGAAGAGATTAAGCTTCATAAAGTTGAAATTGTTGTGCATAATTAGCAGCGAGTGCTGTGAGCTGCAATTGTTTTGTAATTAAAAAATACGCAGACTAAATTTAACAAATAAATTCATTTATAATTACAAAAGTACAAAATATATTTTTGATATTTTTGATATTTTTTTATACGTGTACCACATGTAGACAATTAAAATGCTTCCTCATCAAACTGCCATTAATCACACCGGGCAGCCGCAACAATCATGTTAGAAACACGTTCATTTAATGGAATTGTCTAAAGGCAAAGCAAAGGAAAAGGCAAAGGCAAAGGCAAAGGCTAATGGTAGTGGTAGTGGGAGGCACTGACTATTCCCAACTATAGTCACTATGCTGGTAACTGGCAAGGGTGCTGTATGACTGGAGTTGGCTGTGCTGCGGCACACGAGCACCGCTGCTCCAGTATACACTGGAAAACTGTTGGCGTCAACTTTACTAATTTAATTATTATGTTTGCAACATTTGTGTTCGATTCTGATATCAGCAGCAATTT
Organism: Teleopsis dalmanni; assembly: GCF_002237135.1. Classification (NCBI taxonomy): domain Eukaryota; kingdom Metazoa; phylum Arthropoda; class Insecta; order Diptera; family Diopsidae; genus Teleopsis; species Teleopsis dalmanni. Next base: position 151,206,270 of record NC_051847.1, read on the forward strand.
TATTTTTATATTATATGTTGTCGTAAATGTTGCTTTCATTATTGTTGTAGTTGCTGCTATTATTGCATTAATTTAACAATCATTAATTGAAGTTGATAAATGACTTGTGATTATTTTAATATAAATTTTATTGTTATATGCTCACAAAGCATATAAATTAACACATAAACGTATGCACACATAAAAATTTATATGTGTACACACTCGTAAATGGTTACTTTGCCTATTGTGCGCAATAAAACTCCTGCAAAACAATGGCATTTGGATGGAAACTGGGGTCACTACTCCTGGGAAGCCAACCCAAATGTCCAAATGTACAAAATCAAAATAAATTGTTTATTTTTTGTTGTTAGAATGAGTAAGCGTGTATAAAAAATATATCATAAACGCAACTAATTTTCCGTATTTAATAAATTGAAAAGTTCAATAAAGACGTCAAGAACGCACCATTATTCAACACAAAAAAAAATAGCACACAACTTTTTAAAGCATTTGATGATGTGTTAAAATTTTATTTTAATTTTGTTTAATTTTAATACAACATATATTTAATATATCTATATACATAAGAGAAAGTCGGGTTATTTAGACCAATTATAACTCAAGAACGGCTTTGATTTGTTGGAATCGTCTCCGCTCCGAATAGCAGAATGTTTCAAACTGTTGACAGTTCGACAGTTTGAGTGATATTGATTTCTTTTTAAATTTTTTTTTCAAATATTTCAAATATAATAAATTCAAATATAATAAATAAATATGAGCTGAAAGTATTGATATGTTTGTTTTGTGCTAGTGCCAGATTCATCATCATATTGAATTATTGCAACCTGTTGAAGATGCACAACATAAATTCTTGGAAATATACTTCATGGGCAATATGATGGAACAACTTGAACGGCGTCAAGAGATCAACACAGCAATGAAAATAACAATTCTTCAAGATCTGCAGCAACTACTTCATGAACATCATTGGTCAGGCATTGGTCAGGCTGTTCAAGACTGCGTTGGAGCGCATGCCACATGATAACTACAAAGTTGTGATCAGAGCGGATAAACGACCAGCAGAAACACATGAACGCAAATTTAACGCTCCAACAATAGATAAAGTTGCAATCCTGATCGTTGGAGAAAACTTGAACATACGCGATATTGTGCTTACACGTCGCGATACTGGGCAACTGCAACAAGTATGTGAAACACACCGTTCATATGACACGTTGCAATACCCACTGATGTTTTGGCAAGAAGATGATGGATATGACTTCAATATAAAAATGATAAACCCATTGAATGGTTTGTATGTATCAACATCATAGTTTTCAATTCAGAATACAGACGTGAGTCTCACTTCTAAGATACTAATTTTACTGTTTTTAAATCAGGTGAGGAAACTACCAAGAAAATTAGTTCGTGTAATCCAAAATGGAAAGAAATTGTTCAAATGCTGCTTTCTGGACAGACATCAAGTGATCGGCACGACATCACTGCACGTGTATTCAAGCACAAAATTCGATCGCTGATGAATCTAAAATTTAATATAACATTCATTGACTGTTACGCGGTACGAAGTTCGCGGGGTCACCTAGTATATTCATAAATTTAAATAAACAAAATTTCTAAGTCACGCAATGATTATTAGCGAAAGTGCTTTCTATGTATGTAGGTATATAGCAATAACTGACTATAAACCATTTCCGAATCTCATTCATAAAATTTTTATTAGAGCTCAGAAAATCACCATTTGATTCAAGCAGTAAGTATTGCATAAACTCCAAAGAGTGATGTTTAGGCAGTTAATATAAGATCGTACACATTCAGTTAAGAAAGCATTGGCAATCGGTCATTGATAGGAATTGTCGTAGTTCCCTTTGTCGTTAAGTTGGCAACATTATTCTTTTTAATTTCTTCCTTGTTGCTTTGAGCGGCACTTGTTACTTTATTTATATACAGTGCGACATATTAGTGTTTTGAAGGCTCTTTAGTCTCAGAATAGTAAAAAATTACGAACACACTCAACAAAATTTTATATAAGAACCAAATCCGAAAGAACTCAATAGCGCAATATAACAATTTAAAGTGTTTAAGTTACATATACTCCAAATATCAGAATGAGAAAATTAAATACTTTCTTACTTACTTATTAGGACTTTGTTCTTGCTTATACTCAAATTCGAACGGTACAGAGATATTTAGGACTTTACAGATATATATCGTGTTCAGCAGAGTCCAAAAACAAAGACACGGCTTTAACCACTTTGTTTTTATTGGAAACGGTCAATAAAACTTTAAGGATGACGTCCTACTATGTGACATAGGAACTAGAGCAATAACCAATAGTAATGGTAACACATTATGAGCTTACGAGAAAAAATTTCTCGAGTATAGCATAACATGAAACAATGAGCTTCACGAGTTTTATATAGACATCCACATTGTTACCCATAGGGTAATTTTAAATTTGAAAATAAATAAAAGTTATACGAACCCAAATCTGATAAATATAGTGTATACTATACTCTCTAATATTATTATTCAATCAATCTGGCTATTACAATTACTGAAAAATACACTGGTGCGTTGTCCTAATGCAACAAAATTCCATGCTTTTTGTCATGTATGTTAAAAATCAGAAACCGTAACTTTTTCTGTCGTAATTTCTTGATTGATGTTGCCTTATTAGGACATATTCACTGTCCCGGTTATTAACTACATCAATTGCTAGCGCGATTTCGACTCTGGTTATTTTTTGGAATGTTCATCTTTACAATATACACAAAAAAAATTAAATATAGTGAAGACATTTTAAACAATTTTTTATAACGTATTTGTCCATTATTTTACTATAGTTTAGAATGGGTCCAAGGTCTTTTATAAACTGGGAACCATTCAAAAATGAAAGAAACATTCTCTTAACTGATCCTGAGCTTACCCGTGAACTTACAAAAACCTATTCAAATGAAATTATCTATAAATGGGAGTAGGAAAAATGAATAACCCAGTCAAAGGATGGGTAAATATATTCCTAATTAGTTTCGAGCCACACTGTAGCCTTATAAAAAGTCATTTAAATGAAGTCATCAGGAAAGGAGAGTATAACACTAGTTTAATAACGTAGGCCAACGTCAAATAAAATTATCTTTTACCAATAAAGCGAATAATAAGTAATCTGCTTTTACTTAATAGGAAAGACTAAATGAGTCTATCTGTTTATTTTATAGTTCATTACAACTTGCAATATCAATTATATAAATAGGAACTCTTCAACACTAATGTCTGTGGTTTTAGTGAAGGGAATATTGAGATCCTAAAGCACATTTTTTAAAATAATCCAACTCTTGGCAGACAAAGCCTTCACAACTTAGGTGGTCTTATTATGTGTCATATAAATTATGAAAAAACAAACTTTAAAATATGTTAAAATTTATATAATGCGAAAAATACAGGGTTAAGTGTCTATGTGATGCACAGAAGATCTATACAGGCCGCAGCGCTTTCTAGTCTTTAATAGTAATAGTAATAGTAATGGTTATACTTATGCCATAATGTTACCTTTAATATTTTTATGGAAAAAATAAAAAATTTTTATTCAATTTTTGAAGTTTAAAATATAATTTAAAACCTTGATTAACTGATAATACTCAAAAGGGTTCATATTGCAAACCAAGACAATAAATTATTTTTTGATTTTTTTTTTATTTTTGGTTCTATTTTATTATAAAAAAAATTTATTCTTTCACACAATATAAATTTCTTTTGCTTCAGAGACCACAATCGATAGCAAAATAAAGTTGCAATTTTCTTTATATAAAGTTTGCCTGCATTACTCGTATTCCCTCCCTACTTCAATAAAATCAAACAAAAGTAATTCAAAATTTTCCAAGCACGTTTTAATAGCACAAAAAACTTGCAGTTCTGAAGGAGAAATATTGCCAGTTTCGTCATGGTCGTCATCATCATCATTTCTCTTATGATATTCGTGATTAGTAATTCTTTTCATATTATTTTTATTTTTGCAATGCCGATTTTCATTAATTTCCCGCAGTTGGCTTATTTGAACCCGACGAACCGGCATGCACATATTGTTTTATAGACTAGCATGGAGCCAGCCCTCCTTCTTCTCATGCAAACATTGCTTTATGCTAGAGTTCTTTTATTCAATTTAATTTTTTTCTCTCTTTCTAATATTTTGCTTTGTTTTTGCTTTGGAACTAATGAGCTGAACTAATTTGCAGTCACACATTGTGCCAAATTGCGGTAAAGGTCTTCTACAGAGGCGAACTACAGACCAACGTTTCAACAGACAAATCGTCAAATTTTGCAAATGTGTGTATTGACTTCATAAGAGCCATTGAAGTCATTTAGAATACTCAAAAGTAGAGGGGAACCAAAAAAAAAAATAAAAACAAAAAGTAATCAGAATTTTGGCATGCAAATGGGAACCTAAGCACTTTTGGTGTACTGTCAAGAGCTCTTCAGTTCAAGCACATTAAAAAGTTGATAAAAAAAAACTCTGTAGAACTTTCGATATCAAAACGATAAAGAACTTAATGAAATGCAAATATGCATGTACCTTCCAACATAAATAAATTATGTAGAGTATATACCGTATATGCTTACATATACAAAAGACCGTTTATTATAATAGGAAATAAAGCAAAATGGGCCAACAATTCTGGCAAGTCAAAACTTAGTCTATGTACAGTACGACTATTGTCGCTGTTCCAATAAACAATATATATACTCGTACCTATATAAAAATTTCATAAGCAATCAATACTTTTATTAATTTCTGCATCTGCAAATTTTCATTTTGCACAATCATGACTCAGTCAGCCATTGGCAGTCCTAAACAATCCGCCGTTCCACAGCCAGTCTCATTATTGGCTTCAGTGCTTCTTTTGTTCCAATGTACCGAAGAGAAAAAATACAAAATCAAAGAATAATGTAACGATTAAGACCACGAATGGATTTGGTATTCAATAATTTTAAGTAAAAAAGAAATTGTTTCCTCCAATTTTTTTGTTTTTATTTTATTTATTTTTTTTTTTCTGTTTAGTTTAGTTTTGTAATTTACAAACATCACCATCACGGCAGTCATCGCAGTCATCAAGCCACAATGATCCTATCACAACGTAACAAATTACATACACTTGTGTGCACAGAAAATTGGTTTCTGTGGTAATTAACAGTAAGAAATGCTATTACTGGTGGCTTAGCACGAATGCCACAAGAGACGTCCAAAAAGACCGAAAAAGTAGTGAACACCAATTGAACTCCTAAAAATCGTTGTCATTATCAGCAGCAGCACTGCTTAATGTTGGAATTAAAAATTGAAGCTGAACTACTTTGTGCTTTCCTACAAACGTCACAGAATTTTAATCTATAAACTTTAAAGATACTTAATTTTATAATTTACTGCAAGTTAATTATCTTAGATAAAAATATAAAAAATTTTAATTATTGCTTGAGATTTATAATCCGGCGCATTCCAACGAAATTGGACTAAATAGCAAAGAGAGAGGTATAAATGGGTCTCGCTGTAAACGTTATGAATATGATCATAATTAAAAATGAACAATAAAAATATTAAAAGCTATTAATATAAAAAATTACAAATTACAATTAAATTAGTAAATTTGTTCTACTAAAACTTAAGTAGAATCTAAAGAGAACAATTTCTACACCATAAATAAAAAGTTTAATATGTATAGGAATATTTTGAGTATTAATTGTTGGTGATACAATTATTGGAATTGTACTATAACTGTATAATATATAGTATATTTACAACAAATACTTATATATATTAAATATGCGTAATAAATATAAAAAACAGAAATATATTTTTTGTACCTGTACATAGGTTATAGCTCTTGGCGAAAAGAAGTTCTCTATAAATCACAGGAATCACACAATTGTAGTACATTCTTTTGAGTGTTGGTGATACAACTGTTTATAATACGTAGTACATTTGCAACACATACTTATATATATTAAATATGCGTAATAAATATAAATATATTTTTTGTACATGTACATAGGTTATGGCTCTAGATGATTAGAGGCCCTTTATAAAACACAAGAATCAAACAGTTATTATAGATTCTTTTGAGTAATAATACAGAAAGAACAATACATACAGAAAATTTGCAAAACATTTTAGTTCTCAGAAAGAAATTTTAGTAATTTTGATTTATTTTTCAGCTGTTCTATACTTGCTAAAGCTAGAGTTAAATGTTAATTTCTTAATTTAAAAATAGACTAATGCAAGATTTACAATTATTTAAAAAATAAAACAAAACGGAACTTACGACTTCAATGTATATCAGTAGTTGAAAGTTAAGTTTTATTATAAATAAAAAATTTGTATGTAAACCACATACATCACATTTTCAGTTTTACCAATATGATTCAGATTTTATCTTTTAATATACTCGTAATCAGTACTTGTCTCTAACATTGGTCTCTCAAAATAAACTCTTCTGGTTTGAAATAAGTTTTATAAAATAAATAATTGTCAACGTCATGGAATAGATTTTTAATGGAACAAAAATACAATAAAATTTGATCAAATCTGTTTTCTAAAAAACATAACATCCGATTACAGATATTGCAAAAAGCGATACATATCCATATTGATTTAGCTAGAATTCTTTCTTAGACGACAAAATACAACAAAATACTATTTAGTGGAGTAGGGCAGTACAAAAGTGAAATTTATTTAGAATACAAGAACTCCAGTGCCTACTTTAGGAAATACTATCAATACACTTTTGTTCAAGATTAATGTAATATATAATTTATTTTTTTTAAATAAAAAATAACGAAGTAAGATTTCAAGTTCAAAATTAATATAATATATAATTAATTTTTATTTTAAATAAAAAATAACGAAGTAACTATATTAAATAGAAGATGTATGATGTTAATTGCTTGTATATAATATCTAGACTCCAAGTCTCAAGGTTTTAAGTCACACCCTGCCAAATTTAAAGGACAACTTAGCATTTCGGATTCATGAACCAATACAGTACTTGATTGATTTATATTATACATACTTGAAGTTTTGTCATATTTTTGCTGTTAACCAACAAATTCATTTGCTATGCCATACTTAAACAAATGCGTAAACCACAGTTGTATATAAAAGCAATTAATTATTCTAGTTGTTGTAATTACACTTCAGTACTATTATATATCTCATCAAAGGTAATACTTCGTTAAACACAAAACTATTTGTCTGTCAACTTAATAAACTCTAAGGCAGAAATTTTTTTTTCAGTTGCAGCAAACCCATATCTCCGACATTAACAAATTTTAACGTATTTTAAATGATAAACTCCCAAAAAAACTAGAATGGAAATGTCCTAGTATTAACATTGATAAAAATAATAAACCCTTCGTATTTTTTTCTTATTCAAAATAATTGTCATTAAATTTTGTTCAAAATACCTAAAAATCAGATGAAATTTTTGGTTACTTTCGAAGGACTTAAATCAAATATTATAAACCTCAAATAAAAATACCGTATTTATTTCTTTCGCCCTTTTCAGTATTCCATATAATTTGGATGAAAAAATTCTCACCCTCATCATAGATAAAAAAGAAAAATAACTCAACATAATCTCTTTTTGATAATAAATTCCAATTAAAAATTCAATAAAAGATAAAAAGAGTATAAAATATTAAATTTCGGTCGCAACTGTGAACAGAAAATTAAAGTGACAAGATACAACAGCAACAACAACAGCAAAAACAATACCGACAACAACAGCCGAGAGTATTTGTATAATGAGGGCAAATTTTGGCATAAAGTAATACTTCTCGGCAAGGTCCTCTAATAAAACGTGTATATTTGGCTTTTGCTTTGTGTAAGAAATGTTCGCACACATCCTCGTCGACCCTCGCAAATGTTCGCATTGTGAGCGCGTAAAGTTATTTTTTGCCGTATCTCACACTTCAAACAAATCTAAATTTGTCTAATGCAGGAAAACTTTAAAGAGGGCAAAAATGTTTAGACACTCAAAATTTAAAAAAAAAAATATTCAAATAAAAAGTCGTCTTTATGGGATATTATGAGAAAGGAAACTACAGCCGAGGGATTACTTGCTCAACTTGAAATAATCTAATAATTGTAAGCATGAAAGCATGTCCACATTTCCAAGCGCATAAACTGGCAAAGTAACAAAATTGAAGCAAAAAAGTTAACTGAAAGCAATTTGCAATATGATCCAAACAATAAATACAGGGTGTTTTTTTTCAAAGCCTATAATAAGACTAATATATTTATATTCACAACTTTTGAAAAATGTTTAAAAACTCTTCTTTTTATCCGATTTATTAATGCTTATAACCCACTCTCCATCTCCTTCGTCAATCGCCGCTTGTCTTGTGTAATCTTAAATTTCTGTCATCCTTAAACTCTTAAATATTGAACCAAGCCATTATCTCTTTGAAGCACTTTCTTATAAACTAAAAGATTACTCTATTAAAAGCATATTCCACATAACAGATATTTTTATTAAATATCCCAACTAGTTTATACGCAACAATTTAAAGTAGATTATTATATTTTGGCCTTTTATTATTCTTCAGGTCTCAGAGGTTATATGAAAGGATCTAGAATACAAAAAAGCGCAAGGCTCATACAAAAGAAGTGTCCACTTTACTTTGTTGATGAACTGGTGACGCTTTTTAGTATACTAAATTGTTTGATTATATAGTTTTCTTAGGGTTATGCGTTCAGCTGCTCTATACTTGTCAGTGTTCAGACTTTAAATCAAATTTAATTATTAATTTAAAATTATAAAGCATTAATTTTTGTATGTTGAAATGATATATAATACTTCTTTTGGTACTCACAAATAATTCAGTTCCGGTTCTATATTAGTAACTTTATATAATGTTAAGAAACTGGTATTAGAACGAGATCCACTGGTAACAGATGTTTTTTCGTTTTGTTTACCATACACAAAATGATTTCGATGGTTCTACTGATGCAATACAAGTTTTTTATAAATTTTATGAATGATAATAACATGGACTAACTTTACTTACTGGAACTATCCTGTATTCATTAAACCATGAATTCATTTATTAGATGACATGATTTATTTATTTTGAAATATATGGACCATATACTTATTGTTGTGCCAAAATATATACATTTTGATCCATTTATTATTTACTAAATCAAAATGCACATACATACATATATTCCAAATTATGATAAATGGAATGTTAAGTGCAATAAAAACACCCTGTACATTTAAGCTGCAACTTCGCAGCTCTGATTATGCTGATTATACATTGTCTTAATTTTAGGAACTGTAAATTTATATTTTGAATCCGCGGAAAGGTAAGGGTAGAACTAAACAGAAACACAAGGCAAGGGCAACTGGTATTTTTTATCTCCCTTTCTTATTTTTTATCTTTTTTATTGCATTCTTTTTTTCATTGAGCGTAATTCCGTTGCTAATGATTTTTGGCACACGTTTCACATTGGCAGGAAGAAGGGAATATGTAAGTCCAACCCACGGTTTTTAGTATTTGCTCGAAGGGCTGCACGTTGGTATCTGCGCCGCTGTTGTTGTTATTGTTGTTGTAAATTTTGTTGCTGCTACTGTTGTTATTGGTGTCGTTGACAGTTGTTGCCACGAATTTTTTATTGAGAAAAATTAATGAAACGTTCATGGCATAATTTTAGAAAATTATGGTGGCAACAAACGTTCCCAGCATGAATTAAGAACTTCATAGCTGTTTACAGTGTAAATGTGGGTGTCGGAAATATTTGACAGGAGGTAGATGGAACTGTGATGGTGGTGTAAGGAATGTCATTGTGACAACAAAAGGTGTTATTCCATGAATGAAAAGCATTAGAAGGAGTGCGGTGACTCGTACATTCCATGTTATTTGTTATTTGCGGTTTTTTTATGATTGCATTGAAATATTAATTTTGAAAAAGAGGGCTAAAATATCTATTGAAAAATTTTTAATAAAATTAAAATATTTTTATGAAGGAATCTTAAGGTGTAATTTAGGAGTGTAATAAGTTTGAGTGAGAGTCACGTCTAAAGATCTAATATTTATAATATTTCATATATATTTTGCTGTTCATATAAGTATATAAATAAAATATTCGTTATCTATTGAATATATTTTTTCTATTAAAGCGATGATTTCATCTGATGATGTTATTTTTTACTAACCCGAAACTAATAACAAAGAATATCAACCTTCGAAATAGATCAAAGGACTATATTCAAACAATAATTCAAGCATTAATATTAACTTCAACATTAATGCACCATAATTGTTTAATATAAAAATTTTTTAAATTATTGAAATTATCTTAAAGCCAATTGAAGTAAATTTTTGGCTAGAAGCTAGAGCATATCCTGTTGAAAATCTCTAATCAACTTCAGGATTATCAATATATGCAAATTAAATTAGTCAAATTAATGAACTTGTAGATGCAGATGGTGTTTTGTATGTATTTTACATTGGGGCACAATATTTAACTCTCAAACGAGATCGAATGCTATCTTCATGCGAAATAATGAACCTATTCTAAACTATAAGTACAATTTAAATATTTATACTTATTTTCTTTACTAAATTAATAAAAAATTGTAGTGTAGAGCATATTATAAGGATATATGAAAGAAATCATTGAAAACAGAAACTCTAGTAAATTAAACATGCATATAAATGTGCATATATGCATATATATTGTATATTATGTCAAGATAGTGTTATAACTTCCTTAAGGCAAAAGATATGTAAAACTTATAAATATTAAAGGGTTACTAAATATGATTAGTATATGGATTTATTTTTTAGCATTAACTTCAGACTACAAGTACTTTTATTTCATCATCTAAACACTACACATAGGAAGAACAATCTTACTGTAACTTCATTTCAAATTAAAATAAATTGAACATAATCCAAAATCTCTCAAGATAAGTAGTAACGAAAGGATTAAAATTTTTAGAACAATAGTATTTCAAGCATGTCAGTCCATTAATTACCCAAAGGCTTATCTAACATAACAATAGCTTATAATTTTGTTATTAATTTTTTGAGTTGTTACGTCGAAATTTATATTAAAGTCTGTTTTGTTTTTTAAGAATGTTAACTTTTATTTCGTGCGTTATTTTTTAGTATAATTCTATACGTATTTCGGCAAATTCGCTTTTGCCTTCATCAGGAGGATTCCTAATATTAAAAACATCTATGCAACTTACAAGCTATTTATACTTATTACAGGTCTTATAATTTAAATCTAATTGGTAGGGTTATTGTTGTTTTTGTCCTTGAGGGTGTTAGGTAAAAAATGGTGGGATGGGTTAGTTTTTGTTGTTCAGGCTTAATCATGCGTAGGTAGTTCGGTCAACTGGTTGGATTTGTTTTTTGGGATGTATTTGAAAAGCCATGATGATACGTTTCCCTTATCGCCGTTGAGTAACGGTGTTGCCTGATGTTTGTGTATTTCGATGCTCTCTGCCGTTTCTAATTTCCAGGTATCCCTTACGTTTTTAATTATTTGGGCATTCTCTTTGTTGATGTGGTGTTTTTTCTGTTATTATATGTCTGGCGACATTTGATTTTATGTGAGGGTTTATTTTTTTCAGTGCTTCCCTCGCTTCTTTTAGGTGTTCTTCGAGCCTTACCGATAAGGGTCTTTTTGTTTGTCCGATGTACACTTTGTTGCAGGAGCCGCAGTTGATCTTGTATACCCCGCATTTTTCTAAGGAGTCGATTGGGTCTTTTGTGGATGGTAATAAACTTTCGAGTTGGTGTGGTCTACTGGAGTAAACTAGGTCGATATTGAATTTTTTCAATTTGGTTTTAAGACCTTTGGAGACGGTGTTGTTATACACTACGGCGACCCTTCTTTGTTTTGGCTTCTCTGTTGTTAAGGTCGTCATGTTTCTGGAATACAGTTGCCTGCGTTTCTTTTTTATAATTCTGTCGATGGTGTTGTGGGAGTATCCGTTGATGTCCGCTATTTCCTTGATGTGTGTGGTTTCCTCATTGATAGCTGCTTGTGTAAGGGGTAATGTTAGCATTCTGTGTATCATATGGTGGAAGGCTGCCATTTTGTGTTGGAACGAATGGTTTGAGTTGTTGGGTATGACACGTTTGGTACTCGTTGGTTTCCTATAGATACTGAATTCGAAAGCGCCATTTTTGTGTTGTATCAGTAGGTCTAAGAATAGCTTATTATATTTTAGTTCACATGCTTTTCGAAAAGTAAATCCGATAAGGAAATCCGATACCAATACTATTGACATGTTAGCGTAAGTATAATAGGAGTGTTCCAATACCCAAAAAAATGATGGGTAACCGAAACCGAATATGTCTAATAGGAACTGCAACTTAATTCTTTTAATATACAATCCATGCATCGGTCTTCGATTGAGGCACACAATATATAAATCAAAATATTACTTTTTTAAATTAAGAAAATATTATTTGAACACTTAAAAAAACTGAAAAAATTTGTTCTAGTATTACATAAAAAAATAAAAACCAAAAAAATCAACTAAAAGATACTGTGTTTAATATATAGCCAATATACTGTATTAGTAAGTTTCTTAAGATCGTGGCAAAAGTGGTATAGATCAATTTTTTATATTTTTTTTATTAATAAAGTTAATAAAATATATATGTATAATTTCTTTTTTAATTTATTTCTAATAAGATTATATATATATATTTTATTTTTGTGTGTGTTTAAACGTCGATTGGGATATCATTTAGAACATTCAGTTTCTTAAGTTACTTTAGAACTCTACAAGCCTTTTTATTCTCTCAGATACAATATTTATTTCAAGAACTTTCTAAAGATCAACGTTCTTGACATATCCTGGTGGATTTAGAATACGTTTCCTTTTAAAATCATGTATTGACCACGAAATGTTAAAAGGTTTTGTCCTAATAAATTACTGGTTCTTATAATTCTATATGTAATTAGAATCCTTTTGCAGATATTTATTTTGTTTTTTCATATTAATACCTTAGGGATTGTGATCGTATATATTGATTAAATACGTTACTATTAGTTAAAATATTTATTTATCACTTAACAGTCACAAATGGTTTTCGAAATTTTCGATTGATGTGGTTGATGAATTGCCTATGTCAAGTGCCCTATCTTTTCTAACTTCAGTTACAAACTTCCAACACCCTCACATATGTCACATAAAAAAATCATTATAAGTCAAAAGTGTATTTATTTTTTGTGGATAATTCAATGAAAAAAATTATTTAAATATTTTTCAACTATACTTTCTGTATCTCTAAAAATAATAATCCAACAGATGGATTCAACAAACAATAACGTTAAATGTCCGACACACTAAAGCTAATTCTGAAGCTGTTCAAATAAGCGAAAAGGAAAGGGTTTCATGTCAGTGAGAAGAACTCTTCCGCATGATTTCCGAATCATGAAATACCGGCAAAATACACTTCTCGATTGCATTGAACCCTTTTGTTGCTGTTATCTGCCGGTCACGTAAACGCGTAAAAAGTCGTCATTAAACAGAAACAAATGCATTTGTTATGATTTCAATCATGTGCCCTCTTTAACATCATCATATCAGTATTGTGACAATCCATCTGATGCATGTTTTTCCCTTATTTTTACTGTCAATCCATAAAATATCACATAAAAACCACTTGTGATGTTCGTTTACCATTAAATGCGATTATAATGTCATAGTGAATGCTTTCCCTTCTTGTTTTGCAGGGGTGCCGTTTCTATTAGATATAATTTTGAAGCAAATATTTATTTAGAATAAAAACCAAATATCAGGTTTATTACTAAACTTGTATTGCCACATAAAATATCTCTGTTTGGGATCTTGAGCTAGTGTTACAAACTTAATATCCTCTCCAAAATAATTTTTGTTTTTTATTGGATATATTAGATATATACCTATATATTTTTATATTTTGAGTACATGAAATCTTTTTGAAACTTTTTTTGTTTAATTTATATCATAATCCATTTTTCATTAAGAATTTTCATTTTCATTAAGAATTCTGTTAAAATTGGTTTTCTCTTTTTTAATTCTAAGCAGAAGAATTAATGAAAGCACTTGCTATTATGAAAAATATGTACTAAAAATATATAGCTTAATTAATTCGCTTTAAAATTTATTAGTATTAAATTAAGTATAATTTTCATAGTTGGACCAGTGCTTCTATAACTAAGCCTTACAGCGCCCCCTATCTAAAATCACAGTTGGTTCACTTCAGTTGTAAAAGTAAAATTTGCTTCATTAAACCAACGTTTTTTCTACCTCTTTAGTAGCTATAGTAGTTACACCCTTACAAACAACTTTTTTAACGTCGATATGTTTTACAACAATGTAAGAGCTCCTGACATATGTTTACTCCATATAACTTTTACAGGTTGGTCGCTCTATGAGTTTTTTAACTTATGATTATAAGTATTCTTAAACGACTTAAGTTAATTAATTTTAAGACTTTCATTAAAGAAGAAATGGAATTAGATTTCTTTGCATTCGATCGAAGTTCACTCCAGCAAATAATTTGAATATGTACTATAAAAACTATTATATGTACAATATAAAAGCTTTTAAATATTTTTTAATAATTCATTGTTTTAAACACAAAATTATTATTAAATATTTTTTGATTTTATAAAAAATGCGTAACAAGGCTTTAAACAACTCCATACACTGGTAAAATACTTACATTAATACAAATTTTACATAGGTTCTCCGAATTCATCAAAAGAGACCTCGTGAACACAGCAAGGCTTACTGCAGTTCTTTCTGGTCATTGGTGTATAGAAACCCACGCTGAGAAACTGCGCATTCCCCATAATCCACACTGCAGAAGTTGTGGAAACCCGCAGAAAAAGATACCATAACATATTTTTTCTGTGAATGTCCGGCTTTGACGTTCAGAAGATATAGGTTCTTAGAAAGATACTTCTTTGATAGTTGATCATACTGTTCATCGGTGAAGACGAATTATCTAAATTCGGCGGGATGAATTTTGTCATTACTATTCTATACTAGGATTCTTGCGATGAATGTGGTAACAAAATGGCAAAAAATCGCAAATTGAGGTACATGGAACTAACCAACCAACCACAGATTTTACATGAACTTCTTAGTAAAATCCAGTTAAACTAAACATATGATGCTTTAGATAACAATTATGATTTATATATGACACTAAAGTAGTATTGTCAAATCAGGATTACGAAATGGGCAACGAATATATTTTTTTACTAATCATCTAGCTTTATCTACACTGAACCTGATCAAACAACTATATTATTCATCAATATTCGATAAGTTTTTGTCTGTCCAATTAATATCCATGAATTACACATCTCATTCTTAATAAGATAAAAAGTGTAACAAGGGTTATATTAGCAAGTATATTCTTCAATCTAAAGTAAATTCGTTGGAGGAAACATTTGTAGCCATTTTGGTGATATCACATTGATGGAATAAATCTATTCTCTTTAAATACTAATGCCATTCCTTTCAGCTGATACAATTTTATTTCACAATACAACAATGGGTAATACTTATTACTTAACAATTCTACTATGTTTCGACCCATGTTACTGTGTCTCCCTTCAACTACATAAATCATAATCAGTCTAACGCATATCTTAATTAATTTATAAAGATAAAATAATTATTGTTTTGACGTCTTCATTTAGAAATACTTCATCTAATCGCGGCTGAGAGGTTGATTTTCAGAGAATGAAAACATTCAAGGCGGTGTGATTAATGCATATGCATTATAATGTATGTATGTTCAATGCGTGGGTGCTAAAAGAATTGTTTCACTAAAATTAAAATAAATATTTCCTTATCCTAAAGTGTCTTATATCGCATCCAGCAGATATTATTATTTCAATTTTCCTTTTTTTTTCAGTGTTTATTCTGAAAGGTTCTTCGGTGCCGTAGGAATATAAAAGCAAACGGAGACTTTCCAATATTAACGCTGCATGTGCAATGAATTTTCAAACACCACGGGAACTATTTTGTCTCTCATCTGCCTGTGTTTAAGTGGAAAACTGCTAAACATTTTGTAATAAATTTTTCCGACTTTAAATGCTGACATCGGAAACCAATTAAGATTAAGTTGATGTGTTAAGAATTTTAAAACCGAACACAAAGCATTGTGAAAAATCCACAATGCACAAATATTTTATTTATTTTAAAAGGTTGCACTCGAATGATTATGATGAAAAATTTATACTGCAGCCTTGTAATCCATGTAGATTAATTGGATTTTGTTGCTCGAAAGGTCAAAGTTAATTGAAAAATTTCTGAATTGCATTTGTTATTTTTCTATTCTATTTTTGTTGAAATCATAATCGTCAGTGATTGTTAATTGGTTAATTGGTTTGTTGTTTAGCTTTCTTTTTCTATTTTGATAAAAATTTTTCCTTCAAAAATAGATGAACCAAACCCATTTAGCAGAGTTTAAACAAAAACAACATGAAAGCCGGTGAGATCTTTTTTTAGAATGAGTTGCGTGTATTCTTATGAAAAATAAGAAAATATTAAACAGAGTTCACATTATTATAGTTTATTATATATTCCCTTTTTATATCATATTATTATTACTTTTATGATAATATTTTAAAAAAATTAACTATTATTAACACCATACAACCTTAACACCATATAAAATGTTTTAACTTTAGAAGATCAATCACTACAATGTAATATGTGTAATATATATATTTCTTTGTATTTTATAATATCGAATTAGAAGAAACAAGAATTATAACCATTATTAGATTTATTCTAATATAATAAAATATTTATAAAATAAATGTGATATTTTGTAAGCAGATAAATAAAACTGTAATTTAATACAGAAAATAGGTATTGTGATGATTATAAGTCTTTAGTACTACAACTGACCTTATCCTGTCGTATGAAAGCCAGGAAGTCATTTGTTAAGAATTTGCTTAAAAGCTTTTACCCAAAATCCTTTTTCTTTGCTAAATTATTTACAATATTATTTTTATTATGAAAAAATAATGATGAAAAACTCTTACCTTTTCAGGAAAAAACTTCAGTCTGTTCATTAAAATATACCTCTCTGGTAAAGATGGTAGGTTCGATTAAAATATGCTTATAAATAAACTGCCTACAAAGCAAACAAATACATTGAGATACTTTCCTTCAATACCAGAGGAGTTAAAAAAACAATAAGTGAAATAAAAAGTCAATATATCAACAGGTGTCTATATAACTAATATTTCTAATCAGGTACTACTGTTACCTCAAGGAGCGCAGGTTCCCAAGTATTTGGAAAAAACAAAAATTGATTTTTATTCTAAAAAGGGAACACCACCGCACGATCTAGTAAAACACTTATATATATTTAATTCCCATCAGGTCAAATCAACCAGTATGTGAATAGAACAATAGAGGAAAAAAAGATTATCACTAATGCAATTCAGTTGTATGCCAAAGCGAACTGTAACAGATGCCATCACAATAATTCCATGAACGACTGCAGCAGGTTCTGTACTAGGTCCAACATTGTGGTTTATTATGTAGGTACAACGGCATACCTTATCTAAAATATTCAAAGTGTTCTGCGCTAGTGGTGTTTCCGTAACACACCCGTAAGGCTCAAATCAGACGGACTTTCACTAACAGATAATACAACCGATCGGTATTATTTACAAGCCGCATATTAATTGAAAATGTGAAAGATAGGAAACATCAATATACCACCTATGTTAACTATGAGATTGTTGTTTAACCGTATCCAAAGAAGCGACGTTAGTTGTTTGCGAAATAATACCCATAGATCTACCGGTAAATGAGTCGCTAGTGTCTTGTTGTGAAGATGAATACCATATTGAAATAGCACACACACTGCAAACAAACTAGTAATGGTAGATGGACTCAAAGCATTATAACAGATTTCAAATATTGGATGCAAATAAAGCACGGTCACGTGCCAAGAGAATTATGACAACTTGAATGATATTGAAACACCTCCAACGAGTGAGAATTTACAACAAAACTCTTTCACGTAGAATTAACAATAGGCACTGCGCGTAAACGGAATTATTTGTAGAAATAACAGATTGAAGGCGTGTTCTCGGTCCATGCAGTGACTTGAAAATGCTTTAAAAAATTTTATTTACAAATATTTCTTCAAGGCCATATAATATTATTTAAATTTCTGTAGTAAAATATTATTTGGTTACAATATGTAAATTCAATGATAAGAATGTGTGTGGACTTGTCAGTTATCACATTTTCATTCCATTTCTTCTAAGTGACATTACTGTGGAGCTCGCTGCCATACCCACAATTAATATAATTACATATGTATGTAAGGTAGTTCTTTTTATTCTTTGCAGATTTTCTTATGTGGTTTCAACAATATATAGGACGACTCGTATTATTATCTCAAATTTTATATTATTATTTTTAAATTTCTTCGTGACAGAATTTCTTATGAACAAAATAAAAATTTTAATAGCTCTTAACTTTACACCAAGAATTTTTATATATATAAACGCATTTACATGCGGACTTTAATATGTTCAACATTAAAGCCATCATAAAATTGCATGTCATTTAAATTAAGGAAAGCACCCTGTAAAAGAGTTATACTGCGAAAGTATTAAATGACATTATACATATATTTTTTTTTGTGTTGAATTTTCATTGAATTAAACTTTTTAGTATGTCACTTATCGTCATCATCATAAAACTGAAGGCCTTAAAATGATGTCTTTTTAAGTAGCGGCCACTGTCGAGGGTAATGCAAATGCTTTTATGATTATTAAGTATGACCATTAAAGCAACATCGTTGGACCAGCTGATAACGCATTTATACTCACAGTTAAAGTTGAATATTTTACGATTTTATAACATATTTTGTACTAAATTGCTTTGAACTTACAGTAGTTAAATATTATTTCTTAATATTTCACACAGTTTAATGAAGTTACCCGTATTTAAATTACTCTGTGTATTATTTAGTATTTAGTATGTGACATTAAAAATATATTGCACACACATTAGAGCAGTTGAATATCTCATATATTTTTTTCTTAAATTACATATTAATGTTGTCATAAACACATAATATTACCAAGGTTCAATGAAGTGATGTTAATTAAATATTAATAATAAATTTATATAACCAACAGTTTTTGACTAATAAGTAAGAGTCACCACCTTTTAAAAATAATTACACTTCCAATAATTTCACAACATTAAATGAATAGATCTTTTCAAAAGTGCTATATGTATTCCTATTATTTTTATAACTTATTTCTTCCACATATTTGACAACATTCGATGTGTTAGGATTCACAAACCATGGAATGTGACCCTATTCGATAACATTTAATATAAGTAATCTGATAGTCTATATCAGGTCTGTCCAGGCCAGAGAAGACCGCGGGCCAATACAAATCACTGAATAGGTTGGAGGGCTGCAGAAATAAATACATTCATAAATAAACAATTATTCCAGAAAAACATAAGAATACGGCGAAAATGTTAAATTTAGTTCTAATATTAGTTGTTGCCATACGAAAAATATTTTATTTTTAATGTGATGATTAGCGGCACTGGATACTAGTTTTTATTTTTGGATTCTAGTTGTACAAAGTAATATATAATTGTTTTCATCACTTAAGTAAATTAACGTAAAGTGTAATAAATTGTTTAAAATATTTAAATTAATTTATTTGGGATAACATAAAAATAAAATAATGTAATGAAAATGTAATGTAATCAGGAAAAATTTGTCTGATTATAGTAGATTTGAAACATATCATGGCCCGTGGGCCATGCTTTAGACAGCCGTGATCTAGATAATAGTCTGATATAAAACTATTTTTTCCACCTATTTATCAACGATGGAAATGTTAGGATGTCCAGATCTTGTGTAATCTTCAATGTCTTTTCATTTGTATCATTTATAAGCTCGTGTTTGTGTTACAGTTTTATCGCCATAGATATGTTATTCTCTAATATAATATTTTAAATGATTCCCTGCAAGTAATTTCAATTTTAACCCAACATATTATTCATACTAACTGCTTTAACATATTGTGAAATAAAAAATTGTCAAACGCACTAATATACATATACATCATTCTATCAAAAGTCTATAAATGTAAGGCTGCAGTCTATATATGGCCCTGATTTTCGATTTAAGAAATAATTGATATTAGAACATCATACTCTTAGTTTTTTCTTACATTATTTTTTGATTTTGATTTTAATTTTTTTTTTATTCTTTAGTGTCTTTTTCAATAAGACTTAACTGAAAAACATAATGAGTAATTCTTTGGTAGCCCTTGTTCTTTCTTACTAATTAAATGCTTACGTATCTTTAAACTAACTTAAATATCTAATAAAGAGAAAATTTAAGATATTATGATTTTCTATATGAGTATTACATGTCATATATTGTGTTAAGGAAACTAAAGTTGTTTAATATTACAGTAATTCTTTCAAACAAGGTTTTATGCAGTTATGGTTACGAAAGCAGGTGCTATTAGTTACGGCACATAATGTCATTCATATGTCTTTCATGGGAACTCTAACGCTTCTGAACCCTATTTAGATTGTTTTCAACGAATTGTCTCCATGAAGCCAAAAGCTTATTACCAAAACATAATATTTTTTTTTTTGATGGATGCAATGGTCTTATAACAATAACTTGTAGATATTCTGTGCCCTAAATGCGACAATTTTATTTATTAACCGTACTTCGAAGCGATAATTAATTCAAATTCTAATTGAAAGAATTATGTGAACGAAATCGTTACTTTTTTATAGTAAGTTTTCATAATTATTATACTTTCAGTGGTTGTTAATTGATTTATATTATAAAATATCAAATCTTTAACTATTCATGTGATGGTTTGGATAATATTTCGATAGATGTATATAGATATATTTTTAGATATATTATATATTACACTATATATTACTAGATAGATATATTACTATTATTATTGTTAGGGGATGTGACACTGCGACCATCGGGTTTATTGTGCCCCTTTCTGGGCTTAGAGTAGGTCTTTAAGCCCTGTTGCGTCAATAAAAAATAGTATAAAACCCACTTTACTTAGTTTTATTGCATCTTCCGTAAGAATGTACATTGCTAGGAGCCTATTTCGTAAGTGCATTAGCGCAGGGCATTCTAACAGCACGTGTGTGCTGTTGAGGCTGACTCCTCATTCTCTTCACAGAATCTACAGTTTGTATTCGTAAGTATAACCGTTTTGAAAGTGGTGTTAGATCAAATATGTTACTGAAGTAATTATGTGCACATTATAGAAACAAATAATATTTATTTTAAATATATATTAAAAATTATATATATTACATTTTAAAATATGAAACTAAAATTAATATTAAAAAAATTAATATAATATTTATTTTATTTTATTTTATTTATAATTTTATTAAATAACACACCAAATGTTACTGGTTTTAAAGAAGACCAGAATAAGTCTTCTTGTATGTGAATTGGTTCTGATGTCTAGTTTCCTGTTTTTTAAAGAAGCTTTGGTCTTTCAACAATATTTATTCTGTGTAAAATTTTCTATAATATATTTTACTTAATATTCGTCCCTATTATCCCCGATGTGTTTAAACTTAATGGAGCCTATTTCGGAGGTTAGTGTTATTTATTATATTAATAAGTGAATTAATGAAATCATCTTATTAATAGAAGCAATTTTATAAATAATTCTAAGGTGACGAAAGAAGGTTGCAATATAGTATGTTACATAATATACATATCTGAATAATATATATACATATTTTAAAAACATTTAGTATTTATTTTAAATATATGTTTAAAATTATATACTTTTGATACTAATATTAGTATTAATAAAATTAATATAATATCAACCTTTCGAAAATTATTTATAATTTTCTTATAATTGTTTTTATTATAAAAATGACTTGTATTCTTTATTGTGACCAAAAATATTATATAATATTTATTGAGTGGGCTAATTGGTCAATTTAAATACAAAATAAAAACTGTAATTTATTATTTATATTTAAATAAACAAATCAGCCTAAAACAAGCAAGTCTTAGCTCCGTTGTGGACGTATGGAATCCAGTTATGGGGATGTGCACCTAAATCCTCTATTCAAATCATCCAAAACTTCCAGAACAAAGTTTTAAGAAATTTAGTCAACGCTCCGTGCTTCATTAGGAATACTAACCTCCATCGGAACTTGAAGATCGAATCTGTAGCTGCAGTAATTCAAAAGTTCGCGGTAAAGCACTAAAAACGATTACAACAGCATCCAAACGAGACAGCCAATCATCTGACTAATAAATCTGGGCTGCTGAGGAGACTTAAACGAACTAAGCTTTCAGATCTACTCCCGAATTAGTAGTCTAATAATAATTTAGATTACTACTCTATTAACACTAAGTCATTGACAACTTGACAATTCTAAAACGTATTCTAAAATATAACAAAACTGCTTGATAGTTCTTTGTACTTGAACTAGTCGTAGTCAAAGAAAAAAAAAGAAAAAAAATATTAAATAAATCATAGTATATTAAAATATTATTCCGATATTTCGACTATAAAAGTCATCTTCAGGAAACTAACAAAATATGCAATGTAAAATTTATAGCGCGAAAATTAAAGGAAATAATGTAATAAATACAACAATAATAATAACAACAAAAACAATATAAAATTTATAAATACGTATTAATACAATATTATATAATTTGTAATTTGTTTATATGTAAATAGTAAATTATAGTTTTTCTTTTGTGTTGAAAATATGCCGTTTAAAAATTATTACATAAATTACTTGTTTTTAAATTATCTATTATAGAATATCTATTGTAGAATAGAAGAAGAAGATTAGAATAGAAGATTTTCTTCCACTTACGGTATGCAGGTCGAAGAATTTTTTAGTTATCCCAACAGGCAGGTCAAAAATTTTTGTCTCTAAAATCTCTAAAATATGTTATAATTAAATTCTTACTTTAACATATTAAGATCTATTAAACAAACATATATGAAAATTCCAAGAAACGTTATTCTTGACCTTCATGACTAGCGATAAACAGGTAGCCATATAAATTATGAGTTTTTCTTATTCCTTAATTTTCTTATAAATACTGAGTGTATCCTTTGAGGAAATTAATTAGGTGCTTGATTTCGAATAGACTAGAAGTATCTATATTTAAATTATAAACGAAAATATGTGCCGTGGTAAATGGGATGAACGTTTAATCAGACAGGAAGAAGAGAACGAACCCGCAGTCATCCAAGATAATGTTCAAGATTTATTGTCCATTTATATGGAAAATATAATCCGTGAAGCTATTGTACATGCACAGAATATCTTAAGTCATAATATTGGTAGCATATTATTGATTACTGATGTGCAAGATACAGATGAAGATAACTAAATCTAAGACTGAGATGAAGTGAAATAGCCTTCGATCAACAATACAAAAATCTTTATTCAAAGGTCCTTTTCAGGACCCAAACACTTTTATGTTAAGAGATATATAATTTATTTGAGCTCAACTTTTACCAATTGGTCCTTTTCAGGACCCAAATATAATATTTGAAAATAAAATAAAGAAATTCAATTTAAGTTTTTAATTTTAATTAATATATAATTTCAAATCTGTGAAACTACTTAACATGAATTACTCTAAAATTGAGTTTTGTTAAACCTTTTATTTTATTATGAAGTGTTTAATGAAAATGTTTGGATCAGGTTTGATGTTATTATTAACATATTTATTAACATATTTATAACATCCATTATAACTAATGGATTTTTTAAATTTCACTTTCGGTACAAGAAAAATCTGTACTTTGATGGTGTGGAGTCTCTGTAAATTTCATCTAATTTGTGTAAAATTTGCTAAGGCATATTATGTTTTAAAAGAGGTATTTCAGACCTTGCGAAATACCTGCTTCTGCTGATTTTCACATACACCTAAAGTCGGTAAATGAAAAGAATTATTTAGTATGATAACAATGTTTATATTCTATGGTAAGAGACATATTCGAGTAGAGAATAGTGTTATAATGAGAAAATTTAACATACAAATATTATTTAATATTCTTGATATTATCTGATTATCTTCTGAAATATTTATTGTTTTATTTATTTGTATGTAATTTTTGTATTGCAAGTGTGTCGAAAAAGATAAAAATATATGTTGTTCTTCAAATGTGACAGGCTTTGAGTTCTATAATAAACATCGTTTGATTATTTCCAAATGTAATAGAGTTCAATACCAGTATTTGAATCACGATCACGAAATAGTATACTATTTCACTGTAATAATAATTTAATATTATAAATAAATTATATTATAATATATATAGTATTATAAATAAATCAATTTAGATTAATGGTTAAAATAACTTACAGCTTGAAAATTTGCATAATCTGAATAAAGTTCTGATATAGCCGCATCACTAGGCAACTTACCCGATGTTCTCTCGGGCATAGCGTTGTAAATCAGGTCGCCACGCTCGATTTGGATTATCCCGATCCCGATCATATATTTCGAAGAAACGATAAAAAGTGTGATTGAAAATGAAGGATGAAAAAAGGCATGATACCAAATTGCAACACCATATAACACCATTCAGACGGTTCAAAAAGAGAAGTAGGAGTAGAAATTATCAGCATTTTGCGGAATTGAGCATAAAAATGCCGTTTAAAATATTTTCAAAAATAAAAACAAAAATCAAAAATATTTTAGAGCGCAAGAAAGCTATAGCCAGACTAGCCTGCAACAGCAGACTTTGTTTCTACTGGATTCCTGGTCATTAAGTCATAGAGAGAAATGAGACAGTTGATGCTATTGCTAAAACTGGCGCAACGCGAGTAACTGTTTATGTAACTGTTTTGAAACAGTTACATAAACTCCTTGACGAGCACATGAGAAGGAGAACAAAGGAATGGTGGCAAAATTGAACCACCTATAGAATCGCTAGGATTATGTGTAGATGTGTAGATATGTACGAGGAAAGGTGTACCAAATATGTTATATCGTTTAGCCGAAGAAACTGTAGAAAATAACAAGCAACGATGCTTGTAGGAAATACAACAATATGGATACAAAGGAAACTCTGGAGCAGCTGCAGTGTCCGGCTGTTTTCGGCTCTCTCGAGAACTCGACAAAATACTATTGAACTCTAAATGCAATTGGCTAATAACACGTGCATCCTGAGTGATACGTACTATCGACAAAAATCTGATCTGGTATCGCAATGCATTTTAATGATCTACGCGTGGCCTTTTTGGCCAGCCAGCATGACCTAAGCTCACTTAAATCAAGTTCTGAATCTATGAGTTGAAAGTAATTTTTACTATATACTGACTTATATATTATTCAAACCGTTGCTATAAATCATGAAGATGGATTATATTTTAAGCTATTATTATTAAAAATTAATATTAATAGTTTCAATAACACATTTGTTACAAAAGTATTTGATTCTATATATAAATAATTTTCATTATGAAAACTGCATGAAAACCTAAATCGAAATTTCCAAATTTAGCAGAACTCAAATATTTAAAAAGAAGCAAAGAGAATGAATGATGCATAAATCAAAGAACTCAAAATTAAAAACAAAATAAATATTAAAAAATAAAAAACTGAACATGAAAGCAAATAATAATTTTTTTGATTGCTTTGTTTATTGAACAAACAATTGTGCTGTTACTTTAATAGCAAAGCAATTCAAGGAAGAGCAAAGCTAATTTCAAAGTAACTGAATCTGATTTTCCATATCTTACAGATACGCAGAGCAACAATAATAAAGTCGTGCCGGCATACAATGACGCCCGCGGCTATGCCCTACTGCAGTACCGCAGCACTGAATGCTGGCTGAGTGCACGTTCAGAAACGGCGACATGCAACATTGATGCAGGCAACCATGAATCAAGAAGAGTCAAGTCAACCTAAACTACTGAAGCCTTTGGAATGAATTATTGTGATTCATGCAGATGCAAGCGTGATTTCATTAAGTTTGTTTATGAGACAAACATCACTCTTTGCCTTTTTTCCAACTTTTAAATTTTTTTATATTTACTTTGAATTTTAATAGCTTAAGTACAACAAATACGATGTGCTCAGCGTAACGACACTGCAGGCAGTCTCCAAGATATTTGTTTGCTTTCCTATCAGCTTGTTTGATTGTTTGTCGGTGGGTTTATTCGTCAAATGCAAATATGTGTATTGTACGTACATATATGTCCGCATTAGGCAGATAGTATCTTTTGTATGGAACTGTGAGCAATCTCCGTAGAGCTCATGTTCCACAACTGCAGTCAAAAATAAGGAAAGTGTTTGTAGTACTTGAGCAAAAGTTTATAAGGCACTTTCTGGAAAACAAAGCGAAAACCCTAAGTGCACTTCATCATCACTCACAGTTTTCAGTTGTTCAGCTGAAGGCTTTTGCTGCATTGCATGGAAATTTACATCAATTTTTACTTAAAATTTCTATTCGTTTTGCAACAACCAGCTACACTTTAAGCTCATTAACAGAATAATTACTTTGGGAAAAATAACAGTGCACAAAAATAAAGAATCTCAAACGACAATTTAAAGTGCAGTAAAAGCTAAGTAAATGCATAATTACCGTAATTTAGTAAAGACAGAAACGCTTAAGTATGCGAGTGTGTTTCTGGGTGTGAAATAAAATTTAACCACATTAGCGACTTGTAATTTTAACAAAATTTTACTCTAAAAAAAGAAAAAATCTTAGTGTATATGTATGGCAATTAAAAACATTGTTTGAAAGTTTTCCTAAAAAGCCTCTAAATAGTTTAAGTAATGACTCTGTTGTGTCGAAAATGTATAAAACATTCTACGTTGGTAATATAAAACTGACGTACCATTACAAGCCGTAGGCACAAGTTAGAAGTATCTAAAGGAACATCGGTTCTTGTAAAACACGGAACTATGGAATGATATGCGAATACGCTCAGTCTGCGCATTACAACTGCTTTAGATCCTATTTAACGGCACTCGAGAAAGAGTGCAACCGAATAGGACCAGTTTTATATTCGACCAATTCAACTGTAACACTTGAAGTCTGG
This sequence comes from Teleopsis dalmanni, assembly GCF_002237135.1. Lineage (NCBI taxonomy): Eukaryota > Metazoa > Arthropoda > Insecta > Diptera > Diopsidae > Teleopsis > Teleopsis dalmanni. The sequence continues at coordinate 151,233,407 of NC_051847.1, forward strand.
TATTACTGACAAGACTTAAATATATAGACACTTTATACTTTTAGTCACTTCTCAATCTCTCCAACATAAACAACAATCCTCTTTGCTCTTTATCTACATAGTATTTCTACAGAAGCTCTATGGTGATCAGTCTGTGTCACAAAAACAAGTTAAAAATTTGTGTAAGTAATTTAAAGAAGGTATAGAAAATGTAGAAGATAGAGAAACTGAACAGATTGCTTCACTGACACCGTTTCGACACTATTTGGGAAATATAAATGCAATTGTTGTTTTTAAGCCATACTCAAAATCAACATTGGAGAAAACTCTGACATAAGTGTATTATATTGGAAAGAAAGGATTTCAAAGCTAATAAAATAAATTGAGAAGAATAGTTAAGGATTTGAAATGTTATTAACGATTTTAAATTTCATTTTTTGATCATAGTGTCGTGTTGTACTAAATTACAACACGCAATCCTAAATCCATTGAATTATTCTTTTTTCAAGTATTTTAAAAACTATTGCACGAAAAATTGAATAGAATGGCGATGTTATTAAAGAGAGAGACTTGAGAATACATAAGAAATCTCTTTTATACTTACAAAAGGAAAGCAAATCGATGATTACATATGGTATTCAATAACATAATAGGTAATACTTTTATGATATTTATATTTCTTTACCATATTTGAAACAGAAGCTACTCCCAGATAAATATGCTTTAACCACATACTACTTAAATTGACCTTATAATTTTGTTAGAAAAATTTTGGCACATGTGGGAACGAAGATATGAAAACCAAGATGTGATAAGACTGAACCAACATGATGCGTCAAGTAAGAATATTTAGACCTCTGAGATTTAGTTAAAATCTGGTTAATTATTTTTTTGATTGTACTTAGCTAAACGATAACTTTTAGTAAATCTTGTTGTATAATTTACGAAGTTTTATATAAAAAAACCAAAACCGTTAAAAACACAATTTTTATAAAAAGAAAAAAGTACGTAATTTGCCTAAACTGAATCAACAATCGTCCATTGTATAATGACCGAATTATTACAATGACTAGAAAAAGAAATAGTGAACCGATCAAAATTCTACACAATGTATAGGTCGATCTTAACAAATTCATATAATAAAACAACGTTTAGCGTATCTAACTTGTGAAAAATTTGTATAAAAGCAGTTTTCGAAAACGGCATATGTTGGGTAAAAAATTTATCTACTATTAACTTGATATCAAATAGTTGAGACAATATAAGACGATAGGGTAATTAATAAAAATTTGATATGAATATATCTAGGTGTTCCAACATATATGCAATTTAACAAAGCAATTTAATGTCCATAAAGAATCTTAGTGATTTCCGCAATGTTCGACGAAGAAGTTAATTAAACTTAGCTTTCAATTATTGTATTAAATATTACCTTCAATACACATTACTATCTTTACTCTACTTATATATGATTCTAAAAGAAAAAAGTGCTATTAATCTGCACAAATGAGTTTCATGAAATTTCATGTTTTCTAGGTTTTTATGGGTTATTTTTAAAAATGAATAATGGTTTGACTATTATAAAATTATATTTCGAGCAGTAGAACAAGAATAACCAGCTAATTGACTATATAACTTAACGTAATTATCTGCTTTGTTACCTGTGTTGTATGGCCATGTACACCTCGCATTATCCATATGCAAAGACAAACTATGTAAGATATGTGTGCAATTCATATACTATGTGCAAAGTAATGCTTGTCCAATAAACACGTTTATTATTTTTAATATAAATTTCGGTCAGATATTTTAACAGTAATATTCCCCTTGCGCTATACCAATCATGTACCATTTTTTTTATATTTAGAGGGCAATGAATTATTCACGCGGAATAAGATTAGAATATTTTCCAAGAAAGGCATGCCTGATATATGAAAAGGCCAAAATCCAATAGGCACCATCCAATACTGGTATCGTGGTAACTGTGACAAAACTCAAAATGATGAGGGTAGAGTGACTGTATTCATTACTTTTTTTCGATGTCGAGTTGAATTTCAGAACCGGCTACAGTGTTCCAAAGAACAGCAGAATTGTTAAATGGACCCAGGGAGGAAACTGTAACCTCCAGTGTAACTTCAATTAGTCCCGATAAGTCTTGGTATTCTCATGGGGTGTTTGTTGTTGCATTATACTGATATATGCATACGAAACACCATGGTGTTGAGCCTTAATGATCACCTACCATTTCAAGTTAAAAAACTATAGACTCTGTCATTCCAAATGTTTTTTTGCGACTTGAATCAAATTTGATCATGGGAAAATTGACATACCCTTCTTTTATGTATTGGTTTTATATTCTGGGAATACTTTTATTCAAGAGAAGTTACCTATATCGACAATACTTTTGTATACTACTCTAGTAGTATTTAAAAATAATGCTAATATATACTTGCAGTCTTAAGAAATTATTAGCGAATATATATATACAAGAAATAATTCCAAGACCACTGATGATGGGTATTTGATCATACTCGACATAGTTGTACTGTTTCAAATACCTCTCTTAAAATACACACTATAATCTATTGTAATTTATTGTGGATTAAAAGGAAAGAACTGCAGTTTCGCTTGGTGGTTAGAGAAACTTATTCTATAGTCATGTTTATTGTATATAACGTAATACAATTGTCCACATTCTACTCCTTATTGATTTCTATATTGATATTCATTAAATTAGAGTCTATAGCGGACTACAGATGAGAGGCTGTAGTTTCAGGATCTAGTGTTGTGCAGTAGCGATGAATCTTTGAATTGAGCTTTTGTATTTGCAAAATCGTAAATATAGTCAAAGTTATGGAATAATTGCAGATTTGAGGAATGTGTACAAATGAAGATATTATATATTTTCAGTTATACAGTTTTTCATCTTTTTGCACTGTTAAGAATGTATAGATAATATATAGCATTACTTCTAATGAGATAACGATATTAACGGTAATGATATTTCTAACTATATATATATCTATTTAAACTAACTATATTTCTATTTCTAAATTAAGGTTCTAAAAGAATTTCAAGATTTTTGGTGATGCTTTCTCTTGATAACATCTATAATATATTATATAAATAATTTTTGTTCAAATATTATATATATATATAAATACAATTTTATATTATAAATAAGATGTTTTATTATTTTTTAACTTCTAATATTTTTTGTTAGAATTTTGTATTATTTTTGAATATTAACGTTTTATAGATAAATAGATAACTACTCAATATACAAGTTATACTTCACAAGCAAGCACTCCTTTAATATAAGTTACACAAACAAGACATCTTTACACAGTTGACATATTTCGAAAGTATGTTGAGATACATTGGATATAATTTCGTTTAACGTATCTTTTAGCATGGATAAATCAATCGGTTGCATGTCATGAACGCAAATTCGTCATGCTGGCATTAACACAAGAGATCGAATCTTAAATAAAAAACAAAATATCTGAAATGTGAGTATTTAATTAGGAATCAATTTACACCGAGTTGAGAACACTTACGGGATGAAGTCAATGCGATCGTGTAAATTAAGACTTCTTTCATTCACACATGATTTTTTCAGGTTTTTGTTTTGCAGACAAATTTATCTTAACTCTGGTTGTTAAGATTATATTAAAGTATGTGCTTATGAAAAAATATTTAATAAAATTATATGCCTCAACCACAGCTCGATGTGGTTACATACAAACAAGTGTCTCATTTCAATACCATAGTAGTAACATAAATTCTTCGTGTCTATAAAAAATAATAAAATCAATGAGACTGTGGATTTTAAGGTTAGTGAAGATTAGAAAATCTGTATTCGAGTGAAAACTTATACTCGCACAAACAATAAAAACTAGGAATCAATCAAATAATATTACCTATAATAAATATTATATGAGATTATAGTTATTATGAGACTTATATACTTAGGAGTAAAACTAAATGTGTTATGTGTAAAAGTTGGTAATTTAATTGTAAATTGGTATAACACTGTCCTGTGTTATAGTCTACTTTATTAAGAAAAAATCACGAAACAAAATCTTATATATATAAAACAATAGCTATAACTATTAATACTTGATAAATTCCGCCAGCGTTTCTAAAGTTTTATTACCCAGTTAATATTGGAGTGATATATAAAAAAATATATCCAAATTGTATAGCTTTAATCCAAATTTTATACCTTTAATCATCTGTGAATTATATTGTGAATTATTCTCTAATATCTCACCCTAGATACCCAACTCTCGCGATATGTTAGCCAATGTATTAGCATTAGTCATTTTTGCAATTATATTGTTGAATGTTCTGCGATGGCACATACGTTTTGCAAAAGTTGTTGGTAAAAAAAGTAACTATATTGGATATATCAATAAGCATTGTATTTTATTTTCTTCCAAAAGATTAAATTATCATTTTGAAAAATGGCATTTTAAGTTGATTGCGGCTATAAAATAAAATTTCTTAAAGGAGTTAAAGCCTATTTCGCAATCGACCTACGAATTATGTGTACAGGGTTCAATAAATGATTGCCATAACTTTATGGCGCTCAGTGTGGTCTACTTTAAAAGCAGCGAAATAAGATCTGATTAATCGATAACATGATAAAGTCTATTACCAAAAATTTTTGCTTCCTTCTTCAATACCTGTGCCTTACATTGAAATGAGTTGTAAATCTTAAACAATTTCTTTCCCTTTCTTTAATTAATTTTACAATACAATTAAATATTTTGATTTAAAGAATGGCCAGTTCTACGTTCCGGAGCTACTAATTAATCTCCACAACCAACGCCCAAAGCGATGTTACATGTAGATCCACTGCAATAACAACAACTAAATACTTAATGTATATATAAAAATTGTAAATATATATATCATTGCTTTTATTTAGTATCAATATTGTTTTTCCAGAATTACAAACAGTACAGAGAATTATACGGTTTAAAAGATCTATTAATAACGAAAATCATAGATATCGTCTTATACTTAGTGCATTAGTTATAACTGAGAAGAAATGTAAGAATCAAGAAAATTAGAGAAATAATACAAATATTAAGTTTTAGGAAAACTATTGATACTTAATACTATAGAACCCATTATGTTCTATAGTTTAATTATATCTAAGTAATGGAATTTGCAGAAGTTTAAAATTTGTGACATTAATTTAAAAAAAAGTTACAAATTCTGTCTAATTATTTTGGTGATAATAACAACAACTATAGAATATAAAATACCTTTCGATAACTTTTAGTGATATAGAACAGTAGTGATATTAATTAAATATTAATACTGACATTATGCTAACTATTTGAGTTTTTGAATACCAGTTTTATGAACCAAATGTAAATAGTTACTTATCTACATATTTTTATGGTTCAAAAAAAATAGCCAATAAACTTAATTTTATCACCACAGATATCTAGAATTCACAGATTTCGAACTACATAGACGTCTATAATTATTAGCTTTTTGTACCTTGAAATATCAGCCAAAAACAATTATCGATTATGAGTAGGTTTTGAAACTGATTTATAAAACAACTACATAAAATAAAAATAAAGGGGGCTTAATATTACTTGGTATCCCCTTCTGCAAAAGGGGGATGCGAAAAAAACTTATGTCTTCTGAAGAAGCGTGATCTACAAAAATCAGCTCTCTGAGTATTTCGACATCAAAACAAAGGTATATACTGTCACAATTGCATTTCATTCTCGCGTTAAATGATATCCTCAGCAGAGCATTAAAAAATAGGAGAGGTATCCAATGGTGACTGTTTGAGTGTGTACAAGAACTCACCGATGATGTCGATGTTACATCACAGACTTGATAAATTCAAGCAGATGACTTCCACAATAAGTGAACAAGCAGAGTCTAACGGTTTAAGGATAACTACTGAAAAAACAAAAAGCATAGCTAGCGAATACAGCACAGTCCATAACTAAGGTTGTATGTAAATGGTGGAGAAGAAATTGAATGCGTTATACTTACCTGCGAAACATTGTGACAAATAAGAACAGAGGTGATGAAGGTGTTGATGTTCCTATCAACAAAGCGAAAGCCACGTTTGGTAGCTTTCATGTGGTGATCCAGTGAACTCAGTAGGCAGACCAATTTACGAGTCTTGAACACAAATGTGAAATCTATCTTGTACTACGGCTCTGAAATAAGGAAACACTCCAGACATATAGAGAGAAAAATGAAAGTATTTGGTAACTGAATTGAATTGACAATGTATTGACGGACCTAATGATGATATCGCTGTTATACCATTTCATAATTACATTGAGAAATTAATATTGTTATTAAGCTAATCCAAAAATCTAGAAAGATTGCTGTATGTTGTCATATGAATTCTACACGGCTTAGACAACGTAAAAGGTAAGTCTTTACAGCACAAGAGAATGTATACCCACATCTTCTTGAATATAAGAAATATTTTAAATAACGTACTTAATAGTACTGAGCTAAAATTTAAAATTATCTAAAAACGATTATATGTTACATGGGTGCAATAGTTTGTTGTAAGTTATATTCTTTGATAGGATAATAATAAAATTATACTTATAAAAGATAATAAAATTATTTCATAATACCACTCATCTTATTTTTATAAAGTGAAAAGCACTTCACTATTATTAAAATAATTTAAAAAATTACTCAATTAGACATATTGATATAGTTGATATAGTTACTTAAGGTAGTCGTAACTAGGCCGGCATGTTATAGTCAATATGGGTTTGTAACATAATTATGTTTGAACTTGAATAGTTTTTGACTTTATGACTTTATTTTGTGAGGATATGATATCCTTCTTAATATAGATCAAACAAAAAAAGAGAGATATGAAAACTAGTTTCAATGGTTTTATTTTTTATAAAACTTTATTGAAGTTGGACATTATATATCGTATTTAAGGTATATTGTAAGTGTATATTAATCACGAAACTTGCTATATAAACATTTTGTTCAGCTACACTGCAAAATTCTGAAGTGGAATTATACCCTTGATATCTTTAGACATGTTTATAAGTTATAAACAAATATATTTCGCAGAACTCCATTACAGTCTATTATTTATGTAATATAGATAGATAACAGTAATGTACATATTCTTTAAATATATAATGTATAATATATTAATATGTGGAATTAGTATTTTATCTTTGTGTTTATAAGTGTATTTAGCTTTCATTAATTCTTAAAAAAGTTAATAATAATTAAAAAACAAAATAAAATGTATACAATGAGTAAACATTCTCTTTAACAAATTGTTTTCATGAAGCTATATATCATTTTAATCCGGATTTTTTACATATGAATGTATACCCAACTTATTTATGGTTCCAAGTAGTATTAACTGATATTTTTTTTGAAATTTTGCCTTGTCATTTTCAGTACTGAAGTTACCCTCGTAGCCTCAAAAATCAATTTACTACTTCAAGTTAACAAATAATAATGAATGCACATATAAGGTGTTTATAAATTCACATATATTAATACATATGTGTATATAGATATATATATTGTATATATATATGGAATGTGCAAGTGTTCAAACCAGTACTCATCATGCTCGTACATTGTGTAAATAAATTTATAGTGTTTTGTTAATAAACACTCAAGTTAATGATGTTGATTCAGTACAACTTCTTCGTGCGTTTATGCGCTAAAATAAATTTCGTTCTGCCTTTCAAAATTCTTCACGAAAATGATTCGCAAGAAATATTAGGTTACCACTTAGCCAATACACATGCTCGCATACAAGTATTTCCAGATACATAGATACATAAACACGAACAGATACATCAGTGATCAGTGATGTATCTGACTATGTTTTCATAAGTAGATGCGAATATTTATAAAGTAGGGAACATGTCTGCTTCATTAACGTGTCTTTGATGAGTTGCGTGTTTTGTATCATCAATAGTGTTAATTACACAAGTTTCCTTTTTTTAATAAATTTTCTTGTCTTTTATCAGAAGTCCTATTAGCAAATCATTTATTTAGTTTACTCCAGTTTCTATTAGAGTGCTTTCAAAATTGGTGAAGCATAGAGCGTTTTGTAATCTAATTGAAAACATCAGACGGTAGACGCCGCGCCGCATTGAATGTTACTTCATTGCTTTTACCTGTTAATAAAATTATGAGCAGAACTGACTAAAATATTGGTGTAAGTAGTACGAGTATATAACTTAATTATTCATAAAATAGAATTTAAATTTATTAACATGTCTGAGATACATATATCACTAAAAAAATCATAAAAATGTCATATATAGAAAAAATATGAATGGTAACATGGACTGCGATGAACCAAATTTATTTCTATAATTCGATAAAATAAATATAATACATGTAATATATTTGCAATATTGATAATTTTTTGATTGGATGTTAGATGTTTTTTTCAGATACACTTTTCTATACCAATTTGTATATTCATTAATACAGAAAGGCCAACTCACTCACATATGAATTTGTTTTACTTTTTGGAACCAATTGTTCAATCCCAGCTTAAGAGAGAAGCGTTCTGTATATTAGAAAATATAAACAAATAATATATAATTAATATATAATTAAACGGATCTCATTAATTTATTTTTATGTATAATTATTTGTACATAATTATATTACATAAAATATTTATTATATACAATAATTATTATATAATTATTAATAATTATATAGTATATGTTTTAATATAATAGTAGATATTAATATATTATTATTACATATGATATTAAGTAAGAAATCAAAACAAATTTATTACATTCATAATATATCAATATTATTTACATTTAGTATCAAATAAAGATAGTGGATGATTTGTAATTAATTATTAAAAAGATATAACTAAACTTTAAAATCTTTCGAATGTATGAACATGTAAAATTGAATGAATGTTATGAATATGTAATTTGGTAAATAAAAATTTAATCTCTATAATTATTATTGTAGATACAATATAAGAAAAATGTTGCGATTTGTTATTTTGAAAGTAGTAAAAAGATACTTTCAATAATATTGAATTACTTACTTAAAGTGTATCTTATTAAACATTAGTAATAAGTACAAATACGTGCGTACAAAGACACCTTCGACTCATTTCGGAAGGAAGCCTCAACTCCTCAAGCCTCCCCAAACTACGTACGTGCTGATGCCTTAAGTTTAGAAACTTGTTCCTTTAAATAAATATTACTAATAGTTTTTCACCAAATATCAACAAAATCTATATGTAATTATTTAATTACTTCTTTTTATAATATGTGAATTCATTTTTATGTATATTGTTACATAAAAAAATAAAATATAATGTAATCCCTACATTATGTGATATTCACAGAATAGTGTTGATAGATGATTATACGAAAGATGAGGTTTAATGTAAAACTTATACCATATCACAGAATAGCATTAATAACTGTGTATAGCTCAGCTACTAGAGAAAGTTATAATTTGGCATATTAATCAATTAAAAGTATTTGATCTTCCACAAAAACTCTAGCGGGTGCAGTGGCTAGGATATGTCGTAAGAATGGACGATGACACTTCAGCTAAAACAGCACTCGAAGTGATACCACTAGAAGGAAATTGTGAAAGACAGATATCTCCTTTGTGGTAAAATAGTTAACACCTGAGTAACTTGTCACAGTTTCTGATTTGCGGTAGTGCGCAATATATAGAGGAGATTGGGAGAACATATTGGATGCGATCATCATCACAGTTACAATGACCAATGAGGTAAATAAGTAAGAAAGTAAGAAAGAAAGATAGAAGCCTGTTGGTTCCGGAGGCCAGCGCTGGACATTCACAGAGAAAATTTTTTTTCCTATTAATTAACCCAACATCTACAATGAGTATTAAAATAAATGCTCAGTTTATACACAGCAGTGACCAAACAGAATTGCAGAAAGCTTTTTAGTACTCACTCGATCCTTTTTACAAGTTCCTATGAACTGATCTCGTTATATGCATTCAGAAAAGTATGTTAGAAAAATTTTAGCTCGTGTGGTAAAGAAGAAATAAAAATGAACTTATAGTATTGTTGAACCAACATGATGTGTTGAGTAAGAATATTTTGATCTGAGATTTAGTTAAAATCTGATTAAATCAACCAAATTATTTTTTTGATTGTAAAGGCTATGTTATTCGAGAAGCTACACATTTACTAATAATTTCATTGATTATTGGCAAACTGCAGAAAGTTAGTTCTTTTCTTAACGATCTATAGGGGAACATAAACCGGTACCTTTATGGATACTTCTACAGACGCACCAAATGGGCCAGAGTATCTGATTATTAATATTTTTTCATTTTTTCTTTATCCAGAAACACAGTTGAGAGTGATGTTAATAAACGATTTCGCTTGTAAATTTTTTCTGTACATGATTTACCTTATTATCTACCTCTGATTTTATAATAGTTGATTAAACGATTTTTATGACTTTTTGACTAGTAGTAATGATATAATTTTTATCAACATTTCATATACATTATTTACAGTATTTTCACATAATGGAAGTGCTCCGGTATTTGATTCGATATCTGCAGATGAAAAACGTGGTAGAAGACGTCCGTCACTTCGATAGAAGAACCAGTTGACTAACAATTTGGGAGCGCTCAGTACTATCAACTGGCGACAGCAAGCTACTAAACGGGCTAGCTGACTAAAACTACAGCACGCGGCCAATAACGACTCACGACTAGGTAAGTAGGTAGTATTCTCATTCTCACACAGCGAAATCTTATTGAGGAATTATAATGACCGAAATTCTTTGTTATTTATTTATTTCTATTTGAGCCAGTGCACTTAAGCACCATAACTCTTTGTTGAAGAAATATAAATTTATTTCTATGCATTTTTTGATATAAACCTTTAGATTACTCTTAAATTTACAAAACTTCAGACAAAGATTATAGAAACGATTTCAGTAAAAGCATTCCATATGTAATTACAGTCAAACTTCCATAACTTGAAGTACCATTTTGCAAAGGAAAGGTTCATCTTATGAAGACTTCGAGTTAAATCATTTTTTTGTTATTGTATGTAATTTGCTTTCTAAACCCTGTTACACTCTATCTAGTTCGAGTTATAGAAAACTCGAGTTAAAGATGTTCGAGTTATGGAAATTTGACTGTAGTTTGACTGTATTTATATTCTTGGAAAAATAAAAGATTCTTGTAATTATGGTGTAATTCAAAGAGTTTCTCTTTGATAGTCGTATGTTGTGAAACATAAAACGCAATTTCCTCTTCTCCATTTGGAATTTAGCATGACGAAATGTGCGGTTCGTGTCCCTTCAAGCGAATTTGCATAAGAGTGTGAAAATATGGCTAAAGGCTTAACAGTTTGATGATGTATGCTTGAATAATGTCACAACTTACACACAATAAAATTTCCACAATTTCTTGTAATTCATATGCAAATAAAAATTATACACGCATTCAGCCGAAAGTAAACATTTCACATCCAAGAAGATAAGACACACATTCAAGGATAATTGAGTAACGAACGAAGGAAATAGCGCATTCGATGCGCTGTGAGTGCAGTCGCAAGGGCGACGTTAATGAATGCAAAGATTTTTGCATAAAAATGAAATGAAACACAAAACGATGGACGCAAACAAAAACTCTTTAAAGATTCAATAATGCGTGCATAATGCAAATGAAATCGCTCAACCCGACGTCATATGGACGTCCCTGCGAGAAGTATTTGCATTGCCTTATCGCTATTCGCTATTGACGCAGTAAGCACAAATCTTTTATATTAAAATCAACAAAGACAAAAAAACCATATCAAATCCTTGAGATTGGGTTGCACTAAGAAAAATACTCATCGAGTTTGCAACAAAATTTATTCGCAATACTCGTATGTGCGTAAAGGGTAAAGGGTAACTGTGCACGGCAATGAGGATATTATAACCCAACCGCTGAGTGACAACAGCAAAGTAAACGTAGACCACCGTTGTCTGTGTTTAGTTAAGCATTTATCATTTCCAGTATCAGCATTGTTCGAATCCACAACCCAAACATGCGACAGACAGATAAATAGGAGCTGCTTCACAGGCAGGCAAATATGCACAGTTTTGCGATATAAACTCCAACCAAACTACGGAAAATATCTGATATAAAAAATTTGCCCGCCAAATCCAAACACAAATACAACTGAAGGAAGTCATAATGGTGTCCTGACGCACATGCACTGCACTGCTCTCAATTTGTGCATTATGCAAAATGGAATTGCGTCAATTTAAATGGATGATGCACAAAAATGTGATTAGTAATCATAACGGAAGGCCGCTGATATAACATTTAAAGCGGAGGAAAATTTTATGAAATTAAATTATTAATAGGAATTTATTATATCGTAGAGGAAGCTACGATTTTAAAAAATATTTAATTATCTGCTATATGTATAAGTTATTTGGACACATACGAGGGTCACTATAGGTTATATTGTGGCCATAGGCAACATTAAATATTGCCAATTAAATTTTATATAGATATAAACGAGGGTCACTATAAATATAGTGACAATAGTTAAGATTAGGTATTGTTATATGCTGAAATTTACACAGAAAACTTTGGCATTATTGACTCATATCGTAGCCAAAAAGTTTTGTGAATTAATACTGATTTTTGTTGTTTAGTGTAAACGGAATTTTGTATCTAAGCAAAATATAGAAATAAGTCATAATAAAATTCGTGAAATTTTAGGATGAAGACTATCAACACAAAAGTACCATTTCGGCACTATGAAGCCCCATTCTTAGCAACTATATAATGCTGATACACCAAAACTGATGAGAAAGTTCATAAAAGTCGTCCAAAATCATTAATATCGTGCAAAACTGATAGATTGTCAAATAATATACTCTGAAATTGAAATTCATAAAATATTGTATAATTATACTAACGCATATAATTCGACAAAAGTTCACAAAGAGGTTCGTATCGTTAAGATGAAATTATGACAAAAAATATGGTAGCACTTAAAGATATGTAAATAATATTGTAAACGGTGATGAAGCATATATTTGTAAGTTAGACATTTCAACTGAAAATCAGTCCATTACAATGTCTGTCATAATGAATCTAATCCAAAACAAAAATTTATGACGGTTAAAGCACTTCGAAACATATGATCAAAATGTATACATAATGATGTATATACATAAATGGATGGAAGCACTGATGCTGGTGTATATGGTTTCAACACCAAAATTTCGGAGGTAATGGGCACATGGCCGAGCGTCTTTCGAGTTGAAATCCACGCAATTAACTTGGGCACAAGATTCAACATTAACAAAAACCCATCTGGCTGGAGAATTGTTATTTACTCCGACAGCCAGGCTGCTCTCAAAGCTCTGTTCTCTTGGACTTTCAAGTCAAAACAGGTTCTTGAATATTATGAGCTCTTACAGCTACTTACAACTCGGAATAAGGTTAGTCTTTACTGGGTTTCGGGTCAAACGGAAGTTTTGGGAAATGAACAAACCGATGAGGTAGCCAAAACTGCATCAAAAACGGCTTTTATAGGACCTCAACCCTGTAAAGCGGATAATCAAGGACAGGGAAAATCACATGCGGCTGAAGTACTGGGAAAACTTCGCAGGACTTAGACAAAGTACAGCACTGATATCACTGTACTCCTACAAAAACATCCTTAAATTCTCAAAATTTAATTTAAGGCTAACGGGTTTCTTACATAATTAAATACAAGAATTATTTTCAAGACCACTGATAATGGGTATTTGGCAATACTCGAAACAGCTGTATGGTCAGCCAAAAATTCAATTAATTAAATTAATAGAAAAAGAATTTTTGTTGTTGTAGTTCACTACTTTTCGAAAAAAACCTATTTTGCCAAATATTTGTCAAAAACATAGTAAATAAATTATTGAAAGGAAAAATAAGTTTGTGGCATATGCAAATCATAGTAATGTAGAATGAAAGGATCTTAAAAGATGGATAGCTTGTAGTTTGTCCATTGAGACCTCATTTATTTTATAGCCTATATGATGTATTTATAATGTACTTAGACAATTCATTATACATTATACTAGAGATGCAAAAAGCATATTAAAATAATCATTCAGTTTATTATTTTAATACTTTGTGGTCCCAACTAAAAACTAAAATATCATAGTAGTTGTTGGTCAAAAAAGGTTGGGAACCTTTAATATAGATTGTTAGATATATATAATTATTTTATATAAATACACACAATCTATTTAAAAAGGCATAAAAATACCCATTTATAATACAATTTGATAAAATATATCCTATATATTTATTTATATATATGTATATTTATTTCTATACATATAATATATATTTTTTTCTATACATATATATTTATTGTTATACATATATTTGGCGTTTTTTATTTTTTTTCCTGTAACATTGGATTGCTTTGGGAGTATTTATCTGGATGAATTTCACAGATTGAAACTTCATTTACTTGAGTATATGTGTATACACGGTAAATGCAGAGAACAAACTTGTGTGTAGAATGACTTAATCATTTTTTTAATTACCTCAAATTAAACATTTTAATATCAAAAATTGGTAAAATTGTTTCAATCAAGGGAATTACTGTAGTGTGCCCACTAGAGTATATAGTTATAATTATAACTATTCAAACTATTCGTTGAGATTCGAGTACACAAACTATTCCAAAAATTCGAATTGTTCAAATACAAATAGTACTAAAAAATCTTTTTATTATCTTACCTTTGCATCAAACCTTCTGCTCAAAAAGTATCCGGATTTTTTGTTATATTGGTACACCCTTTCTTGACATATGGTACAAATTTGAGCGCCATCTGCCAACTAGTTTGATTACAGCAGCAGTTAATGTGAGACTACCTCAAGTGCATTTCACAATTTTTATTCTTGTTGTACGCGATTTTTTGACCAAACACGGCACCACTGTCATCGCTCAGGCACCATATTCGCCACATCTGGCGCCATGCGACTTTTTCCTGTTCCCGAAACTCAAAGTGCCCCGTCGTCGTAAACGTTTTGAGTCGATTGAATCGGTAAAAGAGAATTCGCCAAAGGAACTAAAGGCCATACCTGTACGGGCCTACGAAAAGTGTGTGGAAGATTGGGTTAAGCGTTGGCATATGTGTATCGCTTCAGAAGGAGCATATTTTGAAGAAGATAAAATAAATTTGGAATAAAATTTAAATTTGTGTGTTTTATTTAAAAAATCCGGGTACTTTTTGAGCTGGAGCTATAAGTAAATCGTGAAATAATTGCATTATAGCAACAAAAAGTTATGTGTATAATTAATGTGATTATAACTACCCCTTAATATCCATATTTACATATCATACCTATAGGTAGTTTATGCACAATAACTTAAACTTATGTACTATAATTACTTATCATCCCTATAGCTATATTAATATAAAGTTATGTGACTCACTCGTAGTCTTTCTAATTCCAAATCCAACAAAATGCTGTAATGTATTTTTTATATATTGAAATTTGTATATTGAATTGTCAGCTTTCAAGTGCATTATGCGTTTAATTAAAATTTAATCTTTATTGTATATCTTCATATATCCACAAAGTAAATCCCCTTTAGAGATAATATTACTCAAACACAGAACGTATCAAAAGGATGCAAATTATAGCCAACATAAATGAGTTCTCCAAAACTTTCACACACAATATATAAATGCTGCTTTTGTAAATTGTTAACTTAAGTACAAAATAGACTGGAAGGAATTGAAGTAGTTTTGTGTCATCTGTTCAAGATACACAAAGCGTCATTACCACATTTGTTCATTCCGAAACCCATTTACTCACTCCCCCCTAACATCAGCTACAACTAAAGCAGGAGTCACATACAAACCCGTGTCAACAACAACATGGAAATAATTTTTCCGCACACAAATCTGTTTGAAAAGTAGTTCGAGGTCTTCCATATCCAAATAATTCTATCCATGTATGCAACGCTGGCTGAGTTGGTGTTGGTGATGGTGATGTTGCGTCTTGGATTCAAAACTTTTGTGACATGAATGCGACTTTATGTGCTGCCAAGCATTCATTTTCCTTTGTGCAACTCGTTTGTGTGCATATTGTTTCAAGCGCAACTATTGAAAGGACACGATGTCATCATTGTCTGCCATCAGGAGTGACATTACTTTGCTTCAAACAGTGAAAAAGACATACTATGACATGAGTGCTTTTCAGTTTGTTAAGAAAACATACATATATTCTCTTCTACGGGCATGTACTTGTTTGTGCTGATAAGTGCATAGACATTCCTTCTTATGGAGTTCATCAGAGAACTGTTTTATTTTGAATTTATTTATTGTAATTCTATGCTCAGAAAAAAGGAACACTCTCTTCTTTATTTCTGATTTTACATAAACTTCATTTTAAATTCTGGTTACTTGGGATCTATGTCAAGTAAAACCAGCATGTATGCTTTTATGCATTTATATGGTAATTAATATTATTCCCTTACATGTATGTGCTCTTCATGTACTATTCAAAAGTATAGGAAGTAAGTTTACTTGCATATGGTCATAGGGCGTAAATGGAGTTTTTTAGACGATTTAACATTTTACATTCATAATTGCAGGAATTGCTTCAGTTTCAGTCCTTTGGCACTCAATGAAGGACAAAAAAGCAATATAATTAAATTCAAAAACATTAGATATATTAATGGTCTCAAGTGATGGCTCTTAGGGAAGGCACACCTTGTCTGGAAGTAGCTAATATATTTAATAAGAATATATACATGATATAAGATAATCAAATTGCTTTAAAGTCCTTAAGTTCACATACGTGAAAAACCTGGACATATCGTTGACATCATGGATACATTTGTTCAATTGTATTTATGCTTAACAATAAATAATATAATAATAACTTATAATAATAATTTATTATAATTATTATAATTTATAATAATAAATAATAAAATATTGAAAGACTTAATAATATGCAGGCACGTGAATACAAGTTCTATTAAGAATAAATTTAGCACTCTCATTTAGATGTCCGAAAAAGATCAGGGAACAATGTAGAAAAATTGAATCCCCTATCTAATCATTCCTAATGCAGTTGTACAGAGAACGATGAAAGTACCTTACATATGTATTGTTGCAGTACATCATATATGCGGCGACGATTAACTATTTTAAGGGTTTCTTTTATTCAGGATCTTGTGCAGCTACAGGACAACCATCTGAAGTGCATTTGTGAATTTGGTAAAGGCTCTAGGTGGCTCTTAAACTTCTGAGTTTCTTAGGTGGTGACATTGAGGTAATAGGCCTTAGTAAATCCTTAGGATAGCAGGCGTACACCTAACCTAACTTAAATTGTATCCAAGTTTAATCTAATCCACAAAAAATTATATTATTCTATTACTCTATCCTCTGAGCAGCTGATGTGTTCTTTATTGTTAATATCTAATATTTAAATGTCCACTAATCTATGAATGTGGATGGTTTAGATTAAATTTGGAATGCAGAAAAATTATAAACTTTTCTTCTCCGTACATCGAAAGTTATTTTACACGATGCTTTTACAACTTATTTACAAAAACAAACACAACACAAATAAAATTGTAAATACGGATTATTAAGAAATTCCATTTATTGTGTTTTACTTGGCGATTATATAATTTCTATTTCTTGTTCTTACAACAAAAACCAGGCTACAAGTTTTGGGACTGTACTTTTAGCCTACTGTGGTATCAATGTCGTCCTCCACTGTAGTTGCTTCAGTGTCTGTAGTGACAGTAGTTGCTTCAGTACTGCCTGAATCGGTTGATGCATCGGTGGTAGCATCAGTGGTTGCATCTGTCGTTGTAGTGGCTGTCACTGTTGAAGATACTGTTGAAGATACTGTAGAAGATACTGTAGAAGAACTACATGGCGGTCTTGTTCCACGGCTCGGTCTTGGTCTGCCTGGTCCTGGTCCTGGTCCTGGACCTGGACCTGGTCCGCCTGGTCGTGGTCGTCCCGGTCTTCCAGGACGTCCTGGTCCAAATGGATTGCGTCCTGGTGGCCCACGACCAGGTGGTCCACGACCTGGTGGACCACGTTGAGCATGTGCTAAGACTGCTAATATAAGTGCAAAAAGCAGCGTTAGTGTTACAGCTCTCATTTCAAGGTGATGATTGCAAAACAATTGAAAAGTACAGGTTTTTATAGTTGACTCGATTCATTAAACTTATTTACATAGGTGTTACAGGTCAGAATAAAAACAATACAGCTCTTACGTATTTTGTAATACAATTTGTTTAGCTACATATAATTGTAAACTATAATAAATAAGTTGTTTAAATATCTTTTCATATATGTATCTTATTATAGATATATTCTATTAACGGTTTCTTTTATGAAAATAAAATAGAACGAAAGCAATATCTAAAAACGTCATTTACCAAAGTATACTGATAATGTTATACTGCATATGAATTGCCTCATGAAATGGAATTTTTATCAATTCCAACGTAACTCCCATGCAAGCACTAATTGGTACAGTTGGCTATTGTAAACATTTTATCTTTAGAATTCCATGAAATTGATTTGGAGTTTCAGTTGTAATATATACAGGGATATAGGGTTTTTAAAAGAACTCCACTTAAAATCAACATGCAGACATGAAACCTCCAATATGTCAGTAAAAGTTATTTAAATAGATTATTCCATTTAACATTTAGGATCTTTTACTTTGATACCTAATACATCATTCTACTTCAATGGGTTACAAAACTACGATCTCTACTTTTTTGGAAACTCAAATATTTTCCTGGATATGGGAATTGATTTTAACAGTATCTTAGGTTTCTTTCGTGGTAGAGTTTACTTAAAAAAACATTTCTTCTCGGTCTCTACTAAAAACACACCTTACTCCAACTAAATTCTTTTTTTATTCTTTTAATGTCGAAGAATTATTTCCTGTATTTATAACACTTTGTTCCAAAACATTCTATTATAAGATAATAATATTATCAAAGAAAAACTCCAAAAGTAAGCAGAATAAGTAACAAAAACGAATATTAGAACAATTTCACAAGAACAGTATCTTAAACTTTACGGAACCATCACCAACCAAAATGAGTTTGTATATTACAATTTACATTAAAATCACATCCTAAAAATATTCCAAAATAGCTTCCTTTTAATAGAAGATTGCTTTTTAACCATATAAGAATTATAATTCGCGAGAGTTACTTCAATATCAAATGAACTTTTTGAGAGCTATAATACCTTATATACAGGAAGTGTTTTGAGATTTTCGTTTTTTTTTTGCGAAACTATATTTCCGAATTATTACTCTGTTTCTGGTGCAACGCTTCCATTTTTGAATGCTGGTTTTATTTATTTATCCATATCGATTTTAGTATTTATATGGATATAAATATGTATTTAGAGATCATATAGATGTATATATACATAACTCAGTACCATAAATAAAATAAAATAAATATTTAAAACAAAATATCGATTCTGAGGAAGGATCGCCAGATTAGTTAGGGTTATCCATTTTGTGATTCCAAAAATAATAATTTCAAAAAACTTCTTGTATATTAAGTATTATAGCTCTCAAAAAGTTCATTTGATATTGAAGTAACTCTCGCGAATTATAATTCTTATATGGTTAAAAAGCAATCTTCTATTAAAAGGAAGCTATTTTGGAATATTTTTAGGATGTGATTTTAATGTAAATTGTAATATACAAACTCATTTTAGTTGGTGATGGTTCCATAAAGTTTAAGATACTATTCATGTGAAATCGTTATAATGTTCGTTTTTGTTACTTATTCTGCTTACTTTTGGAGTTTTTCTTTGATAATATTATTATCTTATAATAGAATGTTTTGGAACAAAGTGTTATAAATACAGGAAATAATTCTTCGACATTAAAAGAATAAAAAAAGAATTTAGTTGGAGTAAGGTGTGTTTTTAGTAGAGACCGAGAAGAAATGTTTTTTTAAGTAAACTCTACCACGAAAGAAACCTAAGATACTGTTAAAATCAATTCCCATATCCAGGAAAATATTTGAGTTTCCAAAAAAGTAGAGATCGTAGTTTTGTAACCCATTGAAGTAGAATGATGTATTAGGTATCAAAGTAAAAGATCCTAAATGTTAAATGGAATAATCTATTTAAATAACTTTTACTGACATATTGGAGGTTTCATGTCTGCATGTTGATTTTAAGTGGAGTTCTTTTAAAAACCCTATATCCCTGTATATATTACAACTGAAACTCCAAATCAATTTCATGGAATTCTAAAGATAAAATGTTTACAATAGCCAACTGTACCAATTAGTGCTTGCATGGGAGTTACGTTGGAATTGATAAAAATTCCATTTCATGAGGCAATTCATATGCAGTATAACATTATCAGTATACTTTGGTAAATGACGTTTTTAGATATTGCTTTCGTTCTATTTTATTTTCATAAAAGAAACCGTTAATAGAATATATCTATAATAAGATACATATATGAAAAGATATTTAAACAACTTATTTATTATAGTTTACAATTATATGTAGCTAAACAAATTGTATTACAAAATACGTAAGAGCTGTATTGTTTTTATTCTGACCTGTAACACCTATGTAAATAAGTTTAATGAATCGAGTCAACTATAAAAACCTGTACTTTTCAATTGTTTTGCAATCATCACCTTGAAATGAGAGCTGTAACACTAACGCTGCTTTTTGCACTTATATTAGCAGTCTTAGCACATGCTCAACGTGGTCCACCAGGTCGTGGACCACCTGGTCGTGGGCCACCAGGACGCAATCCATTTGGACCAGGACGTCCTGGAAGACCGGGACGACCACGACCAGGCGGACCAGGTCCAGGACCAGGACCAGGACTAGGCAGACCAAGACCGAGCCGTGGAACAAGACCGCCATGTAGTTCTTCTACAGTATCTTCTACAGTATCTTCAACAGTATCTTCAACAGTGACAGCCACTACAACGACAGATGCAACCACTGATGCTACCACCGATGCATCAACCGATTCAGGCAGTACTGAAGCAACTACTGTCACTACAGACACTGAAGCAACTACAGTGGAGGACGACATTGATACCACAGTAGGCTAAAAGTACAGTCCCAAAACTTGTAACCTAGTTTTTGTTGTAAGAACAAGAAATAGAAATTATATAATCGCCAAGTAAAACACAATAAATGAAAATTCTTTAAAATTTTATTTGTGTTATGTTTGTTTTTGTAAATAAGTCGTAAAAGCATCGTGTAAAACAGCTTTCGATATATGGAGAAGAAAAGCAATTGATTCCATTATGAAAATTTATATATAGCTTATACTTTACGTTCATGTAACCAATGAATTTCCTCCATGTTCCAAATTTAATCTAAAGCATTCACCTTTATGGACTAGCAGACAATTAAATAGTGGATATTAAGCTTAAGAACGCTTTGTGAAGGAAGTTATTCTTCAGTGTAGAGAAAGATTTGTGGAAAGGATGGGAATGTTCTTTTGTACCATAATCTGTGTTGTTTAAATATTAAAAAAAATTTTACTTATTTTAGTAGTTGTTATTTTTCGGTGTAACATTAGTGCTAAACTTCTACTTTTTGTCTTATTACTCTATTTTTTTCACTCTATACAGATATGGCTAATTTGAGGAACGTAAAAATTGCAATGTAGATTGTAAAGCAGTTTCCGTTTGTAGGCTAGAAGAGTAAGCATGTCTTTCCTTTTACGACGTAAGTAAAATGCATCATTTTGCTAGACAGGCTAGCACTTGAAACAACTATTTGTAAGTTGTACACTGAAAGAAAAAACTCTCCATTATTAACTTTACATCTGGACAGCCAATGGGAATCCTGTATAAAAGCAAAGCATGGTGTCCTACAAACGAAAAATATGTGCTAGGTACTTGAGTTGAGAGGCATGTGACTTATCACGTGTTTATTATTGGAAACCTTTATCTTATTGGACATAAAAGGCATCCCAATGGATTAGCTTCAAATTTTTTTAACAATAGGCGCTCTTCAAATATTCTAGGGATTTGAATACTGTTTTGAATCAGCTGTTTTGAGATCTTCTCTGTTTGTTTCTTATCCGGATATGGTGTGCTGCTAAAACAGCTGCTTCATTTTGATGTTACAATTCTGCAACAGACGTGTTCTCGCACTCTTAAATTTCAGTAGATCATTCTTGCACTTCATGCACTTTGCAATGATTTTGCAATGAGTTTGCAGGACAGAGTGAATACCTCTATTGTACTTGTTACTGTATAATACTGGTAAGCGGTCTCCATTGAGTCTAGCGATTTCTGATTGTCTTCTGTTAAAAATTATCCTATCGTTGTGAAAAGAGATGGTGAATATAATTATCCATAATTTCTTTTTTGTGAAGTTTATTATTACATAAAATTGATATTGAATATTAAATAAATTAATTGTTTTTCTTTTTTTTTTTTTGAAAAACAAAACAAAGACATATTTAAACTAAAAACGTAATCATGTGTTACTTCTTTAGGGAGCCTTAAATATTGTGGAATTATGTTGGGAATGAACCGCAGTTACTAGCATCCATCGACCGCAATTACTAGAAAAAACTCATGCCAGTTCACCACAAAAGGAAATTATTAACAAGTAAAATCTAAAAATGTATGTAGAATGCAGCACAACTTACTCGCAGGCCATGTGGGAATCTAAAATTATTATAAATTATTTCCATTTGTTGCGATGATAACGCAACGTGCGTGTAGGCACGAACATGTGAAAGTACGGAGTGTGCACTTTTGGTACTGGAACTTGCGGTTCGGGCACAATATCAGCAGATGAACAACATTTAATTTGTTCTACAAAGCGTTTGCCATTGTTGCGAATTGAATAGAGCATTCAATGTGTAGGAATTTACAGTCCCTCGTGAGATATCAGCGTAGTACACAACTTGAATACTAAGTGAAATTATTGCGAAAAGAATTTAGTAGCATCGATTGAGATCTGGCGGATGTGAATTTCAATTATGGTATGTCAATTGCTGTTTATGGTCAATGGATCTGCCGATGGGATTGCCTACGCTACTTGAAATAAACTTGTTCAATCAAAGAAAATATTCATTCTTAATAAATATCAAGTCAATCAAAACTAAATTAAGAATGTAGTTTTAAATAAGCTCTAAGAACTATCGTATTGATGATGGAGTAAGTTCAAAATTTAAGAATATTCAGTTTATTATTTGAAGATTCCAGTTCCCTTCCAATTGTTGTCAATTTAACATTTAATTGCTTATATTATAATAAAATTCAGAGAAAAAGATTGCAATAATAATTAAGAAAAGTTTAAAAGAACACTTCGAATACGATTAGTGCTATATCACAAACAATACTAAGGACCCTCGCGAAAGGCAGTGGCAGCTGCCTAATAAAGTTCCTTTCTTTTCTTGAGCTTAAAAGAAAGGAATTGTGCGTGAACCCGTAAGAAATTTGGAGTACGTAAAACTAAATAGACCAACATAGGCTAACTTTAACAATAAAATAAATAAAAACACCATAAGACCGTTCTCTATTAGTATATCTGGATTCAATCTGCCGATTTATAGTGTAAAACCATGAAAATTGTCGATATGCCATTGTATTCTTAAAAAGACACTGTATGTTATGGTATTTGGAGATGTGATAAGCATGTACTTTTAAGATATCACAGAAACTTTCCATTCTGATTAACCTAGCCACAGATTGTCACATTTTTTCGTATTCTAATAGGAGATATGGACATGTTATTTCAATAAGACAGTGCCACGAACCACCAAACACTGCTTGTTTTGACTGTAATACGCGTGATAATTCCCGAATTTACAAATTTACGTTTTGATGATGTGAGTTCTTGACTGAAATCATGCTATTTGTTACCACTTAATTTGTTTTGTAGGTGGGAAACGCAAGGATCGTCATTTTGCAGACATGGCTCTAATTCTCTTCGCTTTGGCCAACAAATTGCTGACAATTCTTCAAAATTTATCTTAGGATATCTCTCTCTCTCTCTGTCTCTTATCCTCATCTCCTAGTGGAGCTTTGGACATAGTACTGTAAAATTACTTATTCAGGGCATGGAAGAATGATATTGAAATTCACTCTTGCAGGTTCGTGAAATTTAACAAAAATTTTAATCACAAGTGTTTTATTGGTACTTATTTTTGGAGTCACAAAATAGGTAACCCATACTAAACTGACGATGGTTTCTCACTATTGAATTGTTCATTTTAAAAATTTATTTTAATTTATTTTTATAGCTCAAGAACAGTGGCAGCTCAGTACTTTAGGGGCCCTCTTCCTTAAGTAACTTAACCAACTTTAAGACCTCTCACTAAACAACATACTGAGCTTTGTCAAGGCTTCCAGATAGTTGTAAACTTCTAGTTTATTAATTATATGGCAGCATCATGGACTAATAGGCCTAAGTGGATTCCGTTTGGATCGCTGGTAAAACCTAACGTAAACTAACCTATATACATTGCATAGATAAATAGAAATAGGTAGAGATTGTTTCGAATAGAAAAACTGAAATATACATATATATATAAATATATATACTTACGTAGGTATAGACCTTCATGGGTACGAGGACGCCACTCCAAACTAACCTACATAATTACACACATACGTTTTATCATTCTTATAAAGAAATTATTATTTTATTTATGAAACATTAATTAAGGACTTCATCATCAGATCACTATACATATTGCTATACATATAAACCTTTTAATGTGAAGTTCAATATCATTCTTCCATGTCCTAAATAAGTAGTTTTACAATACTATATCCTAAGCTCCACTGCGAGATGAGTATAAGAGAGAGAGATATATCCTAGGATAATTTTCGAAGAATTATCAGTAATATCTTGGCAAGAGCGAGGAGAGTTTGAGGCACGTCTGCATTAATACGATTATCTGTGGTTTCGATCCACAAAACAAATTCTGTGGTAACAAATCCTTTGATTTCAGTGACAAATTCACAGATCGCTATTTTCCGCCTTTATAGGTCAGTTAAGTCATACCTTCGTATTAATAAATTTTTCGTTATAAGTTTCTCTTTTGTAAACAATTTGTACTAAGGTGTCTACATTACAACCGAAAAGTAGAACAAAATACAAAATTCATAGAAATTTTTATTAGAAATATTTTTCATTCCGTTTATGGGAAATTATTTAAACCAACTTGACTTAATGTTAAATGCAAAGCCAAATCAGTCGCTATGACTACTTAAGTTGCAAAAAATGGTAACTTAGGAAAACTAGTGAGTCTATTTGGTGAATAATAAAAAAAGTGTATGAATATAACACAAAAAGCCATAAAATGAAAAGCCAAAATCTTAAAACCATTTAAGGGCACACAAAGCAAAACGTTCAGATACATAATGCAGCAACTAACAAACAGCAGTTTGTACAAATACAGTCGAGTGCGGATGCAGATACTTGGCACAGATACTCGCAATTATAGTAACGTATGCGCTTTTATGTGGAAAAGTGCATGAGAATGCAAGCAATGCAAATAAAACACTAAAAATCGTCTGTGCAGCACAAGATGATGATGACTACTTTCTCGTTACAAAAAGATACAAAATGGTTATTGATAATGAAGCATGCAAGAGATGTTTGAGATAAAATGTTATAGATTCTGCGGCAAGTTCGTGAAACAAGTTCTAAAATTGAAATACATACATTACACGTCTGTTTAAGTAACTTAAGTACTTTGTTTTGCAAAGGATTATGGCTGTGTTACCACCTCATGGACTTCAAAACAAGATAGTCAGACTGATAATAAGTTGCGGAAATATTTATTAGTCACTTAGAAAAATAATAGATATTGTTATTTGATTGGATGTCTTGCAATTTTAAATGAAAAATGAGTAAGAAAATTGAAAAGATCAAGAACATGTGATAAAATTAAAAAAAATTAAAGAAAAAATTAAATCAATATACATTAAGACTGAAAAGTTTTCGGAAATTCTCATTTAAAATTCGCGCGCTGTATATTTTTCGATATTTTAAGTTTATGTAGTTTGGCAGCACTGTCCTTAATTACTATGCCAAAAATGAGCTCGATCTGTCAGACAGTTCGTTTACGGCAGCTGTTGAAACCAGTTCACCTCAGTAGTGCGTTGCGAAATGTCTTCGACGGTCGTACGACCGTCCTGGAAGGCTTTGTACCACTCATAAACTTGAGTTTTCGATAAAACTGATTCCCCATAAGCCTTTTGTAGCATTCGCAACGATTCTGCACACGAAATTTCGTTCGAAACACAAAATTTGATGCAAACTCTTTGTTCAATATTTTTTTCCATTGTTTTTTTCGCAACGCCCTACTGAGGTGAACTGGTTTCAACAGCTGCCGTAAACGAACTGTCTGACAGATCGCGCTCATTTTTGGCATAGTAATTAAGGACAGTGCTGCCAAACTACATAAACTAAAATATCGAAAAATATACAGCGCGCGAATTTTAAATGAGAATTTCCGAAAACTTTTCGGTCTTAATGTAGTATTAAGATAAATGTGCATTATGTAGTCTTAAAGCAACATACCTATTAAAGTTGTCTTAGGTTGAAGAGAAGACGAGCCATTAGGAAGTGCACTTTTTAACTGAAAGCTTGCTATACAACCTAATAATACCAATAATTCCTTTTATCACAATATTATTAAATATCAAAATCTTAGCGTTTTTCATAGTAAGTGACATTGCCCTTCGATGCCTTATTACAAGTCATGTATTCTAAAATAAGATATCACATCGATTAAATATTGAAGCAGCGAACACTTCTAATCATCGTTGGATTGTACTGCAAATATTGCACTTAAATGATGTCGCATTTGAGAAAGATACAAGTAAGCACAGATAGATATGAACTCTATTGAAATAAGTACATTTTACTGTTAATTGGTGATTGGACAGACAAAAATGGTTCGCCTGGAGTATTACGGAACGGACGTCGACAAATGCGCTGCGGCTTATTTAGACTCATCAATCTTATTTAGTTGCAGCGGGAGCGCCGAGGTGCGCACATTTTATTAAAACACACATACACTGCATGTCAGGCGGTAAAGCCCAGAAGGGCGGTACACACGATATAAGTATTCTCACTTGATTACAATGAATAAGTAATAATGCCATCATTTGCGGGAAACTCACGCATAAGGAAATGTGCGGCTCCCTGACTTCGGTCTGATATGCAATGCAAATATGGTTGGGTGTTGTGACTGAAATTTATGTGGTTACATTTGATAAAATCGTAGACAATAACTTCGAAAAATGCAAAAAACACAATATTAACATACAAAAATCGTGTGGTACTTTATCATACTCGAGGGCATAAATTATGGTCCGTTAAATTTAATCAAAAAACTTCTAGCGAACAGCAGTTACCGAAACAGGAATACTTTTTATGCAGCGAATTAAAAAAAATTCTAAATAAAAACTGAAATGAGGGAAAAAATATTTATCTTATTAATAATTTTTTACAGTTGAAATATATCTATGGATAATTTTTGTATACTTAATGGCTTATGAAATTATTTTCAATTCGTTAATTTATGGCTATGCACGATTTATTAAAGTTATCTACTTAATTTTGCAAAATCTACAAATATCCGTAGCTTAAAATAACTTAAATACTGGTTTCTTAACAAACACAATAATCTGAAAATAGATAAACGGATGGATAGATAGTCATCAGTTCGTCTTTCCATGTTAATAAATCTATCTTTAAATCTATCCATGAGAGCATAACAAAAATTAATGTCTGCTTTACCTATTTACAATAGTATATACAGCATATACAGTTATTGTTGCTATTGTGGTGACCCGCTGGGACCTACTTGCAAAACCCTTTTGGTTGGTGTTGAACGACACTTGGACGTCGAGATGGACGAGTGGTTACGGGACGTAGACCCGGACCAACTCAATCAAGCATTATATCTCATTATATTTATATGTCTAACAATCTTTTTTTCGCTCTTGTAATACAATAAACATAGCTTCAATAAGTAGACCTTTTGATTTTCAAGACCTTTTATTCTACGAACAATAGTAAAATTTCAATTAATAGTAAAATTATATCCTCAAATAAACTCTGTGCTTAACCTCCGTAAAAAATGACTTGTGGACGAGATATTTTAATCATCTTTGCTATAAAATTGATCAGTCTTTATAAGTCTTATTTCTAATATCAAATGGGGCGGCTGGTCTATTTATGAAACACTAGTGTCCAGTATAAAAAACTCTTGCTTAAAATACAACATAAACGAGAATTTAATTAAATTAAAAATCATTTTATAATTAAATTACAGGCTTGAGATAAGGTTGATATATACTTAACCATACGCTTGCTTCGATTATTATCAGATACGAATCCCTAGTCATTCTTCAAGAAGTTTCCAATTATGTCCAACATTTTTTCTCACCTAAATGGTTGGTTCATTAAAGTACATAATATACAGATACAATTATATAAGTTTTTTCTGTTAGAAAAGAGATTTATGTCACTTTCAGGAAAATAATTCAATAATATCCAACAGACAAAAAATACATCAACATAAAGCTCTATACAAAAAGCAAAGCTCTATACTACTTAACTTCAGTTAAAAATCTAATAGAACATCCAAATATATAATATAAAAAAAATTTTGTTGTCGTGGCTATCTACTTTCCGAAACCTCTTTATAAAAATCTAAAGAAATAATAGAAATTAGTAAAATAAACCACAGACTACAAAGCTCTTTGTTTATATGTATTTTTCTCGCAATACTTAATAAGTTTAATAAAAGTGAAAGTAAAATAGTTTTATGACTATAAGTGTAGATAAGGACGACCTCCAACTAGATCAGCTGGTTGTTTAAGCCATCAATGCTGACATTTCTTTCAACAACTTCAGAGTCCCATGTGTTAATAAATTTATTTTCCATCATAGTTTATTTCTAATGTTGCTCCCTCTTTATAATGTGTTTCTTCCAAAAAAAAAATAAAAGAACTTACTCGAGATCCTTAGACATGCTAAGAGTTTATTAAATATCAACAATCCTTAAATATCGTTCTTATTATAGATTAGGTAAATAGAACTAGTTCACATACTATATATATGGTATTCAATCAATAGATATTTGGATTGCAAACCTAATTTTTAATTTGAAAACAACTCGATTTTAGTAAAAACAATTCTGCATACTTTTAGACTACAATTTTATTAATATCATATAAACATTATAGCAATTGAATTTTTGTTAAAAAGTATGCAAAATTTCTTAAACGGGTTTTCTTATTAAAAACGAGGTGTTGGTTTGGTTTAGTTTCCTTATTGAAACTTGGTTTTTCAACTTTTTTCTTTCCACTGACCAAGTTTAACCCACACTTGGAACAAAAGAGACAATGAACCGTCCATTTGCATTGCCAATTCACTTACGACTCTTTGAGTTAAACCATACATACCTAGAATAAAAACAGACCCAGGTTAAAGCCTGCAGTTAAGGGATTTCTGCACTGAATAGGTTAGTACAGAACTTATCTTGTTTTACTCTGTTTCGACTTTAATACACTTTGTTTGCTCTGGCAGTGTTTATCATTCTTGAGATAATAATCTGTTAAGTTTGCACTTTCCAATACTTACTGCCCATGCTTTACCATCTAACTGCTGATTTTTCAAACAAGTGTTTCTAAGTTTCATCTATTATCTATAAATACTTTATAGTCAATGATTGTGTGGTATGATTCTTAATCTTAATTAAACATGTAATTTATAAATCTTAATTATGTGGTATCTCAATTATATCTAAATAAAAAATGAAAGTTAGATTTATTATATCAGTATTGGGATTACCTGTATCATGTTCAGTTAGGAATAGCATTAATTGCGATATCAAGCATTCAACTAATATTTGACTGGCTTTGTGTGTTATGAACCTTCTCAGATATTACACACATTCTTACACATTCTATAGTAACTTCCTTTATTTCATACATTATACGAGTATACGACTGATATATTCGAGATCTTTTTTGAATTAATTTGGATTTCTGCATGATGGGTGATCATACACTGTAGACCAAGACCAACTGATATACCTTGGTGTGCACTCTTTACTGAGAAAAATATTCTCTAACCACACATTTTATCTCATATCAAGAATATGGTATTTTCACCTGAGATTTAATTAAAATCTGATTAAATCTACCAAATTATTTTTCTGAGTGTATGTATGTCAGTTAGCAGAGCAATGTCCGCAACAATATCTAGATCCAAATACTTTAAATACTTCAGTTTATGTTAGTCAATGTTTAAAGCTTACAAATTTAAGTTTCTGTATCTCGGGAAGTAAACTATATCGGCATAAAGAGTACAAAACACAGTTGTTCAAAATAATTGTCATTACTGAATTATATTATCAAATGGGCTTAACCAGGAAATCGAAGTCGCACCGAGGAAGTTTATTTCTGGATATTAATATCTCATCTTTAAAGATAACACAATCAATCATAAAAGTCGCGGTAGGTCACTCTTTCGTCCATTTAAAATAAATCCCACCACGAGCTTTTCCAAAATTATGTATATATTATCTTGTTTAAATTATTTGATAAAGATTTATTTATAATAAACGATTGCTTTAACGTGTTTAATTGTCTATAATTTCTGATATCTTAGTTCCATGCACATCTTTGGCGATTTAAATTAAAATTACTGATCTTTCTCATAAATGTTATAAACTTTCTGCTATAAATTCATAGTTTTTTTTGGAAATTTTTATTGTAAACATTTTTAATTTGATTTTATTGTGACTATTTTAGTTTTAACAACATTTTCTCTATTTTTAATATTTATTTAAAAATTCAAACGTAAAAATTCTTTGCATAATATTTTAGTCAACATTTTTTCATCATAAATTACTGAAATTTATTTTGTTTACCATTCCCGAAGAGGGGAATGACACTATCGTTTAGTTTTTATATATTTACGAATTAATAAAAATATAAAAATTCATTTATATATTGATTCATTAATCGATTATTTATTCATTGTTTTTAATCAACAAAATTATGCATAAAAATTTGTATGTCAACAACTTTTTATTTGTTTTCAATTTAAAACTTATTAATTTTAACTTTCAATAGCTGAAAAAAATAAAATGAAAACGCATATTAGAATTTAGATTAATAAAAACATAAAAAAAATTATTATTAAAGAATAATTATTTAAATCCAAAATGAATATACATAAACAAATCTACTGACAAACTCAATAAAGCATTAATTCTTGACTCAGGGGAAGTTCAAAACCTAATTTAATAAAATTTAATATATATATTCTTCTTCTTCCTTGTAATAGTAAGAATTTTACCTATATGCTTAACATTAATTTCCCACTCTTATATATCTCTTGCTCTTATTTCCAGCTAATTTCTTGGAGGTCCTCAGTTTCGCCGTCAATCCAATTTTTGCTTATCCCACCTATATGGGTTTGCACTTTCTTCCTTTATGAGATAGATTATTCCCTTTACACTATTGTAATTCAGTAAATTTTTAATGCTATTTCTAACACATTGGAGGTAATCCTTGATTTACATATAGTATGGAAATGGAAATGGATCGATTTTGATATGTTCATTTGTCTATTTGTTTGATTGTCAAGCAATATTTCAGTTTGGCTGTCTGTCGACTATATCCTAGAAATGCATTTCATTTTTAAGAGTACGTATCAGTGATACTACCTTCAAGATCACACATTTTTCGTAATTTTATATAGAGTATGACCATAATTATTAACACAAGTATATGGATGTTTTTTAAAGCGCATCTCTGTGCTTAAATCTAGATAAGCTTTCTCAATTGGAGAGGCCAGCAAACACTACTGAAATTTTTACTTTTATTTTATTATTTTCAAAACAATGACTCATCACACCTTATTTTTCGATTTAACTTTTTGGTGAATTATATTAATTTTCGTTAATTTTAGTTAATTTTCGTAAATTTAAAAATACATTATAACTTCATTCCTCTTCTTGTCACTTTAGTTTGAAGATCCGCTTTCCTTTCGATAAAATTTTAATTTTACACTCTTTGCTCCGCTTAGCCGCTATATATTTTTTATTAAGTTCAATAATGAACTATAAAAATATTATTTTTTTTCATTCACAACTTCCTTCTTTTAAGATCATCAGCTTGATTGCTTTTTAAACTATTGATTACTGAAGTCATCCTGAGAGAACAGGGTTTCGAAATTGTCGATCTTCCATTTTTTTCATTACTCCAAGCAATATTCTTTCCGTAATATTATATAAAAAAGTATCTGACTTCGAAAATGCGTTGTTTTGAAAGGACGATAGATAAATATAAATCTATTTGATGCTTTTGTCGTTGTAATGTGGATAGTTAAACCGTATTTAATGTTAAGCTGTCCGAAAATTTCCTTGCGAATGATTTCTTTTCTCGTTCATGAGTCACTCCGTGCTTAGTCATCGACATCGAGTTATATCAAGTCCAGACTGAATCTTTTTTGGAACCATTTTCGCTTTTTAATGGACCTAACACTTGCTTAGAATTTATATTGTTTCCAAAAAAAGAGAAAAAATAATATTCTCAATAAAAATTTGTTAAAAAGTGATCAAAACATTATTTCCTCTATCCCTTCCTTGGGTCCTTGGTTGCTGTTAAAATTCTTTGTGTAAGAATTTGAAATGCAAGTTGTCGCTGGATATAGCATCTATTCGTTTAGTCAATATAAAAATATACAGCTATGCAGAGTGCTTAAGGTACCTTCAGACTCAAGGTATATCGGTATATAACTAAATGAAAAAACTTCGTCAGAACAGTGAAGCTAGTCAGGTATGACTGGTCACTGTACTGAGGAACGATGTATAAAGAAAATAAAAAATAAAATAAAATAAAAATTTGTAAAATAAAAGAAGAAATAGTGAATTTTAATAAAATCCACTGTAAGATCGCGTTACCCCAGATATCTTAATCATGTGAAACTAAAGCTAGAAAAGAAGATCATTAGTTAAACATTCTCTTCCACTACATCTAAAAATAAATCCTTTTTTCGTGTATATATGTATGTTTAATATAAAATTTTTATTTCTTGCTTAAATCACTACCAATCGCATAAATTTCATTCCTTAAACTACGCAGCAATTTAAAATCTTTATTCAATCTGTCTATCAAAATATTTTTAGTTGGATTACCTTCAACGAGAGCTGGTATAATTTTTTCACCGACCGCTTGTAAAATTTCCACTACTTTTATGATTGTAGCTGGATCAGGTATACCCGGTATTGAGACACGTGCCACGTTTTCATTGCTATCTATATTTGCCGAAACATCTGAGTCCATAATCGAGCGTTTCTTTCGAGATTCATTCGAGTCCTCTACAGTTTCCTCAGACGAAGAGTCATCATCTTCTTCATCAGAATTACCTGTTGGTGTTGCTATATCCTGGAGTAGGAAATTTAAATCATGCTCTTCGTTTCAGACATATACGTTATGGGTTTTATGCAATATACCTCGGCTAAATTGTAGTGCGCTAACAATAATAATAATACACTCAAAAAAATAATGTTATACTTTAAATGGAAACTCATTTCTTTTTTTTTTTATTTGGAAACTTTCGAAAATTTTTATATTGTAAACTTTTTAGCAACGATTTCAATTTGTACTGAAGTCTATGTGGTGTTTCCGACAACTTTTTATATAGACGCGAGATTTCCTTTAAATTTTTTTTAAATTACGCAAATTCCATATGCGGTTGCATGCAGAATTTACTCAAATTGATCAATTTTTTCATTTTAAAAATAAATAAAATTAGTTATAATTTTTTGAATGCTCGAAATTGCACACGTCAATAGAATTTACTGCAGTTAATAAATTAATTCTGTAAATTTTTTTCAAATAATAAAATTGTGTAACACACAATAAAATGTTTGGTATATTTTAAACAATTCAATATAAACTCAAATTACGATTTTTATTATAATATAAATATTTCAATCAAATAAAATTATATATAAAATTTCAAAAACCAAAACATTATTATTTTTATAAGGCAGTTCTTAATTTTTAATTAATTTTTAACTGTCTCTCCAAAGTCTAGAACGTGTTCTATTTTTATGGGTTATGAAATAAGAAACTTTACATTAGGATGCTAGATTAAAAGAATAGTTCCTATGGTATACTGATGGGTCTAAAATGGAAGATGGCAGTGCAGGAGTTGACATTATAGGACCGAAATTCCGCAAACCAATCGCAATGCGAAAACTGTTTCTATTCTTCAGCAGAAGTTCACAATTTACAGCTATGTGCGTGAGAGTGCCTCACCCGAGATACCAAAATATGCATTATTTCGGACAGCCAAGCACCTCTTAAATCTTGAAAGCTGGTCTGGGAATGCTTTCAACTTCTTTATATTCTAGCATCGAAAAACTATGTTACTCTTATGTGGATATCGGGACAAACAGCTCTGGCAATATGAGCAATATTGTCCTCACACAATATAGTACACTTATCAGTATGCAATGCCCCTAACATTAATACAATATTTGGAACCACCTGGAACCCGCTTGAGCTAGGTTAAGACAAAATAGATTAGATGCACTTTCATTGTCTTCCCCACAGTTGCGACAGGTATGGTTGCAAGGGAGATTCAATTTTCTAGCATTGTTCCCTAGTTTGCAGTAACTTGTAAGCAAACCTACCGTAAGACTGATATCTCTACAGGCCATCTCAATATTGGATTTCCTGATATCTCTATTGGAATATTGGATTTCCTTTTAGTGGCAAGTGGCCAGATTGCACACAGATGCCTGCATATCGTTGTTTTCCCATTATTTTATTAAAAATTTCAGCACAGAAAGAACTCAGTAACAATTTGCATGATGTTAACCATATGCCCAGATTTACTGTTATGCACAGCAAATTTCAAAGTCAAAGTCTATAATAATATTATAAACTTTGGTTATATTATTTGTATAATAATACGGTCTTTGTTACGAAACTAAACCGTCTTCGAAAATATTTTAAATTATTACGATCTTTGCTTTGATACAATTTTTGCGTACAGTATTAAGATAATTCACCTCAAAGAAATTCAACTACATTTTATAACTGGAAAATTTTTTGGTAGTTATCATGACTAAGGACAGTATGAATAAAATTTTAAAATTTAGCAAAAATTAGAATCATGGTGTTAAGTGTTATACTTTGGTATTCACATAGTTAAAGACCGTATCAAAACAAATCAAAGACAGTTTAATTCTAAAATCACTGAAGATCGTAAAATTACGATCTTTACTTTATATTCAACTAAATTTGAACGTCTTTTGATTTCTTTTTTGGAATAAAATTAGTAGCAATTAATAGTTCAACTTAAATGGGCTTTAAGAATAAGTTTATTTTATTTAATATATAGTTTATTAATAATAAAGTTTCTGCATTCACAAATTAATATGGAAAAACTTTGTTTAGAAATTAAGAATTAAATGCTAGCTTAAAAAAATAATAACTTCAATTGAATTCAATTCTAATTTGACAGGCACGAGTTCTAAGCTTGGAACTTGCAGTTTAAACTAACTATATACGAACAATAAACTAATTTAAAATAACTGGAATATTTCTTGAGATCACTGATGATGAGTATTTGGCAATACTGAAAACAGCGTTGTATGGTCAGCAAAATTTCAAAAACTAACTAAATTTTTATTACAGTCTTTTCATTTCTATTCGAATCCTTTTAACTTTTAAATAGTTGCTTTATCTCGACAAGGAAAAATATTCAATTCATTTTTAAATTAAATTAAATTAAAAAGTTCTCCTTTAACTTTTATTTCACTTTGCTATTTTTTATTTGCCCAATTTTTAAAGTAAATCAGTTTGAAGGAATTTTTACAGAGGACGTGATACATTATTATAATACATTCAAAAAAATATATTATCTGTGCATACATTAGTTTTTTTAATCGACTATCAAATTATTGTCGTTTTTATTTATAAAAAAACGTTGACTTAAAGTGTATAATCGTTCACAGTCAAATTTTATAAAAATAAGCAGATTAAATGGGAATAAAGCCACAGAACGGTTTTGTTTGTAATATAAATTAAAAGAAAATTTTTCTACGTTAATATTTTAGTATAAAATTAATTAGTATGAATAAGGATTTGCTTGATAAAACGCGAATTAGTATATAAAGTGTTTTTACTCAATAGTCTGTCTGACCATTTAAAGGATCCGCTGTAATCAGAGCTCCATTAAAATCTGATATTGAATTACTTAGATAGGTTGACAGAACTATAGAAGCAAGCTTATCTTCCTGACAGAATACCTATAGATTGCATTTGATTTAAAACAAAGCATTTCGGAATTAGTGAGAGTATTCAGAGAATAAAAGAATTCAGCGTTCTGTCTTTAATTTCGTATAAATCTGTGTATCTATACCTATATATATGTACATATATGCGCTTAGATTTTTATCTTAAAACACCAAAGTACATATTTTTTAATTCTATTATTAGAATTATAAGTTATATAATTATCTAATATAAACTATTAATTAAATTGTTAATATATTATACTAACATATTAACTATATATACAACGTATATATATATTAAACTGTATCTACAATTATGTTTCGATAAACATATTCTTTAGAAAAAAAAAAGAAACAAATTTATTATAAAAAAATTTTGCTATTTGCACTCATAACTTCAATATGTAAAGATAAAGATATTCTTACATTAAACTTTTGAATAAAACTTTTGAAATAATTCTTAAAATAAAAAGAAAAAAATAATATACAATCAACTTTTAATTTGAGTTTTGCTAAAAGTATGTATGGGAACAAACTAAATATTTATAAAATAATTATACGGCACTTCCACAGAAGATTCACGGTGAAATGAATTGTGTTTATGTACTTAACGGCGACATAGCCTTGGCGCAGGTAAATGCGGCATGAACATATGAGTTGAAATCAGCTGTTGACATTACACAAACATTTCTCACAAGAAGAAGCAAAGTAATTGCAATTTAATTAATAATTGTGACAAAAAATGTCTTTTTTAAGAGCATTTACACGGTAAATAAAACTATTTTGTATATTTTCTGATAATATTTAATAAATTGAAATACTTGTCAGTTTGTCATTGGATACTCCGCGACGTTTGCTTCATACAACACCTGTGCTGTGTGCGGAGCCGCTTAAAAAGAAGAAAAAGGTAGACCCCGCCGTTGTGAAAGCGCGTGAGGAACGTCGAAGAAAACGTTTGGAAAAGCAAATAAGACGCCTCGAAAAAAATGCCCGACAATTAAAACCCGTAGATGAATTAGAAGTACCAATGGACCTTATAGAGGAAAAGCCGTAAGTTGCTAATCAAATACGTTTCTGTAAAAAATATATATTTTTATTTAAATAATATCACTTGTTTTTTCTATAAATTTTTTAAACAGTAAACGCCTACGCAAATTACCCGCTATAAGTGCTGAGGTATTGGAACAGCGCGTATTGCTAACAAAACAATGGTCGCAATACAAACACAAGGAAAAGGTTAACGACTACCAAATAATTGATCGACTTCTACAATCACAAAATAAGGCCCTGGAAGAACTGAGGCTGGAATCAGAAGACTTATATCAGGAGGCAATACAAATGGACTTACAACTTATGCCAATAACAGTGAAAGGACCAGTTGCAACACCGCCAATTGAAGGTTATGCCAGTCCGGATGGTGATTATTTGCACGATACCAAAAAATGGAGTTAAGTGACGCTAGTACTTGTTTTAATAATTTCAAATTGCAAATCAAAGATAAAAAAATTATTGTTGTATAACGAAATAAAGCTTATGTTTAAAACATATATTCAAAATAGTTTAAATTGCCACGAATTATCTCAAGTGTGGTAGCTGCTATAATAACATACCAGTAAAATTCAATATTGTTGCTGTTGTTAAAAGCCGTGGGGATCTGAAAGCAGATAACATATAAGGTTAACAAGACGAATAGATGGGTTGGGACTTTTGCGGTAAGGGTGAAGGAAATGAAGGAATAAAGGATGTGTGGGAATACAATTGACATCAACCCGGGTTCAAATGAAGAAACCTAGCCATTTCAAAAAAGTGTATCCAAAGGTCAATTGGACTAAGGTTTGTGTGCGTAGAGGGACATGAGAACAGTTTGTTCAATATTATTCCAAACTACTCATTTATTAATAAAATATTCTCTCTAATAGCTTGGATTTAGGAAATTTTACAATATGCTTTGGTTAAAAGTCAATAAAACTAAGCAATACAATAACTAACAAGCTGTAATGAATATTTTCCTCGATAATTCCTTTAGTACAAAAACAGATTAACTTACTTTATTCTTCTATCAAAATATTGGATTTAATCAAATCTTCTTATTTTCCCAAACAACCGGAATAGTTATTATAAATATTACTAATTATTGTATTATAACTATTGCAGTAATTATAACATACATATTGTAAATATTGAGTTAATATACTAACCGATTTCTATCGAATTTGTTCTAATATTTTATTACCCTTGGCTGAATCTAAGTTCAGTGCGAATTTTTCAATTCTAACCACTGTTTCTTACTCTTCAACCTACATAACTCCCTGGAACTGTGCCCTCTAATTCTCTCAACCTATTTAATAATAATATTTTTTCTCCTTATTTGGGTGGACTTGTTAATGTGTCATAGGAAGTGAGAGTTGATTTCGATGCTGATGTGGTTTAATATGAATCTAATTCGCTTAGTGTACTTAGTTCCGCATATGTTGTCAAGCCTGTAGTGTTCAAACGAAGCTTCAGCTAGTTTAATGTTGAATTAATCATTTGTCTTTCCTTTTATTTTCTACTTATTAGACTTACCTTAAGTATACAAAAGTAGCATCAGTGATTTTAGATAAAAACTAACAGCTGCATGATAAAATTTTTAATATTTTCATCAACATCGCCGACTTAATGGCTACTTATCAGTTTTGAGACGACTTTGCAATTAGCTCTTAGTTACCACATACATGGGTGCCATAAGACATGAACACGGGGATGCTAGACTCCTCTTCCCTCAGTCTTAATGGGTATTCCCTACACTTTCAGTAAAATATGAAGTTGTTTTCCTTCTATTATGAATTCTCATATGGTATAATAGTACGCTCCCTTAATTTTACTTCTGGCCATACAATATGAAAACCATTAAAAACCAAGATCCCATATTACTATAATAATAGCTTCTATCATCCCACATTTATAGAAAATCAACTCGCAAAAGTAGGAATATGGTCCAGTTCATGTGTCAATTGTAAATATAGGGTTAACAATTGTTTTTTCTTGTGTTATATCATACTGCAGTGCTAATACATCCTTGTATCATATCATACTGCAGTTCTAATACATCCTTGTTAATCACCTTTTTTCTCACCGATCTGACTGAGCTGTCATCCTGTAATATTAGGGACCTAGCCAAGTTTATAAAACTGTCAAGTTGGTTTTCCTTTACCTAATAGGGAAGTGGTGAAGAACGTACCAATGCTATTTCTGTACCAATGCTATTCCTGTGGTACCACAATGGGCCATCGTTTAAGCTCAAGTTCGCTTTGGAAACAAGGCCGTCACTCCAACCTACCTATCTACCTACTATATACGCTTGACTTTCTGAGGATTAGTTTTAGGTCAACATTGAACAGAAGGTAAGAAAATCATTAGCGTCGTCTTTTAACGGTTATAAATTCTGAGGAAATATATTTTAAACTTTAACCATATCCTGTTATTTTTCCGACAATTTTTTCAGCATCCAAAAACTGAAAATAGATACATCATTTATGTAACAGAAAATAAAAATGTTTTTTATTAATTTTCGAGCAATTTTTGTATATTTTTTTGTTTTTTATTTTTTATTTATTTATTTTTAATTTAAACAAATATATTCAGTTACTTTAAAAGATATATACGAATCTTTAGCATTAAAATTGAGGTCAACTTAGAAGTTTACTTATTAGTTTTTAGCACATTGAAGTAGCAAATTGCAAACAATTTAACTTAATACTTATAAATTTTTTAATAATATTTTAAAAATTGTATATAAGCACTTATTTCAGATATAATTGCCGCGTTCTTTTATTATTTTTTTTAGAATTTTTTTTCCATTTACTTATATAGCAATAATAATAGTTTCAGAGCATATTTCGCGCGTAACAATTTTAATATTTAGATAATACATTTATAATTAATAATTTTATATAATAGCAACATTAATTTAATTTTTTTTTTTTTCATTTTAATTTGTTGCTTTTTTTGATTTGCAAATATTTATATTTATATTTTAATATTAATATACTATATGATTATATAAAAACAAATTCAGTCCAAAAACATTTCAAAACGATTTTCCACAGATCACTGTTTATAGGTAGTTATTAATATAATCCAACAGATTTGGCTGAAAATGTCGAAACCAACGTTTGTCTAAATCATTCCTACGGGTACATAAAATGTCTGAAGTACTGCAATTCTTTTTTCCTTTTATTAGTTCTCCTGTATTAATATCAGTTTCATTATAATAATAACAACCTGTGCACCTATTACAAGAGGAGCAGGGAACTTGTGGAGAACACATGTCATAAGGATAGTTTTGGTTACAGGTTTCATCTGGACCTCTATAACAGTAACTTTTATTAAAAAACGTGTAAGTATTAAATTCACATTTGCCCGGTGTTCGGATCCTGTATCGCTTTGAATATGAACTGAAAAGATATATATAACTTAGAAATGCATATTTAAACTGTAACATATATTATACTTACTATACACTGGCATGAGTCAAATCAAGTAATACGGTCAGAAGGATCAATTGCAACACCAGTCGGAAAAGAATGAGTTCAGATTTTGAACTCTTCTTTTTAATGATTAAATTCATTTTTATATATTTATTGCAATAATTTGTAATTAATTAGTTCTTCCCGAACTTAGTTGTAGCCCCAATATCCGGCTACTGTATACTACTCATATTTCTTCACGGACATCTTTCTTTTATATTAATATATTTTGGTGTAAATTAATTAAATGTTAATTTATGGCATTTTTTTAAGATAATTAATTTTTTTAGATTTAATGTGGTCAAGTTTAAAATACATGTCACCCTTATCCCCACGCACTTCTTCACCGGAGACAACGTAATTGTTTATTGGAGTGTTAAGAAATTTCTTGCTCCTTCGATGTATTGCTATTTTTATTAAGCCAATATATGGAATGGAATTTTTTTAATTCACTATTCGCTGGAATTCCTTGAATGAAGTTGAATGTAAAGGATAATTATGAATTATTAATTTATGAAGCACTAGAGGTCAAGTGTATTGATAAAATTCAATTCTTAATAATTTACTTTAATTTCATTTATTATAGTGAAACGCGCTTCTAGTTAAATCACATAAAAAAAGTAGTTCAAGCTTAAATAGTTTTAGATACTCGTACACTGACAGTCATCTGTATCTTTAAATTTATTAGGTTTCTTCTTTCTATTCTCTGTTAAAAAGTCTATTGGAAAAAAATAGGATATATGTAATCCTATCTATGGAATAAAATGATCCATGCATTTCTGTTCGTTATACAATGACTGCAATCAATCACATGTAAGATATTGATTAGCAATCCTTTAGAGGTGAGTTAATTATTCTTAGTTCCAGTTCCTTGTTAGGCATTTTACAAAAATTCAATAAAGTTTTTAAAGACTATTTGGTGTCAGAATTTACTTTTATTGCACTTATGACTAGTGATGTGATTAAAAAATTGGAAAATTAGAATAGAACATTGAGAATTAGAATCGAACATAATTTTTATTGGTAAAAACTATTGTAACAATTTACAAGCTCCTAATGAATATTAAAAACTCATATTAAGAGACAGCATTACCACATTGCAGACGTGCTCACATGTGTTCCTGAGGGACGATAACTACCTCCCTTAAAATCACCTTATGACGGACCGTTCAAAGTGATGCAGCGTGGTCGTAAGCTTATTACCAGTTTAATCAAAGACCGACCTGTCCAAGTGAGTATCGATAGAGTAAAGGCAGCTTACTTGTTGAGTGAAGAAACCGAACCAAACATGCAGTTCTCACGATCTACTTCATTTCAATCAAGTCCAGTTGCACAACCGGCACAAAGACCTCAGCAGGAGCTCAACTCTAGTCACAGCACATTCAGCGGCAGAGTTATTCAATTACCTGTGAGATTTATAAAAATGTATATGCGTGAAAATCTGACTGAATTTCTTAGTTTTCAAAGTATGCTTCTCTTTTTGTAT
This sequence comes from Teleopsis dalmanni, assembly GCF_002237135.1. Lineage (NCBI taxonomy): Eukaryota > Metazoa > Arthropoda > Insecta > Diptera > Diopsidae > Teleopsis > Teleopsis dalmanni. Next base: position 151,275,737 of record NC_051847.1, read on the forward strand.
AATGCCATATGAAAATAAAGAAAAGAAACTGAGAGTAACTTGCAAAATTTTGCATAAAATTTTCTGGGGAAACATAATAATATACAAAGTGTTTTGTAAAGTTCCGGTTACATTGCATGCGAGTTTTATCTTGCGTATTCGTACGAACTAATCAAATGTATGTAATCATATGTGAGTGGAAATTAAAGGTATAAATAGTGAAATTAGGATATGTCTTTTGTTTTCATTTAATTTTAATTTTATTTTAATGGTAATTTAACGTTTCTATTTTACTTAATAGAAACTATTGTATTTGGTAGTGACCTACAACAATAATAATTCTGTTTCGAGTATTGTCAAGTGCTCATCATCAGTGGTCTTAAAATTACTTCTTATATTTAATTATTTATTAAATAATTATAATTTTAATTTTAAAAATGGAAATATATTTGAAAACATGTGTTGCTTTTAGAAAATGGATTGCGATTTGCTAATTTCTTTGGTTCAGGAACAGGTAAATTCTCATTTTTTATATCTTGTTGAATAAAAATTATGTACCAAATTCATAATTTGTTATATGAAATTAATAAATAATTTAATAACAGTTGTTATCAAATTCAATGTTGTTTTCAAAACAAACAATTCAGAATTGTCAATTAGCAACCTATGTAAAATTAGCATGAAATGTTATCGTAGCCTAATAAGGAGAAAATATCCCGCAGTACAAAAATAAAAAGCCTAAAGTTCGTATTACATATCAGATTTGGTCTTACAACTTGTCCGATGTCGTTTGCTATTACACATTACACACAATCAACATTATTTTGAACACGCCCCAGTAAAAAAAAACAACAACTATACTACACAAAAAAATTATTTATGCATTTAAAGGATGTTTTCGCTTCCGTGCCTTAAAACAGAATGACATTTTGCATTAACCCAACAAAAATCCGATTATATACGATTTTGACGAAAAATCAAAATATTTTGTTTTCCATTCAACTTGTCGTCAGACCTGCAAATGTGCTTAATGGTACACAATATCGTTTAAAAATTTTCACTATCTGGTTTTGCTATTATGCCCACGCCGTCCTTACTCATTATAGTGTTTGCTAAAATAAGAGCACTTTCTGAGTTACAAAAATTATGTGGTAGTAAATATTTTTGTTATCATACACAATGATTTTAATATTTGACAATTTTGGTATTGTAAATAAAAAATAATCTTTAATATTTGACAATTTTGATATTGTAAATAAAAAATAATCTATTGTAAATAGATCAAAAATTTTATTTTCGATATTATACAAAGAGGGACATTTCTTTAAAATTTCCTCTCAATTATATACTACATTAAAATATCCTGTATAAAGAATTAAATTTAAAAAATAATAACTCTTGGCAACTCTATTTCCACATTTGTGTAATGGCAGCTCTTATTAGTTTTCAATTCGCTTCATTTTTTCGCAGCCGGTAAAACCAATGAAAAGTAGTTAACGTAGTGGTTATTTAGTGTAAATTAATTAAAATTGTTGTGCATAAATTTAATTAAAATATTACACTTCTTAAATTTGAATGTACAGAAAAGCATATAATAAAATGCCATAGCATTAGATTTAGTTGTAAAACACACAACTTATTTACTCTATAAACATAAAAGGTAAAGATATTTTTATTGTGAAGCAGGCAAAATACTGTATATTTGCTGTTAACTAATGTTAAAGAAAAACTATTTCAAAAAAAATTAATAAATAAAGAAAATAGTGTATAAAATGTGATTACAACATAGTTTTTGCTTTTGAGGTAAGTGCAATATTGCAATGTCAATTATCCCGTTGTGTTACTAGTCAGAGCACAACTACAAAGCCTTGTATTTGGCAATGGGCGTGCAAAGAACAACAACAAACATATGCAACTAAAGGACGTCAATGCCGACGTTTAGATGATTAAACTTTGAGCGACAATACGGAACGTTTCGCAGTTGTGTTCTGCGGTGGCCAATTCATATGTCTCCATTGAGGTTTATATTGCATTCAGGCCATGCATTCTTTTTAGTTAGGATTTGTTTGTTGCTTGCCGCTTTGTTTGAAACTCGTTCTCATATATTTTATTTCGATGATTTAAGTTACTTTCACATTTATAAAATATCGTGTTTAAATAAATATTTCTTCTTTTTCAGAAATCGCCAAAAACTACAAGTCAAAAGCCGCCTAATCCAAACACTTTGAATCATCTGTGTTAGCCTTAAATTTTGGAACGATCCGTTACTTTGGCCGTTATACCGCTACAACCAAGTACTGACTTTATAATTTAAATCTATCTAGTTCACTGTAGAATATTTTATATATGTCATAAATATTTTATTTCTTAGGTCTTGTCTTTATTATGTATTACTTCCATTTATATGTTTGAATTATTGTTCATGTACTGGTACTTATTTTTTGAAAAAAGTTTTAAAGAGTATTGCAAATCTTCCGTAATTATACCACTACAAAAAATAGTAATTCAAACCGCTGTATATATATTTGTATATTTCCTTCAAAATTACATTCCTTATCTGATTACCAATATTGAAATTTTTTATGTTATTTTGATTATTCTCAAAGTTAATCTTATAAATGTTATTGGTATTCTAACACATTTTAACTTGGAACGCAAGCATATATATGGTTGATAAGATTTACAGAAAAAGAAAGAAGTGCAAGACAAGGGAAGTTTGGTAGTCTCTGTATAGATTGTGGAGCACTACCGCCTTAACAGATTGAAGCCAATTAATAAGGTTGTGGTTAGTTAGCGTGGTACTTTCAATAGCGTTATTGAAAGTTGAGAAATAGTTAGTTCACTTGTTGATGACGCAGGTTTGGGGTGACAATTTACTTTTTTTAACACGTGATTATTTAGGGACTTCACTTGTGACACGACTGTTCTTGATACAACCACCACGAGAAAGCAAAGCAAAGCATTTCGAAGTAAAGCATTTCTTTTATAAACATACTCGATATTGGAATGTAAATGGTAATGTCAGGGAATTAGGGCCGACATTTCGGGTTTTCAGCCAATACAGGTTAGTCTTTTCATCGTGGTGGCTGTGGTTAGAACTCAAAATTATACGAGTAGAATGAATGTATTTATTACTTTCATATGATGTGGAGTTGCGTTATCAAACTGTGAGTTGTGACCTAAAGGTGACAGAAATGTTGGATAGGCCTCGATCCATTTCAAGAAGGAAACTATATCCAAATGTATACGGTACTTTCAATTAGTATTTGCGGTATTTGGGATGTTTCAATGGCGTTTATGGCTGCATTATATTTTTATGTGTGTTAAGAGCATCGTAGTGTTGAGTTTTAATAGCAGGTAATCAGGCTACAAAATAATAGATTCTGTTGTTGATATACGTGCGTAGGATTTTTTTAAATTATTGTATTCGCTAGACAAAAACTATCTCTAATCCAAATAAGCTAAAAGTTAAGTACATTTAAATCAGATGTATTACGATAATGTCTTGATATTTATTTGTTAGTAGTGCTGTCTTTTTGTAATTTGACATTTTGAGATTACTTTGTTTAAGTTGCGAATATAGATAAATCACTGTATATTAATCTTTCACAATCAAACAAAAAAAATATGTATATTTTTTATATTTCGTTTTATAAATGTCTTCTCAATTATTCTTTTCTTTAATTGTAAGACTCACTTATATTTTATTTTCTGTTTATACGTGACATTGTATTATTTTCTGAATATGAACTTAATATATAAATTAATATTTAGTTTGGTTGATACTTGCTTAAAACTTTTCATATGATACTTATCCTAAAACGTTTTGTGTTGTCGAAATCATTTGCACCCTTTGTGTTTTACTTTAAATTCTTTAAAAAAAAAAAACTTTTAATTCTTTCAATTTATCAATGCCGGTGGTTTCTATTCAGTTCATGTTCTATTCAGTTCATGTTTGTTTTGCATACAATCCTCACCAGACCAGAGGATGGCATGCAATGTCAATGTAACTTGAGTTTAATTATTTGTAACAATTTCCATATTTTTCAGATAACTTTAGTGCTATTTGTTTCTTCTTGTACCATGTGTATGTGCGATGGTGTTGGGAAATGAATTAATAGATAGAGTTTTATTGCAAATGTCTATGACAGAAATTTATTGTAAATTTTCTGTCTTTACACCCACCAAACTCACGGAGGACCAGTTTTTGAAATCTGATGACGGAATTGACACAGGTTTCAATACCGGTTGTACCAGTTAAAGTACCTCGACATCCAATCCAATCCAAACTGATCATCCATCACAATTTCTGACAGCATTCCATCTACCAGTCACAGTAGAATGTGCACAGCGCGCCAACACTTAATAGTGCCAGTTTTAGCAATAAGAGCTAGTTGAAATCGCGTAAAAAATAGATAGCATGACTAGGAAAAATCGTTACCAGCGAGCAGTTTTTATGCTCAAAGGATCGAGAGAAATAAAAAAGAAATCTCCATGTGTGCAATGAAACCGGCACTGCTAAGTACCGCGTCATTGTTTATGAGTATCTTTACAAAGAGGATCTGCACCAATCTGATAATCGCCAATCCAAGAACGTCGGAGATGGTGGAAAGTGTAACAGATCCCAGGAAGAACCTGACATGGCTGTGAAACATTATAAAGATGAAACGGGGGAAACGGTCTCTTTAGTGAAATGGCGAAGGATTAGTGAAGTGGAGCTTTGATCGATGAACGCAACTCCAACTGCATGCTGCTGATGGAGAGGTGGGCGTTGATTGAAACCAAACTGTCCGAAATGGTTACAGCCGAGTTTATAACCAATACGTGGTCTGTTCCCTGGTTAGACTGCGCAGATTTGGTCCGAGGTCACCGGGTGATCACATGCTACGACGAGTACTGAAGGAAATTCCTCAGCAAGCCAATCACTAAGATTAGTGATTACTGGGACGGTTTAAAGCTTAAACTTCTTCCGACTGCGAATTTTGGTAGAACATTGCTGGGCGACATCATCATAGACAAAAAAAACCCTGTTGATGAGCTAATCGCCAAGGTCGTGAAAAAAAATCTGAAGCACTCGAAATGTGTTGCGGTTAATCAGGTAGTTTTACTCAGAGAAGAAGACATCGACTTTGCCATCTTTCAAGAGCCATGGGTTTATAGCTCATATGTCGAAGAGCTCAACATAATCGGATAATATCTCTTCTACGTAAACAGATAAGGTAAGCTTAGATCGTGTATTTTTAGCAAAAACATATTCTAATACTTTTTTGTTCTCATTTACGCTCTCTAGATATCACCACCATCAAAGTAGAGCGGTAGCAGAAGTTTGCGATTTTAAAAGTATCCACCTATACACCACACGAAGACAAGCCCCCTCCAGAGGGAGTTAAATTGTTATACAATTATGCACATACCGAGCAGCTAAGTTTGCTGGTAAGCTGGAATACCAATGCCCTGCACTCCTTGTGGGGAATCTCGGAAACTAATGAACGAGGTGACTCCTTTTTGAATACATAAAAGGTTCGAACCTTAAGGTTTGTAATAAAGCTTATACTCCCACCATCGTTTTTCAGGGATGATCATGACCAGGTTGGGAAAAAGTTTTAGATATTACTCTTTGCTTGATTTGCCGTTCACTACCGATCAATGACTGGAGAGTGTCAGCTATTAACTCTCTCTCTCTCTCTGAGCATTACTTCGTGATGGATATTTTCATATCCTTAGCCTTAGCGCAGTCCTAAGAAGGCAAACTGAGATGCATTTAATAGGCTGTTTAATAACAAAATTGATTCCAATAACCTCGATTAAAGAATTAGAGAGTAGCGTCAACTCATTTACCCTAAACATCCAATCTGTCTTTAAAGCATCGTACCCATGCTCATTATCGTGCGAAGAAATGTCAGCACCGTGGTAGAACAAAGGGCTTTCTATGCTGCGTAAAAACGCGCGACAAGCATTCAATTAAAGCTATCGCATCAAAGTGTGGTCTCCATACAAGGATAGTGTAAGGGCATAAAAAACGCGCTTCAAGAATCCAAGAAAGTGTACTGGAATTTTGTTTGCCAGAAAATTGAAATCATTAAGCATTAAGAATTAAATAAATTAACTAAACTGTTAGCAATACGTCTATGTTGCCTCTCCCTCAATATAAAGCATATGTTAGTTACTTAATAGGCAGAAATATAGACAGATTATTTGTTTAAATGGGCATCCTTCTTTTTCTAAAAAGATAAAGAAAAACCATAAAGCCTGTGTCCATCTCAATCGTATTCTCTTTGTCCTCCTCTATTTCTCTTTCCTCCTCTTTGCTCCTATTACCTCTATCTACCTCAGTCTCCCAATAAACTTATTTCTCTAAAGAAGACTAATGAGGATTTCAGCTTACACATAAACTTTAAATATAGTAAGGTAGATTTAAAACTGGTGAAACTTGATTATATTACAAAATATCGTAAATAAAGTGACTTGACTTATTATAATGAAGATTCATTATAATTTTGATTAACATTTTAAGGTAAACATATTTTTTTAAATGTTATTTACAATAAACATGGTTAAGTTATAATTTTTCTTTTTTCAGAAACGTCAATACGAAATTATGGATGAAAAAAGTAAAGTCATGTTTTCAGTATAAAAGAGGGGAGAAAAGAGGGATTAGAAGCAGAACTCTCTACCTACAAAAAAATAATGATAACATTACCTGCTTCGATTTAATCAAAACCAGTGATAAAGTGATGTTCCTATCGGTAATTATTGTCTTTTGTTGATTCTTGGCATTGATGAATTTTAACTTCATGAATGGTGTATCAGACAATTGATTACCGATGTTGCTATACATCTATACTTTTAGGTAAATATTTGATCAATCAATACATTTCAATATATTAATATGAATATCAAATAGTGATGAATTGTTTTAGAACGGATATCTGAGAAACTTTTGATATTTTTTGTGAATCGTATTTGGTTAGAGAGTTAATTCTAATTAAATAAAAAGTTCCTAGAAATATCACTTTTCTTTGATTAAAATTATGCATACATACAATGCTGATTTAATTTTAGTTGAATATATTTTTTTGTTTTAAATTACATTTGTTAAAAAGTATTTTTTTTTTGTTTGCAGATGTAATACGATGCTACATAAAATCATAAACGTCTTTTTTATTGCCAAGTTATAGTGGGAGAATAGGATGTAAATAATCAAATAAAGTATAATTAAAAAAGATTTATTTGCATTATCTGTGCTATGGCGATTATGACTTACATAATTATTATATTATATCGTTAGTTGATAAGTTTATATTATTATTTTTATTTAAGACTTACTGACTTTGCGAACGTTATACTGACTGAAGGCAAATAGAATGTTTTGATAGTGAGAATGTGTTTAATCACTAATCCGGTGCTTTTTAGTAATAATACAAAATAATTGATGAACCTGTGGCGGCCTTATAATATTCCTGCGTAGCATACGAACGTTGTTATGATAAATAAAAACATAGTATACTAACGTTATTATGACAAGTAAAAATGTGAGTTGTAAAAAAGCAATTGTAAATAGACATTGTAAAAATTGTGTAGATTAGTGTTTATTATTAATAAATCTGTAAAGCTAAAATTCAAATCAAAAGCGTTTCAATAAACCACGTCTCCACAAACCAATTGCTATGTACAAAACAAACACGAATATTTCTGATAGATCCAATTCATTTTAACATTCGTATGGGGAAAATTAATACTTCTAGTTTTGTTTGATGACTGTGTTTAGAAAATAAAAAGATGTTAATATTTAGCATATCCTTATTTTAGTAATGACAAGATCAACATCAACATTTTTTGGAACCAATAAAACTATTTAACTTCGCGAAAGTTGGCTCCATAAAGCCGCCTGCTCCTTAACCAAAAAAAATAGCAAATCGCAATCGCATTTATAAAATTGAAACAACGTATACTTCTTAATTTTACTATTCCCACCTTCAATTTCATACAATGAATAAATTTCAAACAAAATATTTTGTTTAATCAAAAGTTAGCACGAGTGAGACAACAAGACGCGCATGCTATGTAACCGCAGACAAACTTTTCATATAAATAACTATATAGGTAAAGAAACAAACAATATAAAATAATAAGTAAATTCTAGCTTGTAATTGCTCAGGTTGATGTCCTCATCCTAAAAAACAAAAATCTTTTTTGTAGAAAATGTTAAAATCAAAAAAAAAAAATTAATGTAAAAATCACTATAATTATAAATAAATTCTTATTGTTTTCAAATTTATTCATTTTCTTGCTATTAATATATAATCTTAAAATCTTAATAAAATTAATCTACAAGAAATTATATCACACATATAATTTTATATATATATATCAATTTTTTTATTTCGTGAAAAATAAGAAATTGATATAAAATAATATATGGACATATTAAATGCAATTAATAAATAATCTAAAAAAATTAACATATTTTGAACTATTCAAAATATATTATTTAAGCAACACAAAGGAATTAAAATAATTGAAAATAAACATTTCCTTGTGTTCACAAACTCCAAAAATAAAAACTACTATTTCAATTATATTTGTGTAACTATATATAAAAAATAAATAATTAAAACAATGAATTCTGAACTTAATAGTATAAATAAAAAATGTTTTTGCTTAAAGATAAAAGAAAATACTCCAATTAATGCTATCGAACAACAAATTAATATTAAGTTATAATAATTTAACATACATTTAATACATTGGTCTTGTTAATTAAAAATAAAAATAATCTTGAAACTGACAAGATGAAATAAAAAATCTTTATTATAAATTCCTAAAATTTGTTTTTTATTTCTTGAAATCTTACATGCGTTATTTTTATCATTAATACTTATCTTTTAGTATGTATAAGTATTAAATTTTTTTTTTTTCCAAATTATCTATTATAAAAAGGATTGCTATATTCTGGCAGGAACAATTTCGAAAAGATTTTGATTGGCATATATTTTAATTTTAATTTAATTTTTTTTTTTTTAGATATACTAGTCTTATTAATTTATATAAAAGCAATTGCTCCAAATGAAATATTTGATTTTTATTTTTTGTATATTTCTAAATAATTACATACACTCAGATTTATTTATTAATAATAATGAGTGAATACTTTTAACAGTTCTAACTCATTTCTCTTATTCATATATTTTAACTAAACTTTATACTTATCCAACTAATTTTATAATAATTTTGTAAATAAAAATAAAAATTACTAATGTATATATGTTTTGACCATGTTCGACTTATAAAAAAAAATAAAAACGAATTAAACATCCATTATTTTAATGATTATTTTATTTCTGTTAATTCTTGAGTAACGTTTCTATTCATTGATTAATTTTTTTCGTTATGAAACATTTTATTAAATTTACAATAAAAATTAAAAACCTTGGAGCAAAATGGGAAAAAGGAAAAAATGGATCTACATTAACATTTATTCATTTATTTACAAAAATTCTTCCAAGTAATTTTATAGAACTATTTCCATATATTTTTATTAGAGATAATCATTTAACACTATCATCATTATCAATATCTTTATGAATTTTATTATGAATTAAGTTTTAAATATATTTTGAATAATCTAACTCCAAATTATCTTCACTTGGTGGGTGTGGCATTGTATCCCATTCAAGATGTAAAAGCTATTGGCGAGTGACCAAACATGTGTGAGGTCTCGCGTTGTCTCTGTGGAACACCACACCTATCCCGTTGATTAGTTCTGGCCTTTTCTGTTGAAAAGCTTACCTTTTTTCCGGTAAAAGCTCAAAAAAACAACGATTCCTTTAAAATTCTACCAAACAGACAGAATCACCTCTTTTTGGTGAATATCGGCTGTGAAAATGGTTTGTGGCGGTTCATCTTTTTTGCTCCATGACCTCTTGCGTTTAACGTTGTTGTATACAACAAGTGGTCAAGTTCTATGTGGCTTCAACAGCATTTTTACCCTTTCTGTAGTAAAACAGTATGATATTTCGAAAATGCTGCCTATCGCTATCCATTTTTAAAAGGGCGCCAACCAAAAACTACTGCGTATAATTAATTGGAATTTTTCACACACAGGCTTTGCTATATGAGCTCTCAAAGCATATAAAAATTATACGGCTTAAGTGTGAAGTTGGGTACAAAAAAATACAATTACATCCTCTGTCGGGAAAAAACGAAATTTCTTTCCGAACAACCTAATATATATTGTGATATATAGTATTGAAAAAAAATATTTTTATATACGAGTGTCTGTATTTTATAAATGTATATTTTTTCTGCAATAAATAAAACACAAATTCAAATTCAGTAAATAACCTTGTCATATTTATTTGCCATATAATTAATATATTTTACAAATTTTAAACAAATTTTATATCGTTAAAATTATTCCGCTTAAATTAATAACCTTTTATATAAAAAAGTAAAAAACAACACTTAAAAAATAAAATTTAAACTAGGAAAATAAATTCGTTAGTTGTATAGAATTGACTGACATTATATTATTAAGCAAATAATATTGAAAAGTTAAAATAAATGTCAATTCAGTAAATCACGATTTTCATTTCTTATTAAAAATAAAAATACTTTATAGTTATATTAATAAAAGATCAGTTTAAATTCGAAAAGTTACTAAAGTACACAATAAATAATAATTCGTCTCTTGTAATATTAAATAATATATATTATCATTAGGAATACATGTTGATATTATTATATGAGTTCAATTTTTTATAACTTCACAGTTACGCTTTTAAAAATTTCAAAGAAGTTTTAATATTATAAAATACAATATTTAACAAAATTCAATAATTTAAAAACATTTATTTAACACACATATTGTATGTAAGGATGCCTTAATATTTACAAACTTATGACTATTATGTGATATATATATAATATACTTATTCCAATTATGCTATTAATAATGCTATTATTATAATGTAACTTATTTCCTATTTCCTATTTTTTGTTTTATTTTTATTAATATTTATAATATTTATATTTTTAAAATATGGCCTAGTATTTTTTAGTGTATTTTAACACATTATTTAGTTAGGTATATCGGTACCAAGGTCCGAAAAAAAATTTCTATGTGTTTTATGCTATAATCTCTTTACTATTAACACATTTCTATATTTGCTATTTAAAATTTCAAACCTATTTAAAACATACAATTATTTAGAAATATTTTGATTAAAAATTATAAAAGTACCTAAATATAAGTAAGATGCTTTGAATCCGACATAACAACCTATATATATAAATGAATATTATACATATATAATGTACATATTATAAAATAATACCTTTATACTTTTAGTATGCTATATTGCTGAAGGAGTATAATTAGACAATATATACATTAAATTTGGAACGGAGTTGATTTAGTAAATTGTCCTTTTTAACCCAAAACGTACTGCGGACCTGAAAAATGTTCAATATGTTTTACAAGGGTCAGTAAACTACACAATATATTTTATAAGAACAAACAAAATATTTAATGCATTTTGTAAGGATCGGCAGAATATGCAATATATTTTATAAAGATATATATATTATATAAGATAATCAATGTGTTTTACAAGACAGGTAGTTGGAGTTACAAATCCATTCTTTTACAGACTGGTGCCAATCGTATAGTCCGCGATTTAAAAACCCTACTCTAATGAATTATTTTATTATTGCAATTAAATATAACATACTAAATTTATTTAAAAAACTGCATTGAAAGGTAATAGGAACATTTTAAAATTTTATAGGTATAGCATGTTTATTGTTCTTAAAGAAACACACGTTTCTGCTAACACAACTATATATTCATATATGTTTATATATATAATTATATATTATAATTATAATAATTTTATTTCTAATTTTGAACTACTCTGGGTGTAGCTAAGATGGTCATATCAGAGTTTACAGTTTTTCCTATCCCGATACTAATAGCATTCGATTTTTGAAAAAGCGTTGTAAGTTCGGTTTTAATACAATTATAATATAATTATATTTTTATATCAAAACTTTTACATAATTTATTATTAATTTATTATATAACTAAGTTTAGTTAGTTTACAATTTTCTCAGAATGTTTTGAAATTTTCCTATTTTCAAAGAAAAACATTTTTTCACAAATAGAGTGAAAAGCTTTTGTGAAAAGATGAGTTTGTCAAAATATTTGTAGCTCACTTAAGGTCAAAGCCGGACACTATATAACTCTGACACATTCCTGACCAGCATAATTAAATGCTTTAACTTAGAGTTAGTTGTCTATCCATTATTTTATTAATATACAATTTGGACTCTCAGTTTTTCTTAGAGAAACATTCTTAGAGAATTTTTAAAATTTTCGTCTGTTCAAGGCAATCAGTGAACGAAAGTGGTTGATCATAATAGCGTTTATCAATTATCTCGATGGTTGTATTGTAATATTATTCTTTAGAACAATGTAGATACTGACCTTTGCTAAAAACATAAAAACAAAATAATTTTTCGTCTCGCAGTATATAACAGTTGGAGAAACACTGAATGATATTATGCTAAGGGGCGTATACAGAGATCCATTTAAATGGGGCTTTCGAAAACTAAAAGATCATATGAAAACATTAAATTCAAAAATCTATTATATATAATGTGAAATAATCCGAAATATTTTTAATTTGATATATTGTATACACCACAGATCATATTTTGTCCATACATTAAAAAATAAGTTTATATTTTTAAATACTTAGGTGCATCGGATTTTTTAAAAGTAAATAACTATAAATTTGAAGTTTATTAAAGTTGTAATAAACTCCTCTTCCTCTTTTATTACATATTTTAAAAAATTTTTTTTACTTATATTTTTCAATTGTGTTATATGTTTTATATACATTATTTTTTTTTTTGTATCATTTTATCATTTGTTAAAATAAAAAATATGCTTTTATAATTTCGATAAATGTGTATTGTATATTATACCGATTTTAAATATATATTTATAACGAATTATTTTTTATAATTTTTCTCATTATATATATTTTTTCAAATCAAATATTTAGAAATATTTTTTTTAAAGTTTATGTTTTTTACAATGTTACACAATATATATAAAGTTTTTTAAGTATTAATATTAATTTAATATTTAAATATTAAATTAATTTTTTAAATATTAAATATTAATATAATATATTGATATAATTTTTATTATATTGTTTTATAATAATTTCTTTTTAATTACTAATTTTCATTGTACATAATTTTTTATTTTATTATGTATATTTTTTTATTAAATTTTATTTCATTTTATTTTTTTATTAAATTATAACTATTACTGTATTACTACTATTTTGTTATTATTATTTTAATATCATTATGTTATTATTATTATTTTAATATTAGTATTATTTTATTATTTTTATTACTATCTTATAATTATTATCAATATTTTTATATATTTTTAGCATCTTATCGAAGCGATTAACAAATTTAAAATTACTGATTAGCATATATGAAAATTATTTTTTTAACTATACATTAGCATAAGTATAATTTAAATGTAATTTCTTAAAATATTTTATACAATATATTTAATTATTTTGAAAATAATTTTGACAAAAATAAACACAACAAAAAGAAACATTATATATATATCTAACTTTGCAGATTTTATTATAACTATGTTTTTTCTAACAAATACCAATTTTATTAATAAAGTCCGTTACACTGGCTTTATTTTATATAAAAATGAGCTCAAATGTAATTAGTAATTAGTAAATGTAAGTTTATTTAAAGTATCTTATTATAGAAGTACAACACAATTCTAAAATTTTATGAGAGCAACTGCTAAACCTTTACTAAAATTGAAATTTGTTTTATTGAAAAATAATTGTAAATAAACAAAAACTATATTTTTAATTAATTAAATATTTAAGAAACTATTTTGACAATTTGTAAGTTTTAATTTTATTTTATATATAATGCATAGTTGTAGAGTCAGGTTTATTAATAATATAGTAGTAAAGTTACTCAAGGAACGATTTTCAAAATTTTAATATTAGATAGCAAATGTATTTTCTTATAATAATTTTTGTGAGTTATATAGATTTATGTATATAAACTTCATATAAAATTTATAGTTTTAAGTGGAAAAAAGTATTATTGAAATTAAAATAGTCATTTTAATCACATATAACATCAACAATTATTATAACAAAAGGTTATTTAAAATTATGCTAATTTTTGTCTTAATAACCTAAATTATATTAATAATTTTTTTATATATTAGAAATAAGAACTCTAAGCTTTAATAAAAGCTATATATTATTGTTTAAATAATATATACACTGATACAAGTATTTGTTTCTACGAAGCTTATGACAATTTAATTTTAATTTTTTATTTTTAATTTTACTTTTTTTCTAATTTGTTGTGAAAATTTTTATATATTCAAATTTAATTATATATAATTATTATTTTTACATTTGAAATAATATTTAAATTTATTCTTTTTTATATGTGTTTTTTATATATGTTTATGTTATATATGTTATTTCAATTCATATAAGATATAAGTTTAAGTCTAATATTAATTTTATTAAAAATTTATATACGTTTTAATTTTTTTTTTATTAAACCGTAGGCATATATAATTTTAAATGAATTTCCAAATTTGTATAACTCCATTAGAATTATTAACAATTATATTTTTCAAATATAGTCTAAAATGTTTTCTGTATTTATTTTATTATGCATAGAGATCGGAGTTAAAAAATTTTCTAAACTATTATATTTAATATTTTTGTATACATATTTCATATATGGTATATACGAAAACTGAATTTTTGCCTATATTTATTTTATTTGACTAATTTCATTCTTTTGTTTTAAGTAAATATTTTATTCATATAATAATTTTGCAATAGTTGATATATACATATAAAAACAATACCAAAAAAAAAATTATACATCCTTTTAGTAATCAAAGTCAAATTCCACAACCTAAAAATTTTATTTTTAATAATTTGTTGAAATCGAAGTAGTAGATCATCATCAAAAGTCTCCAGTCTGAAATATGGATATGGAAAAATTTCCTCTAATAATTACTAAAATGATAAAGATAAATTTATTATTTATTTTGATGAAATATTTTATTTGAATTAAAAATATAATTAAATAATTTATAAATTGAATTATACATAGTATAATACTCGTAAAGTAATGTATAGTAATGATATATCAAATATGAGTAAGTTATAGATCCTTTACATATTGTATGGAAAAACTGTATTTGGTTTGGAATGATGATTGTAATGCAGTGAAAACTTAAAAATAACTATAAAATAACGAATCGATTTAATAAAATCGATACAGTCAGGTTAGATTGATTGTATCTATATCTAATTATATACTTGAACGATAACTAGTTTCAGTTTTTTGTCTGTATGGATACTCGTTGACCAGACTTTTAAATAACTTCCAAGAATTTATTATTATCTCTGCTTGATCTTATTCAAAAACTCTTTTTCGAATAAAAAATGTATGTTAATAATAATAAAATTTTTAACTGATTTTTAATTTTATTTTTCTTTACAATTTCTTAATAATTTTTATTCTTTCAGTTTATTTTCAAGTGGAATGACTGTAAGTGCCAGAATTGGAACTGAACACTACTATGACAACAATTGAACTTAAATGATATTTCTTTATTTGGTAAATATTATTTTAATTTTAAAATTTTTATTTTTTTTATTTTAAAAATGTGTTTTTTTATAAATTTCTTAATATCATACTATGGAGTAATAAGTATATGGTATTAAAAAGTCATATGGTGGATTTCACCATATGACTTTTTGAACCGTCAGCACCACTATTGCTAACTGAAAGATCACGGCTTAAATCCTTTAATCCCCTTATCCCCTAACTAAACATGTTCCTTAAGAGTGTTTTTTCAATCTTTAATCTTAGTCAATCTTGAGCTTAAGAATATTCTGTACATTCTTATTCGATAAAGTGATTAAGACATACATCGCTGATCCGACCAAGTAAATTTTCTGCAATACTATTTTATGCAGAATATTTCGTTTTACCTCAGAGAGCAGCCGTCAAAATTTAGAAACCTAATTGGTTATCACTGATTGAATTTAATTCGCTTCATTGTTCTATTATGAGTCTTACTTTGCTTATATGGTCGATGCAAGATCAATTGTAAATGAAAATCAATGATTTAAAATGATTAAAATAATATCATTTTCCTAACTGCACAGGTGTATATAGTATATAATATAGTATATTTTCAAATTGTGTTTTTGATATTGGTGTATTCAAACCTTTTTAAGCGTCAATAGATACTACATTCAAGTTTCATATGTTTTCTGAAAGATCATACAAAATTTATGCAAAAGTATTCGAGTCTGCCGTAGAAATTTTTGCAAACATTGTGTATGTACTGACAGTCTTATACAGTACAATTCATTTCTGGGTTAAATCTTATTATTTTTATTTCTTAGTAGTCATACGTATTATATAAGAAGATTTTCGTCTTTATAAATATTCAGTTCCTATAACCCCTCATTTGGGCATAGCTAGGTACGCTAACATTCCGTTGCATCCGGTTTGAACGATGTTCTTATTTTTTAATGACCGATTAAAACAGTTTAGTTTTTATTTCATATATCTAGTATGGGAGTTATATAGTAATAAAAAGGATCTAAAATTTTGTAGATTAAAGGATCAGTTTATCAGATATAGTTTATTTTAACAAAATTAACTATTTTGTTAAACTACTTCCTAATACTACTTCCTAAAAACTACTTCCTAATAAATATATATTTATAATTTTGAGTATTTAACTCAGTATAAACTCAGAAAATTTGTAAACATGCTCATTAACAATTTATTTACATATTAATAAAATTTTTAATATTATTTTTTTAAAAGAAAAATAAAAAAAAAATTATTAAAAATATGAATTTAAAAGGATTAAACAAGTTTTAAGCTGAAAACTTATACAAAATTTTACATCCTTGCCAGCTGAACAACGTCATTGCAATAAAAGATTGCAACCTCTACTTGATATGAATTTCTCGAAACCCCTTGCCACAGTTAGTAAACATAACGATAATTATGTTGCATTATTATAGATAATAATGATGAACATAAAAACTTTAACAATGATGTCGGTTATCATAATTATGAGCTTTGATTATTATTCCCCATAGTTACCAAAATAGACCATTAAAAGTGAAGTGAAAATAAATAAGCGCAAAAGTACAAAATTTTATGAGATATAATAAAGCTAAAAAGAAAAGAAAAAACAAGAGGATATATAACATAAAATCAGCAAAGTATAACTAACTGTAGAGCGAATATGGGTACGTTAGTTATGTTAAAAAGTAATTAAAATCTTACCAAGGGATCGGTTTATTATTACTGCGCATACAAAGTTCCAAAGCCGCGTGAAGATCATTAAAAATTTGCTGTTGCAGATTAAAAAATCATTAAAAACATTAAAAGCAGATTTAGTAGCTATCTCAGCTACCCCATCGCCTTGAGTAGCTTGTTAAGTGCCTTTCCTTATTGGGAACTTTGGAAGCAGTGATACTTTTGAACTTGGCAATCATAAACTATTGCGGCCGAATTTCAAAGTAATTTTATGTTCGTCTACTTTTTTTCTTAAATCGAATTAATGACTTTTAACGATCAGTTTTTAGAGATCATGGAATGATATATATAATAAAAGGGAATTCAATTTTCATTATTAGTTATTAATTTTTTTAATTTAAAGAACTTTTCTGTGGCAAATTAGATACAAAATGTGGTTTTAATAAAATTAAATATACAAATATAATTATTTTTTTGTTTGAAGTTTGTTTAGAACAACAATCAAATACATAAGTCTTAACCCTGTGAAGTCAAAAGAAAATCATTTTAATTAAACTAAACTAATATTTGTAGATAAATAAATAATTTTTTCCTCAATTTGTTCCTAATATTTTTTTTTTTTTTTTTTTTAATTGGCTAAGGACGCCCGACATTTCGTTACCATGTCGGGCGTTATTCTTGAATAGCCGGGTTTATATAGTTTTTTTTGAGTCGCTGTGTACCAGCGCTTTGGGTTAGGTTGCTTGCAAGTGGATTTTGATGGTTCCTGAGTTTGATTTTGTACTTTTGTGTGTTGCTGCTAATTACATCTGTGACTGTGTCAATTCGAAGATCTCTATGAATATTTGCGTTTTTTATATACCAGGGGGCACCGACTATTTGCCGGAGGATTTTTGATTGAGTTCTTTGAAGTTTTTCAATGTTTGATGGAGAAGCAGAGCTCCAGAGTTCAATTCCGTAGGTCCATATGGGTTTCATCATTGTGTTGTAAAGTTGCACTTTATGGGTCAGATTAAGTTTAGAATTTTTATTTATCAGCCAGTTTAGTTCTTGTTGTTTGAGTTTAATTTGGATTACTTTGGTTTCTATATGCTTTTTCCACGTAAGCCTTCGGTCGAGGTGCATTCCTAAGTATTTTGTGTTATTGCATTGTGGTATTACTTTTACATTAATACGAAGGGCAGGGCAGGTATCTCGTCGTAGAGTGAAGGTTATGTGTACACTTTTCGATTCGTTAACTTTTATTCTCCAGAGATCGAGCCATTTTTGCAGTTTGTTGAGGTGGTTTTGAACTGATTTTGTGGCTGTGAATGGGTCGTCACTATGGCTGAGAATGGCAGTGTCATCCGCAAATGTTGATGGCGTTGTACAGTCACTGGTTGGCATGTCTGCTGTGAAAATCAGGTACAGCAAAGGGCCCAGAACACTACCTTGGGGTACACCGGCCATAATGGGGAAGGCATTGGAGACAAAAGAATTTTGTTTTATAACAAATCTTCTATTTGAGAGGTAGTTTTTGATAACTGAGGATATATTGTATGGTAAATGTTTCTCAAGTTTCCAAAACAATCCCTGTTCCTAATATGAATTTATAAATTAAAACTATTGTTGTAATGTTATGCACTATTATAACACTCTGTATAACATTATCTAGCGTTAACTGCGCCAATTAATTTACTAATTCAGACAACTCAGGTTCATATACAGCTATATATGAAGGACTAATGAAAATATAGTAAAAATAATGTTAAACGATGTTTAACGCTTTCCCCTTAGTTGGAGAAGTTCTCTAAAATCAATTTTTGTTTAACATTAGAATCTCGGGATAACAAAAGACATTTTGTTAAGGTTTTTCGTAATTCCGAATGCATTTTTTATACAGCATTTTTTATTAGGAGAGAATATTTTTATTATGATTGAAGATTGATCGTTTTATTGTAATAGGTGTAGTAAAAAAAAATTTATAATTTTCGCATGAAATTTAGGACCTTTTTACCATAGTTAGTATAATCCGATTTAGGTCGAATATGCGCCGGTTTGTTCGATAACTTGTTGCCATTTTGAAGGTAATTTCATTATGCCACTCACATATAACTCTTCGTTCCTATTAATAAAAAATTGAGACAGCCGATCAATAAAAGCTTCTCAAAGCGAATAATTTACCAGAAAAATCATTCGCAATGAGTAGGTACAGATGGTAATCAGTTGGTGCCAGGTCTGGACTATAAAATGGCTGCATAAGAACTTCCTAACCAAACTTCCGGAGCTTTTGGCGAGTTATCAATGTCGATATCGATGTGTGTGGCCAGATCTTGTTCTGATGGAACACAATTTCTCTCCTATAGGCTAAAGCTGGCTATTTTTGTGCGATTGGTGATTGCTTCCTTCAGATGACCCAATTCTTGACAGTACACTTCAATTCCGTGTTAAGAATTTTACCGTAGGGGAGCAGCTCATGATTTCCTTCTAATCCCATCAAACACACACGTAAACCTTCCTGACCGTCAATCCTAGTCTGGCCACCGTTCTCATCTTACTAACTCCATTTAGCGTAACCCGAAATGACTTATACAACGCACGATACAAATAATTAAAGTCATATATTGGGAAAATAATAGATTTCTTTTTATACCTAATATATTCGTTAAGCCTGTATTTAGAAAACCTTAATCCGTTTCAAAAGGAGGCTTCTTCTAAACGAATAAACGTTGACTATGATTAATAACTACCGAAAAAAAATTATACTGTATTTTGAAAATTTAATATATAGAGTTTTTCATATAAAAATATTTATTTGTCCAAATTACGATAACACTGATATCTTTAATCTTATAACTTCTATATAAAACTTGTTTCAAAAAAAATTTTATAATAGTATCAATACTTTTTTCTTTTTTTAAAGAACGTTTGAAAGGTTTATTTCTATCTGATTTATAATATATTTTATAATAGGCTCGCTAAGTTGCAGGTCAGGGAGATTAGCAAAATTGGTCTAATGTTGTTATGAGTTGTTTTCATGACTACTACACCCAATGCATTGAAAAAAGTTGGCGCCATGTGATATTCATTAGTCGAATACTATTATGAAGTGCTATCATATCTACGATATCCAATCCATTAATTAGATTTGGCTCCATGGATTTATTTATTCTTACATTTTATAAATAACTTACTG
This sequence comes from Teleopsis dalmanni, assembly GCF_002237135.1. Classification (NCBI taxonomy): domain Eukaryota; kingdom Metazoa; phylum Arthropoda; class Insecta; order Diptera; family Diopsidae; genus Teleopsis; species Teleopsis dalmanni. Next base: position 151,296,282 of record NC_051847.1, read on the forward strand.
GGAAGAAAATTCCATAGAATTTGGATTTAATCTTTGCAACTAATGAATATTTTGAAAACTTTTGAAGAGGGTATAAAAATAACCGTTGCAACATGTGTAAAAGAACCCTATACATTTGTCGATTTGTCGATATGTATAGAGTTACGAGTTAGTAAAAAAAATAATTTAAAAAGGTGTAAAAATTCCACTTCTTTCATTTACCACTGAGTTATTAAACAGTCCTCGTATATGGCGATAATCAGCATTTATAATATATCTTCATATATGAAAAATGAAGATAGTTCTATAGCTAATATAATGAATTTATATTGATATAGTAGAGCAGGTAGAGAAAGTAAAATCTAGCAAAAAGCCTTATTTTGCCAATCTTCCGACTTAGAATCAGTTTATTGAGAGACAAGTTTCAAAGTTAAAAATAAAGTCAGTTTTAAAACTAAATATTCTTTTTTTATGTATGTTTCGCTAATATGTTAAGCAGACTTAGTATTATACGTGTAATGCTTAAATTTAGATTTTTCAAATGAAATTAAATTTATTAAATTATTAAATTGTATTTTAATTAAGTTTAAATTATTTATTACTAAATTGATAAGCTTAATTTTTGTTTTTTACCATTTGCATCTTAGAAAATTTTCAAAAGTAATAATACAGTATTGCACATCTTATATTACCTTTATGGTAAATTTTGGATCATGGTTAATACGTTTTTGTAGTTTTTATGTTATTTTCAAAAACACGTTTAAAATGTTTTAGTAATGTTCTTTGATATTTGAAGCTTTGTTTTATAACTAAAATACAAAGATAAAAACATCTATGATTTATGCCCAATAATCTTTGTATTCTCACAACTCATAATGATGCTCTTATGTTTGACACTTTCAAAAGTAAAAAACAATAAAATGACATAAAAAATCTTATTGAAATACCCTTTTCCCATTTTTTTGAGACTACCTAATATCTCAAATGTATCTAAAATTTACACAACTTGCTTTTAATTGCCTCATAAAGCTGGAATCTATTGATGTGGGCTTCGAGCGTAGTTTTGTAGTGAACGGAGGAATTATGCACTATTTTGCTTATTCCAGCAGTTGAGTGCGTAAATTATGTTGAGGAATACAATGTTTACTTAATATTTTTTATGTGCCATCAAATATATCCACTTAAATTTTCGCAATCTCGGCTGCGTCTGACTTCTTGATGCCAATAAAAAGCGATTTGATGCGCTTTGGTTTGCTTTGGCTCGCTTTGGTTTGGTTCTGAAATATGATGAATGTTGTTTATTTTAAAAATGCGTGTCCGTACACCGAAGCCATGTGATCCAGTCTCGAGTACAAGGCAAGGGTGACATGTCGGGAACGGAGAACAATCATTATAAAGCTGAAATCTTTTTATGGCAAACAATAATTTTTTCAATATTTTTATGTTTTCTTTGCAACTCAAAACTATTAAATTTTGAGATTTTGTGTAAATTATTGTAGCAAAGCGTATGCTTCGGTGCATTTCTTGCCAAAAAATTGCCTCGTTCGACGCATTTTAGTTGTAGAAAATGTGTTTTCTTCAGAACGGAAATAGCACACATTTAAATTATGTTGAGCTATTACTTTTTTATTACTGTCATAATGCAACAAAGTAAAAAAAAATTAAGTGAATATTCGCATCACTTTATGAATTGATTTCAAGAGGCTCTTCAGCAAGAATTAAAATAAAATTATTACTTTCTGGATGAGCGGAGATTTTTTTGCCTTCACTCATTTGAACAGAAGCACAAGAAAACTTGTGATTTCAAATACTAAGAAAATACATTTTGTAAGGAAATAATTATCCTTTAGATAGCTCAGATACAGATGTGAATTTGCTTAAAAAGCATTCATTATTAAAAATAATATTGAACTCTGATGCTATGGACAGATTAGAACATAAATTACTATAAACATTTATTGGCATTTTTGATTGTTAAATCTGGATTAAAACGAGATTTACTCTCGATCTTTCGAATTTCGTTACCAAATCCTAAATACTATGTTCAGACAGCCAAATTTCCTTAATTTCGTAAAAATGAAATTAAGTTAGTTTCGAAAGTGTTCATTTCATACTGCCCTTAATTAAGTAAATCATGTTTTTTGTTTACAAAACGAATGTTAAAAATTACATGCTCCAAACACTATTTGTATCTGGGAAACTTTAAAAGTTAATTATTATAACTATAAAGGGTTTTATTTAGTAGTTTTATTAGATTTAGTGGATTCCAGGTATGCGAATTATTATTTTTCATTCTATTTTAAATTAATAACAGTTACAGTTTTTTTCTCTATATTCAAATTTAAAAATTTGCACTATTTTCAAAATGATTTCCGGTTGTGTTAAAGTCAACTATCACTGACATTTATATAAAAAAATGTTATTTTTTCGTTATCTCAACTTTATCTTTTGCTAAAAGTTTATTTTACGCATAGCTTCATTTGAAATATAACTTAATTTCAGCATTCGTTTCAATGAAATTAAGGGCATTTTCCTTACTTTCATTCTAATTGTAAAATTGAATTTTGTATTGAAAAAACAACTTAATTTTTTTTTAATGAGAGGTTTCGAAATGTAGTGAACTACAACAGCAAAAAATCTTTTTATATTATTTAAATTATTTAAAATTTATAATTTTTGAAGAAAAAAATTGAAACTGTGTCTGCAACTGAAACGATTCAGACAAATGGCTGTACAGCTGAACTAATTAAATGCAATATACATCGTATATTCAAAAAGGAGTTTCAAGGGTCTTAGTTTCTAAAAGGATAAGATTTCCTTTTTAGGCGGCCATGACCAAAAACGGTGGTCAACGTAACGGTTAATACGAGCGCCAGCCTCGAAAAGTTTTGAAAATGGCAATAAAACAACAAAATTGTATACAACAGTAAAATTCAAACATCTGAATACCATAAGATTTGAAGCACTACCATTTCTGATATTTTGGTGAGGCGACCGTGATTATCGGCGGTAGGTCTTCCGCGTAACGTTTCATACGAACGCAAGCCTGGAAAAACTTTTGGAAGTTGGTCCAAGGAAATAGACTACCAAACATTTTCTTGAGAGATACTGAACGCTTCTAGAAATATTACACCTTTAAGCCCACTCCGATTTAAAATGGTGTTGCGAGACAAATTTTCACATCACTTTGACTACTTTTGATTTTTTTTTTGTGAAACGGAAAAATCGATTTTCGTATAATAAAAAATAATTCACATGTAAAAGATGTAATACCAAAAGAAATCAAAACCTAAGTCAGATAATATTTATAACACATCTCTATTTTCGTATGACACTACTTGCAATTTTGTGAATGGATTTTACCGTGATCGTAAATTGTTTTCATTGATTGACCAATTAAAATTTCACTGGCTTGGTAAGGAACAGGCATATTACGTGGTGCAAAGGTTTCAATATATCACAAGTATTTGGGCACTAAAGAGCTATAGCCAAAATAGGTACCACATTTCCTATACACCATATGTAGACATATAAGAGTGACCATGTGCTGATTTTAAAATAATGCTTCAAATATTTTTAGCTACACTTCTGATCAGTTCTGCTAAACTATGGACAACACATTGTTCTATGGCTATGCGTCTAATTGAGAAAACAGTTAAAATAGTGGATTTAATAATGGATGCGTTTTGGGAATTCAAGCAGTTTTGTTTACCTATATCCAACTACCTTCATAAAACAAATGTTATTTAACGGAAATATTTTCGGTATTAATTAAATCGATTTAATAAGAATTTGATGAATAAGTACAGAATTTAATTAAGAATTTGCTTATCCGTTAATACAATTAAGGTGTCCACATGTTTAGTCCCTATGACAAAATTTCATGAACTTATCTAAGAATTTGCCCTCATCGAGGAAATTACAAGAGTTCTGACCGTAAAAAGGTTTAAGAAACACTTATTTTAAGAACCTTAAAAAAATGTGACTTGGAAAGGATAAAAAAATCCCCGAAACGTTTAGCGAAAAGTTAAACGCAGATACTCTTTAGATAACAATCAAAGGAATTTTTCATTTATCTTTATAATGTGTAAATACAAAAATTTTATTCATTTGTTTAATATATTTTAATATTTTAATTTTTTTATTTGCCAGTATTTCTCAATGCTTTAAAACCTTAACATTTTCTAAGGACTTTAAGAATCGTAACAAAGCTGAATAAAAAAATAAAATTTTATTATTGATAAAGTTTTCGGTAGTATAAAAACCGTAAAACATCTGCAACATAGAATTATACAATATTAGAAGAAAGGATATTTTAACAATTATTCAAGTGAAAATACGTTTTCTCAAAAAAAAAAAAAAATTACTCGTAAATAACAAAAAAAAAACACCAAATACGTATTTTACTGGAAATACTTGAGGCGTTTAGAGAAAATTGCTTACGACCTCCTATCCCACCCACTGAAATAATATTGCTAGATTGGCGCACATTTAGCGAGTCCATGTGGTGAAACAGTTTGAATTTCACTGTTTTACTTGGAATAAAATTGCAAAATGCAATAAATGCGTAAGTTTCCGTTTTACGACATTTGATGTTTCGGTTCTTCCATGGATGGAGTGAGTAACTTCGTGCAGGTTCTGACGTTTCTGCTATAGAAAAGTCTCGTAAATAGTTTTACCTTTTATGCATTTTTTACAATTCTATTCAGCACCTTTTTCACTATTTTCACATTTTACTGCCATTTATTTTTCTTAAATTGATTACGTTTGTAAATTATGTATTTACGTTTAAATAATAAACACCTAAACTAAGATCGGTACCACTGAATATAATACCGCAGTTGAAACATCTGTTGGTAAAGATATATAGAACTATTATTTCTCTATATCTTTGTAAACGAAGGCAAATCTGAATAAATAATCTTTATACAGACTTACTGAGAACTGGAATGGAATAATATCTGGAAAAACCAAGGTGCTTTAACAGAATTATGGATATACACTTGTGTTCAAAAAATATTCAATCGAACGTCACATAATAATTTCATGTTTTGGTGTTTGGTAGGGTTGAGTTCACTGACCTATACATAACCTATTATTTCAGCATTTGCAATATATTATCTGTTTGCAATTTTTTATATGGTTTTTTCGACTAGAGATACAATATTCCATTAATGTTTCTAAATTAGGTTCTATACATAAGAAAGAGTGATGTGAAAATATGCAACAAATACTGCCTTCACAAACACAATAGAACTGATATTTAACAATTAAAAATAAAATATAATTAATTAATTCAATTATTCCACAGCTGGTTTATGAATTCACAATAAATTAACAATAAGTCCAAAGTGCGAACATACAAGTCAAGTACAACTTTGGGTCAGTTGGATAATGAACGCTGACAAATTTGGCAGGGTATGAGTTTTACCCTTGATACTTGTAATCTTAAAAAAAAGATTATTTACGAATAATTAACTACAAGAAATAATTCCAAGACCACTGATGATGGATATTTGGCAATACTTGAAACAGTTGTATTGTCAGTCAAAAATTAATTTAATTGAAAAATAATATAAAATGAATTTTTGTTGTTATAGTTCACTATTTTTCGTAACCTCTCAACCAAATATTCAAATAACTAAATTGTTGAAAATAAATTATTATTTACACCGAAGTAGATGATATGAACTATAGAGATAGCTATCGACTGGTAATACCGGTATACTTCTATTAAAAATCCTATTACATCTACTGATATGTCCATCTAATAATACTAAATCTTTAGACATTATAACGATCACACTTGTATACTTTTTGGATGTATTCATGTTAAATATTCATTTTTGTTACATTTCATTAAAATTTAGTAATAAACGGAAAAGTTCTTAAACGCATGACTCTCAAATTTATTCTTCGGCACCTCTTTTACTTGAATAATTATCTCTGACTTAAGTCACACCTTATTTTTCACTCTTTTTAGAGCTCCATAATATGAAATTATATACATAAGAAGAACAACTGCAACTGTCACTAATCAAAAGTAAGCACAATATAAGACAAACATATTTGAAATGTTATCTGAACATTTGATTCCAGCATGAAGTCACGATACTTGTATAATCTCAACGACTACAGCAGGCAATCTCATTCAGTATCATTCAAATTTGCTGTTGGCAAGTCATGAATTCCATTTGCTTCTGTAATGATTAAATAGATTCGAAACTTAAATGTTAAGACATGTAATCATTTTAATTGTTCGAAATATATAAAACGATCAAATAACACTTTGTAAATGAATGTAAATAAGCACTTAATAATTGGTAAATAACACTTAAGTACAAGAAAAGATTATTTAATTGTTTATACCAGTTGATATCGAAAATAAGTGCATTCATACTACGGTAAATGACCGCCTCTTACAATGATAAACTCATTTAACAGCTTAGCCTTCTTTCTGATCGTATATCAATCAGCGACCAAAAATAATTTAATAGACGAGAAAAATTAGTTAAAGTAAGTTTTTTTTAATTACTTCTGTTTGTAGTCCATTGAACTGTAAACTTAAAATATGTAGTCTAAATCTAGACGATAATGCAAATGCATACTTGCTAATGCAAATGCTTGCCATTAACCTAGATAATTCAATAACTCATGATAAAGCTTAGTCCCTTTAAAATCATTAAATTAGATATAAACCAAGCGTGTAATCTGCTACCTTCAGTGACAGAAGAGGTTGCTTTTAGAAATTTGAAAAATATCACAATATTCTGGCTGGTTAGTTAGTTGTGGTGGAAGGAGGACGAGTTCTCCTCAATTAGTTGTCGTTTTGAATCCACGTAATAGTAGGTCAAACAAGAACCAACCAGAGGCATTTATAAAGGCAAGAATCTGGCTAATGCTAATGCTAGAGATATCGCCGAGTGAATTGAAGAAGGGGGCCCCTAGAAACTTAAACCTAGTTCTGGCCAGACCTAAGCAAAGACACATTAAGTGTTTTGGTGTCATTTCTTCGAGAGCTGGTAGACATGAACTGCAAGATATACCACAGGGTAGGCCGAGTCTAGCTCCGTGCCGTCCTATGGACCAGTGTCCTGTAAAGACAGAGATTAACCTAGCTACCTTTGATTTGCGTCTGCGAATTAAGTCAGAGGCTCTATATTTGGAATAGATTGGCTAAGTAGAAATTGACGTGGCTGCTGAGGCGTCAAGGGTCCACTCACTATTTGCCTGTCGCAAAAAATTGTCATAGATCAAATTATGACCGTAGCTGACAGGGGTTGGGATCGAAATAGGGGTATCTGTGGAAGAGGCGCCTAGTCTAGTAAGCTCGTCAGCGCGCTCAATTTCCACAACATTAGAATTCCCGGGAACCTAGACTAGAGTTACCTTCGACCTCTCGCTTATTGTATTGATAAATTCCTTACATACATGCACTAATCTGAATGATATTCGGGCTAGTACAATAATTGCAGAACAATATCTGGCCAAGATAAAAAACCAAGTTTTAAATGTTTATAAAATGACTTATTTATAAACTTCAAATTAGTGTCAAGCACCTAGTCAGAAGAGAAGAAGCTTTACCGCAAAAAATTGTAGGACTATATTTATACATATGCTGCTTACTTGTTGTTTCAAACAAAGTATCTGGTGATTTTAAACTAAACACTTTTTTGAAAATAGTATCAGGAGTTTATTATTATGAATTAAATGGGGAATACTATAAATCGCGATTTGGGTTATCTATTGTGCTAACCTCAGTTGTTTTAACCTATTATTAGACTTTTAAGAAAATTGATAACCTTTGACGGCTTGATATGATTCAATTTTTTATAAAGAGCAAGAAGTCTGTCCCTCAAGTAGCTAAGTTTATTGCTTAGATAAGGACATTTACATTCACAAGATCGGGAAATACTGGTTTCGTTGAGATGGTCTATTTTGTTGAGATGATTTTATAAACTGCAGTTTTTACACTGTAACTGTTTCATTTAAAACTATTTTTTTTTAAGTTATTAGAAATAATTTAAAGCCGTTAAGCGAGATATATGTGTATGTATAAGGAGTAGCCTTTTTTTTCAAATAAGGATACTTCTGTGCATATAGGTTTAACATTCTTACAGATAACATACGTAGATACATAAAGAAACCTATTTGTTGCAAATAGTGCACACGTAACTTGCACTATTATATATACTTATGTTACTCTGTACAAAAGTGGGTTTTACAAAAAAAATTTATGAACATATAAATTTAAATTTAATAAAATTGCAACGCAATTTAAATTGATTGGAAAATGGAAAATGTAATAAATATGTAAATTAAATACAAAGCCGTTCAGTAATAAAATAAATTACTCTCATGCGCACTTAAAGTTCAACCTGCTGACGTGATATCATAAAATAAAGTAAAAGTAAATAAAATTAAACAATTTAATTGAATGAAAAGAAAGCAACAAAATGAAACTAATACTATTTTTCTCTAATAAATAATATTATTTTTATTCCTAATTAGTAGAGTAACAAGGTTCGATTTAATTAATGAACCTAAGAAAGCAATAATAAAGTAAAAAAATAAAAATAATTCCATAATGTCGAAATGTTATTCCTAAAGAAACCCCGGGTTATATATAAATAACTGGGTCTTTTGCTGTAGTTCTAACATCCTATACGAAAATAGGGTAAAACACTACAAGAAGAAAAGGTCACTTTACTTAACTTAAGCTCGTAATTGCTAATAATAGGTTACTACTAAGCCATCGCCTACATTTTAGAGAATAACATAGAACTATTGAATAAATTCAAAGAATTTACACAATCGTACCTACTGTCTTATAAAATTCGAATACTTCACATCTGCATTTCTTTGCATTACACAATCTTTTGATAATGTCTGGTTTGATGGACTGCTTAAAAAGGTGCTGCCCTATCCAAATTATGATGTTTTAAAGAGGCAATAAGAATGAGTGCTACTTCATTGTTGAAACAAACAGGATAATGTCAAATTTGTATAAAATTTTATACAATATTTATTCAGTTCATCTGCCTAACTCCGTAGGAACATCAATTGCAATAATCGGCAAAAACGTTTAAATCAACCCAAATAACATACATTCGATAGTAACATTCTGTTTTTTCAAAAATATCTCCAGAACTGAGTGCTAAATACCTTGACATCTACCTAATCTTGCCTCTTATGTGACAGTAGAAAATTCTTATAAAAATAAGGCAGTGGGGACTTAGATTAATAAATCTGTACTGATTGCTTGGGCCCAAATCAGATTATTATACAATTGAACCAAAATGAACGCCCAACCCTCTTAGACCATTTGACTACGCTAGAACTTAAAAAACGACACCGTGCGACAAGACGTTGGTGTGTCGTGGATCTCGGTTGGTCCCATGAACGTTCTTCTTCATGAACCTACAAATCTTACTCGGGATACAACCGACAACTAATCACTTTTCATCAAGCAAACCAAGGTGTGAGTTTTTAAGAAATACAGACTTTATATAGTACCTGTTATAAATACAGGTGTTCGAAAAATATTTAAAAATAAATAAAAAATAAAAGAAAATAAAAAAAATCTAAGCATTCCCTGAACAATCTATGCATAAGTACATACATACTAATATTACTAAATTATAAATTTTTTCAATCAGTATATAAAATCTTGTTTAAGGCAATAAAAAACAAAAACAAAACACTTGCAACAAACGTAAAAGTATTAAGTCTTCAAATTTAAATAAACATACATTTTGCATAATAAGAAAACTATAAAAATGAAATATCTAATTAGACAGAGAACACTTTTATTACTAATATTATATTTTACAAAGAATCCAAACACGAAATTTTATTGCAAAACTTTTACCGACCACAAATCAGATAGTACTGCGGACACAGCCAATGGGGTTTTGTGTAGAAAATTTTTGATTTGCGGAAATTATGTGCAATTTTTATTACCACAAAGGCATGGTCTGTCACACTATTTTCAATGAATTTTTAGAAAGTGTATACTATGTATGCAATAGCAATCTCTGAGAAGGACTCTTATATGGTATTTAAATTATATATACAGTATACTTAATAAGATGAAATTTAAAGCATTGATCAAGTGAAGTTTTTTAAGTACCTCTTATTTATACAATTTAGTGGTATAAGTTATATTTATGAAACATTTAAATAAAAGTGTCTCATCACATATTTATTTATGTATATAATATTATACACTACCTCTTTGACTATAGTTTTTTTTTCCAAATTTGTGTATGATAGTCGTGTATTCCACACCTTTTCATTTTTAACAATATTGTATCAACAAGCTAACAAATTTTTCGTTACAGATACAGATTTGAATTCTTTTACGTATCAATAAAAAATCCTTAATATCATTTATCACCATAATTAAATCATACATTGAAAACGAAACAAACACGGGTCGTTCCTAACTAAATTACTAATGAATTTATATCACAAAGTATTTATTCATTCAAGCTTAAGTCATATTAACGTATATATAAAATATAAAAGTATTTAGCTTCCAGCTAACAGCAGCTAACAAATAAGAAACTTAGAGTTAAAAAAATAGAAAAAAAACTGCCTGATAACTGTAATAAAAATAGATTATAAATGATTAAACAGATTATATAAATTTCTATAGCAAACATGTATATAAACATATACTCAGTGCTAATGTATCTGTTAAGTATTCTATTCTGCGCTAATAACACAGATTAGGTTAGATTGAAGTGATAGCCTTGTGCACCAAATCACTTTTAATGTTTCTTTAGAAGTACAAGTCTGAAGCATCTAGCACACAAACAGTGTCCCTATGGCAAGATATGATTCTACCATTAAAATAGAAGGAACTAAACAGAAAAGTCTAAAAACTTAAATATGTCTCTAATTTAAATGAATGATAGCTCTCTAACAGGTTAGTTAAATATTGTCAGGGCTACAAAGATATTAATTTTTTTGCTAACAAATGATGACTACTGACACTTGCAATTGAGTGCAATTTCCTTCTTAAGCCTGACAAAATTTATCAGAACCTACAAGTGTAACTGAAAACAGTCTCAAAAAAGTCATAACTTACAAACTTACTTTATTTTGAAATTGAAATATCCTTTACATGGAATTTAACTAACTGAGTTTAATCTGCTAGAAAGCATAATTCCTTTTGTTAAACATAAAAATTTTATATAATAATAAATTCTTGAACATACCTAAGATTAACACTCAATAATTGAGTACCATTAATATAAATATAATGAAAAAAGTTGATATAAATATATCACATCACTTATTGTAATCAAATATACATACATTAAAATCATTTACATTCAAAGAAATTAACCTTACCTGTATAAAAATTCGATATAAAAATTTCTTAAACACGTATATGTTTTAATTTTAATATAAATCATAAAATTATAAATCTTAGTTGCTACAGCCCGCAAATTACTTAAGTATGCAATGACAATAATGAAGTTATGTCATATTAAATCACTTAATATATCAATAACTACATTTCCCATATACTATTTCAGGTGTTTATGTTTCCTTGTCAATTTAAATAAAGCCAAATCGAAAGGAATTCTATGGAAAATATGTTACATATAATATATTACATATAAGAGGGGTGCTTGTTAAGTATGTAATAACTGCGCTTAATAAGTTTGAAAGTATTTGTGAAATTTTCTTAATCTGATTTATTCGACATGGCTCTATGTGACCCTATTTGTTCTGAAAGTTTAAATTACCATTATCTTGTCTTAAGCATCACTTATAATATCCTAAAAGCCGCCAGCAATAACAAGAACTCGGGCATTCCTTGATCGCCAATGGAATATGTAGTTCAGATACGTCGACTATACTAAACATATTTGTTGATTGTTTTTTATTATAACGATAAGCATAACGAAAGGATAATTAAAATACCTGGTCAAGGAAACATATATAACATTGTCTGAAAGTGAAATGTGGTAAAAACAGAGGCAAGAAACGTGAACACTAATGGATCCAACGATATTAACAACGATCGAATTGAACTGAACAATTTTTTTTCACGTCGGCAACATTACAGTCAAAGACAGTGGTACAAAATCTAAAATAAAACCTAGATTGTCAAAAGTCATAAGAACCTTTGTAAACCACAAAAATATATGGTGCTCTACACATTTATGCTGCTGAGTTTCTTAGGCTTTCTAAGGGATATTAGAGCATCTTTACAATATCCATTCATGGTGCTCTATGCATTTATGTTGCTGGGTTTCTTAGGTTTTCTAAGGAATCTTAGAGCATATTTACAATATCCATCCATTCATGGACTGTATTTATACTACATTTATATACATATATTCATTATTAATATGGTTCATTAATACGATAAAAAATAAGGCGTAACTATTCGTAAATTACAGGCACTAGTTAGCAGATATACCTAGGCTGTCTTTTAAGTCTTGCGGCTAGACTAAAAAAAAATAATTTGGTTGATTTAAGCAGATTTTAATTAAATCTCAGGTTAAAATATTCATATTCGATGCATCATGTTGGTTTACTCAAACCACGTTAATTTTTATATATTTAACCACATGTGATATGAGTCTATTTTTTTGAGTGTAGGCAACATTAAGTCTTGTCAGATGAATTTTGACATTTCTAGATATAAATGTCTTTCTAGATCGATTATAAATTGTGTATCAGCAAAAAAATGAAATTAAATAATGAACATTGTCATACGATAATGTTTTGTAATTTTTGATCCGGATTAACCAGTCTAAATAATGCACCGATCAATTTTACATACACATTAAGCTGTCGGAAAGTTTGGTTCGTGTTGGATTTTCTATAATTTGACAAATGGTTAAAAGAATGCACATATTGGTTGGTGCAAGGAAATTGTGAAAAATTCCGTCGAGGTAAAAAATACGGTGATGAATCATGGATCATGGAATCATGGATAAGCACTAAACAAAACATCAATCCATGGCTTGGGCATTCTAAAGTGAAAACAACCCGATAAAAGTTGTCTGCGGACGGAGCAAATCCAAGCAGAGGGTCGCTTTTTTTTCAGAAAAACCAGTCATGTCGCAACTGTACCATTTTAATACAGTGGAACAGTCAATTCTGAGAGGAGTTATAGGATATAATATTTGTATATTTTAAATGAGAGTGTTGAATTTCTAAATAATTGTAATGAACAAATAAAATAACGAATGCAGGTAAAAATATAATTTTATCGATTCTATTAAATGTAATCATTCTCATTATGAATTCAGAAAGTTAAATAAAACTAAACTATAATAATAAAAAGTGGTTTATCGCAGTGTAAATTTTTAAACAAAATGTATTAAACAATCTACTAAGATTATCAAGAAAAATTTTATTATGTTCATACAGCCAAATCCGCTTACAAAAATTAAAAATAATCTCTTCAGAAAGGTAACAATTTTAAAAAATAACAGTTTTTATGGGGATAAAGGTTTACGTGAAGGAATGGCTTACTTTTATGGACATGCCATATTTGTTGGGACCGAAGTGAAATACTAGCGTTGGCGTTTAAAAGGACACTAAACAAGGATTGTATACCATAAAAATGATTTTTATTGATGCACAAATGATGCGAAAGCCGGACAGACAATAAGTTGAACTCCCGAAGACGAGTAATTTTGAACAAATTGCTGCCGCTTGATGAAAGGCTGCTTTCAATCGTTTAATCTCAGAATGAGGAAGTTGAAATTTTTAACAAGCTTAAAAGCCTTCACGTTAAGATACGAGTATAGCGTAACGCGTGTATAATTCTTGAAGTTTTCCAAAAGAGCTGTCTCGGCTCTTCGTCGTTTGCAACATCAGTAACAATTGCGGCATTAACTTTACGACTTTAATAGTATTAGGAGCAGCAGCTGCTGTTGCACCTTTCAGACTTTAACTCTTAATTTCTAAACGTAAATTTTATAGGTTTTTGGTACTTTAATTTTGTGCTCAATATAATTATGTTTTTCCTTTAAACAGAAAATATCAGCAAAATTGCTGGGACACTGAAAAAGTACATGTATGTTATAGAAATTTATGATCTATAAAAAATACGTAAAACATTTTGTTTAACAAATTGTCTTAAGTATATAAATGAAACTACATATTTTAAAATTGCTACACAAAATACATTACACTTTAAATGATCTTAAGAATTATATGTTATATGCAATGTACTTATAACTGCATTTCTGCGAAATATTTTAAATGGACGGTTTAGTGAGGAAGTGAACAAATTTATCTGTTTTACAACTTGCCTAGAAAATTACAATTCAAACATCCTCATACACATTGTCTTCCAGTCACGTTTTTGAACTACACCGGTGCTAGTTGATATCAGTTTTGCATTAGAAATATCCGTAACTATTCTCCATTGAAATTTCTATACTTCTAAAAATTTTACAATTTCTATTTTTAGAGACTTATCGATTTTACTATTTCTTTTTCATCTTAAAGTTTTTTTACTTATATTTCAATCGGTCCCATTGTTTAAACAACGTAGCTTGCTTTCAAAAATAACAAATTTTTAATTTTATTTTTGCCATCTACAAAATCTTAGAGCCATAACTAGCTATATACCTTAATACTGTCTTGATTTCGATTACTCGTAGCTCGTTTTCTTTCGATAGTTATCTTGATGGTGGCTGATTGCTTTAGTGACGACAGAGCCCTAAATTCTGTCCAGGTTGCGCATAAGCGTCGTGTTGTTTGCTCAAACCCAATCTGAACAATAGATTTTTTTTTTTAGTTCATCAGCTCAAGTCAGTTGGAATTACCTTATTTTCGAGATGGTGTTGCCCTCCTGTTGCATATTACAAGGGACATATTCTAACCCATTCGAATGGATAAGATAATTAGAATAGGTAAGAATTAGATAAACGGTGAGACGAAAAGGGAATGTTTGCAATAAGAAGTGAATAAGAGATAGATGAGATTAAATTAAAACTAGCCTAGGTCAAAGTGAAGAAATCTTGACACTTCAATGGATCGCAGCGAAAGATCAATAGATTCAAATTAGTTCATTAGACGTGAGAACAAAAAGTACGACATTGTAAAGCTTCGAAATTGACAAATTTACGCATTAGAAGTATGTGTTTACCACATGATTATACCCAGATCTAAATTGGGATACGATAGCGTTTGCTCCACATGGAAGACGTCGTCGTAGACTCGAAGAGAATACAACATCTGTGTTTAGGGCTATTAGTTTACGTTTGTATTCAACGTTACCTATGTTGGCTCAATACAATGAGCGTTGACGTAGATATTGCTTAAATAGAAAATAATTCAGTACGTATAGAGGCTCAATATTATTTTAAATATAAATAATAAAATCAAAATATTTTTATTAAGATAAATGCAATATGAAATAAGTTTTTTTTTATTGTTACAATTTTCAATTTTTAATGTTTGATTTTTAATTTTTCGACTTAACGTCAAATTCGAAACAATTAATCATTAATTAATTCGTGAATAAAATGATATTAAATGGCAGGGTATATAAAATAGACCAATATAAAAATCAATATAAAATTGAAAATAGCTTTTCTATATTTACTACAAGTTCCAGAAAAGACCAGATTACTCTGTTGGCTTTTTTCTCTGGTGAGAAAAATTTTCAGTAAAACAATTTACAAAGAAATAAATCGATCGAGATCATTCAATATAGACGTCATACCAACATTTAGCCCAAAGGGGTCCCCAGAAGAGACCATTCTTCTGAAATAACAAAACACAAATAGTCTTGAATCGGGAACACACTTCGACGACTCGCAAATAATATAGCAATGCAAGAGTGCTATGAAATTCACAAGCAAGAATATGGCGAAGAACAATTGAGAAAGAATTAGAAGATTCCGGATTTACTTAAAATAATAGTTTCACAAGAGCAGATTCTAAACGCCTTGTGGCGTATTCTGGAACATGGAGGCCATATGCTCCATAAGAAATTCAGAAAATTAGTAGTAGTAATAGTATCATATAGAAATATAAGTAAAGTGGTCTAGCCATGACTACTTTACTTACATGGGTAGATCATGTTACCATGATGTCAAGTTTGGTATAAATTAGAAAGTATTCCATGGCAATATATTTGCAGTGAGTTGCTAATAGATTATGTTGAAAATTTATGCCCTAATTACCTTTCTGTTCTTGAATACGGCACTGTTTTAAAATTAATAACTGATACTAAAGCTCTTTTCTTTAGTATCTTTAGTATGTTCTAATTTTTAAGAAACAAAAAGGAAAAAATTGTTTAATTAAAGAATGAAAAACATGTTTATGTACCTAGTTACACTATATTTCTCAGCTAACACAACTGTATATATAAATTTTGTTAAAAGCATCAGTATCTTATGTAAGTATGAACTTTTTAATTTTAGGATTTCCTTGTTCCTTGTTTCTTGTAAACTTTCATTATAAAATCAATTAACTTAAAATAGAATATAAAACGGGAAATGTATAAAATTCATTATAAAAAGTCATTCAATAAAATTTCTCAATATCTGGAAACCGGAATAAATTAAAACCCAACAAGGATGCATCTGATAATAGTGCGCAACTAAATATTTAACACTCAACACAAAATAAATTTTAATTAAAAATACTCAAAACAAAGGAGAAATGAAATGCGTAAATAAATACGAATTGAAATATTAAACGTAAAAAATAAGAGAAATTGCATTACAAAAAATAAAACAATGAGGATATGTAACAAAATAAAAAAGATAAAAGATACAAGCGAAAACAAAAAAAAACGAAACAATGACGAATTTGTCAATGTTGCTGGCTTTAGTCATTTTTAGTAGGACTGAGGAAAATAGCGGAAAACCATTGCATACTTTTCAGCATGCTGAAGTTGAATGCATATCCGCTTCCGTTTCCGTTTCTGTTGTTGAGCCAAAAGGAAGAAGGAAGAGTTTAAGTGTAAATGAGAATAGAGGAACAAAAGCAACAATAAAAACAACAACAGCAACTTAAATAGTAATCATAAAACTATGCACAAAATTGATTTGATTAAAAGCGCTGTGCCTGCATGGAATGTAAAATGAGCTCAGTTTGCATGGGAAAAAGGACGATTTCCAGAGAAATTCTATATAAGAAGAATTTAAAACCAGACAATACCAACACAAATAGAACGAATGCATACCAACACAACATCACCAAATGAAGCCAGAGCACTAAAAATAAGAATAAGAAATGCTAGGAAAAGTATTTCATGATAAAGGAAATGAGCGTGTGAAAATTTTCTTCGTTCAAATTGTTCCAAATTTGATTAAATTACTTAACTTGGTTTTCAGTTTCCTATAGAAGTTGCTTATGGAGTGCATGGTATATAAAGTAATAAGACTCAACACAAAAATATAATATATAATTAAAAATATTATATATATTACAGCAAAATTGTTTTTATTTTTGTAATGTAAATGCAGGCAAACAACAGATGTTTAACTATTTATTTAATTACTTAAACGTATTAGTTAGCTTTAGCTATACTAAAACTTAAATACAAAGAATTATTGATAAATTATTTTAAAATGATTTTACTTAAGACTGCGCATTCCCCATATCCCTCACTGCAGAAGTTGTGGAAATACGCAGCAGAGTGCATTTTGAATGCCAAACTTAGAGATTTTATTTCTGCGAGTTGGATCACAATTTTTTGAATAGCCTTAGAAACAGCTCATCAAGTTTCCAATATCACCGTTACTGAATTGCAAACATTTCGACAATATAATTATATTGCTTCACATACTCATTGCTACTCACTGAAGAGAGTAAAAGAGAGATAGTTCACTTTAAGAGGATTAAAAGGATTACATAAAAAAAGTGGAAAGCGGATATTCATATCTATACTAAAGTCACAAAAATATATCTCCCAAAAACTTTAAGATAAATAATGTGTTCTGGAAAACTGTCTGAACATTTTTCAAACAATTAATTCTCAAAGTCATTAAAAAATAAATTGTCTTCATTTGAAATGTTGAATACATTCAAGTTTAAAAACATTACTTAATAAAATAAAAACAGATGTATATATACGTTATATAAAGGTTTTTGATAGAAAATATCTATTTGGGTGAAGTTATTCGATACGACGTTTATCGTTTTTTGGAGTGGAGAATAATTTTCTGTATGTATGTTATTTACCATATTTATTTACTTAGAAAATATTTTGAATTTAAGTTTACACATATACTTTTGGCATTATCTGTCAAAGATCATTTAATTTTTAAGAGGATTTTTTATTAATTCGTAAAATAAAAATGGTCACTAAATAATTACAATTAATTTTTAAGTACACGGGTGTTAAAGGCAGTTGTAGAATCAAATTCCTTATTTATTAAACCTCAACGTATAAAATAAGTTTTTAAAATAAGTTTAATAAACCTTAATGCCTTGATAATAAAATATTATATTTTATACACACATGTTTTTTAATTATAAGGACATAAATATATATTAATAACTTATAACTTACTTGAAATATTGTGCAGCTGCTTCTCTGTTAACTGCAGCAATATATTCTTATTGCTATATAGTAGCAGCTGCTGCTATACTCAGTGCAGTTGTTCCGGGTATTGGAGTGTTTGATCTTACTGCTGGTTGTCAACCCGAAGAACTAGTAGGCCTTGGTGATCTTGATGATATCACTGGACTAAGTGGAGCAGGAGTTGATGGCTTAGTTTCAGTAGCTGCCAAACGTGGATTCATAGGAAATGGAATAATTCTATTATTAGCGTATGAACATAAATCTGGATAAAGATGAAAATAGCTTCCATTAGCGGTTGCATAAAATTGATGTGAATAGAACGGTCTCTGTGCTATAGCCCACATATTTTGATTTAGTACTGGATATCGGTCATTGCCAATGCATAAATTGTCTATTAAATTTTTGTAGTCTTTAGTATCTCGTATACCTATAATATAATACATAACATAAATATATACAGATACAAACATTTGAATGATATGAGTAAAATTTATTGTAGTGAGTAATATTATTGATGAATAATTGAAATTAAAATTAAAATACCTATTAGTGAATATAAATATTCAAAAAAATGTATATATTTATTCTCATTTTGAATAAGTTTAATAACAATAATAATAATTATAAATTGTTTGTATTCAATTATTCTTTACTTTTGTTTTAATTAATTTTTTTAGTTTCTTGATTAGTTTTCTTCTTTATTATACTAAAACTTCTCTGCTGACAATGTGTATCCAAGTATCGTTTTTTTCTTACTTACCATAAAACTTGATGTTATTAATCGTGAATATATATATACGTACAATCTTAATATTGATGTGTTTATTAATTCTAAACGATATGTCCAGCTTCACAGTAAAGTAGATCGAATCAAAATGTTACTAAGAGTTTTTCAACATCCTTTTAATGCTGTCATCTGTGAATCAAAAGAAAGAACTCATAGTCGGTAATGACCGACTATAGTATATTTCTTAAGGCCTTATTATTATAATAGGCATTTGTATGAATATCTGGTATTTCTATATATTTTCCAGATGTTATGTAAATAAAACTGCAATCAGTATTTCCGTTTATATAAAATTTAGCAGAGACATATCCCATTTTAGTAGGCTATGTGCACATATAATATTTCATATCCAATTGCCTAAATGTGTATATGCTAACATCAAGTTATCATACAGATACTTTAAGTTTGATCTGACAATATGTTTAGATTATATTTGCACACTTTTCTTTTGATTTACTGTTTTACACTTACAAATGATGAGTGACCAGCATGCCCAAGTAAGGCAATAACTCCGGATGTAGTGAATAAAATCCATGATCTTGTGATGGAAGACCGTCGAATAAAGGTGCGCAGAATTGCTGATGTTTTGTAGTAACAAATTATTTTGCTATAACAAAATAGATTGTTAGTTCCAAAACTAACAAAATTTATAATTCTTATTGCCTGGTATTAAAATAAATAAATGCTGAACCTTTTCATCCTTGCATAATAAATTGAATTTTTTTTTTGGTTTAAAATTTGATAGTTAAAGTGAAAATTAATCTACGGGGAGGATATATTTTATTGAAGAGTGAAGTTCTTATCGTTTATTAGTTTATTTTTTCAATTCTGTTTTTATGATCGTTGAAAAAACTTGCAATTTTGCTTAATTTTAATGCATAGCAAACAAAACGCATAAAAACTTTGAGTTTCTACATTACAGTGCACACTGAGTTATGCAGCCGTAGTAAAATGTTAAACCTCTTGACTCCTGGCAAATAAAAAGTCGTAAAATCTTTTTGAAAATGCATTGTATAAGTTTTTCATATAAAAGGAAAAACAACTATATAGAGAAATGAAACTACAGCGCAGAGCCACTACCCGAAGTGGAACTTTTTTATTTCTCTAAAAATTTTCTAATTCCTCTCTGATGGCGTCATAAATTTTCGTATGATTTCACTCTAATTGTAAATGCAAAGTACAACCTTTAGTTTAAAAAAATTAAAAGCTAAAAATCATTATTACTTTGCTATTTTTCTTCTATTTTAATCTTAGTTTTTCAACGAAAGCATCTGCAGAATATCAAAGTTTAGCAAAGTGATGAATTTTACGAGTTTATATGAATTTACGATGCTTAACAACTTTTTAAAGGCGTTAAACCTTTTTTACTTTTTATTTGTGTTTTTAATTTTTTAAATTTTTTTTGTTTTTTTTTTTGTTTTTTTTTTTGTTTTTTATGAAACAAAAATAGTATTAAACGGAAATCATAAAAAATGTTATACGTGCCTTATGGGAAGTGCCTTGGGATAGATATCAATGTATCTGCAGACTGCACAATTATTTCACACTTGATTGCTACACATGGCCATTTGTCAACTAAACTATAAAAATAATTTGACCACATTTAGGGTCCAAGTAGACATTTAACACTTTAATAAGAAGAAAATAATGATAACAATGAAAAAAGTTGAACCAACATTGCAAGTCCTTGTAAATACTTTGATACAACACTCATACGTCATGTTATTTTATTATTTCAGATAAATAAGAAATAAATTTTATACCCACGAATTTTATTCACATTGATATAGCTAAAAACTTATTTTTAATAATATAAAATTAGTTAAATAAAGTATATTAAGACGATTAAAAAATTAAAATTTAAGTTTAAAGCTATATAAATATTAATTGAAATGTTTCAAACGAAAGGAAAAAGTACTCTATATAAGAGTTTCTTAACCAAAGACATACTGAAAACCGAAATATATTCAATATGCTTTGCAAGGCTGGTCAAATAATTAATGCAAGGGCGGGTACCAACATCTTTCCAAAAAACTACATAATATCGTTAAAGTGATGGTAAAAGTGGACCGGTGATATTAATGACTCAGACCGGTAAAGGTCTGCAGACAGGTCTTACACATATTTAAACTTAATTTTAGCATGAAATTATATAACAAAATATTTAAGAAATTGTAAGAACGTAAAAATGTATTTCTATTTTGTTAGAAATAATCCTTATTAATTAATTGAGCAATCTGTTTTAATAAAATACTGTCCTTAAGAAACTTTTGCAAATATGTTAATGTATCTGACAATCTTATAAAATAAATAAAATAAAAATTAATAAATAATTTCTTATGTTCTAACTAGATTTATTTATAAATATAAATTATTAAGCAAAATGAACTATAAACGATTAGAAAAGTTAATGAAACTATTTCCTAAATAATATATTTAATTACTAATTTTTTCATATTTTGTTTTTTTTTTTTTGTAAATAATTAACAATAATCTCACATATCCTACATATAATCATACATAATAACAAATTAATATTAACTTTTTTAAAATAACAAATATATTTTAAAAAACTACAAGCAGCAGGTTCTAAAGATAAATGTATTCTATCATACTATCACTATTTTTCTTGGTTTCTGTTGTATATAACTTAAAAGTTTTAGTAATAATTTCAACTGTAATAATTAAATTCATATAATTTATTTATCTTATTTATTGATGACCTGGGTTAAGTTAGGCTACTGTGACAGTCGGTTTAATTGAACAACTCATTTGGTTTCTATGTTCCATTGTAATACTACAACTTAATACGGGTACTAACCGTTAGATAATTATAAAGCCATTTTAAGGTACTAATAAAGTACAGGATATTTTTATTCTAAGCTTCTGCAAATTGTGAGCTATTATGAACTCTTGATTATCCTTAGAAACTTTTTTCCTTGTGACCAAAGCTGGGCAGCCTCTGTTTTTTCCTTTTCTTTATTTCACAATTTTTACAGTATTCATAAGAGGGCAGTGTCAGTCTAAGAGCATATCTATCAGTAGCCGGTTATACAACTACGATATTAGATATGTCATACTTTGATAGGCTCCGTAAGACGCTTGATTTTTTCTTATAACAGAATACAGAATTAACCCGAATACCAGATGAATTTTTTTATTACAGCAGTACAAATTTCATCTCTGAATTGACTCTTTTCTGCAATAATAATAATACTAAACAAATGGCAAAAGATATTCTAAGATCACTTTTGTAGAAGCATAAAGCTAATGCTTCTGAAACTATTTCAGTCGTATCCTGAATCTGGCATTACATAGATATTGCTGACATAGAGCTACAAGACAGTCGTGATTAATCCTAAACGTACAATCTTTACCATTACCATCGAGATTATTGCTTGGATGGCTACTTGAAAATTTGAGTATTTACTAATCATAGTTTTTTATACCACATTTTTACTTGACTAAATGGGCTTCGTCTAATTTTTTATACTACATTTTTACTTAAGTAAATAGGCTTCTTCCTTGATAAACACTGCAGTGATCAGTATAGTCAGTTGCAAACCAAAACTCTTCCAGAAAACTTTAAAGACAACTCTGTCTTTGAGTTTAATTCATTAACATATCCGCTTGATAAGCACTAAAGTGGATAGGTAACCGGACACACCATTTCAATCGTAAGTCCATAGAAAAGACTCCAAAATGAACTTCAATACATATAGCCTATACATATTAATAGAAGTTCACTTCACTTATTCTCCACAGCATAAGAGTATTCGATTTACTTCTCGGCGTATTTCTTGTCTAGAACTGCCTAACGAAGTTGGGCCTGAAAGTGAAGTGATTGCCTTTTTAAATATAGGAAAACTAGTATTCAGAGTAATAAAGGGGCTCGGTTGTCGAACATACTAATGCGTTTTAATCTAAGCGTTGATGCAAAATAATTGGATGAACACAGTTTTTTTGCATTTCATTGTTTAGAGTGGATCTAATTTGTAAGCATAAAAGTTACTTTAACAAATATTTCTACGAAAAAACAAAAAGCTAAGAAAAATTAAAAAATTTTACAAAAAAGTCATAAATCTTATCACTCACACTGTTCTGTAATAAAAACTAGCCATTAAGTGGTTACAATAATCCGCAATGAAGAGCAATTCGATAGGTCTTGTGAGCCGTTTGAAAAATGCAATAATTTTCACACTAGCAAAAGTTTCGAAGCAGTAAATAATATAAAACAGATGCAAGTATGTTACGCATCATCCTACCTTGTTTTCTACTCATATCTGTGATGAAAATCAAGGTGGCCAACAGCAGACTTAGACACAACGATGAAATAGCTATGAAGAAAGCTTTTGTTCAGCATAAATTTTAATAATCATAGACTTGGCGGTAGAGTTTTGATATGACGAATAACACATGTATATGCAGAATGAAGGTTACGCCCAACATAGATGAAAGATCTTAGCACATAATAAAAACTAAAAAGAAGTGGGTCTTCTTAATTATAAAAGTTGTGGTTCCAGTTGCAGCAGAAACCGTGACAAATTTTTTATTAATTATTTTTAACATAGTGCAATTTATGATAACATTTACAACACATAATTAATTTATAACTATTGTATTCATATTAATGATTCATATTTGAAAGTAATACATATAATCAATATATCATAAACAATAACAGACTTATTTTTTTATATTTCAACTATCCGCGTGATAAGTATCGTTACGTTCGTTTATTCAGTTGCTAATACGAAATCAATTGAAGATAATGCCTCGTGATTTATATACCAAACAAGTGCAAAATTGATTAAAAGAGGTATGGTTGTTTATTTATACTTTTGCATCAATTTGGCTGAAGAGTTTAATTTCTTTACTCGAAACACATTACTATATAAATCCCGAAAAGCATGTATGATAATAGAACTTGCAAGGACAGTCGTCGACTTTTGAGATTCTAAATTATCTTAGATTTCTACAGCCTAAAGATATTATATATATATTTTATAAAGAAATTCTACAAATTTAATTCAATAATATATTACACATATACATAAGTGATCAATTTATTAGAAGTTGGAATAGATATTCAAATATGTAAGATCTAGAGATACCTATAGTAAAAATGATTTAGTTTGGAACATTTTTCGAGGAGCAAACAAAAAATGAGTTAATGGGTTATGAGCAACAGCACGGAACGGAATTAATTAGAGATATTCGTTAATCGTTAATCAAATTTGTGTATTACTATTTTTATAATAATTTTAGATTTTAAGTGCCCATGTCTTTAAAAACAATGGATTTTCAAATTTCAATAGTGCTGGAAACAGTCCAACTTCTGTAGTCATAAATATTTTTAGGTATAATATGTCAAAAGAGTATATATATGAGGGCTGTCATTTTTATATAACTATACAATAGATCCGTAATGCAAATATTCTTGACCTGAATATGTTAAAATCGTAGATTTCTTAGCAAGGCATTAAAAGCGTATTCAAGAACTGTTATGTATAGATTTATCAAATAAGAACCTAATTGCTTTATTTAAAATATAATAGATATGCTTTTATGTATAATGAATATACTATATATCAAAATTAAGAAGCGAAACGTTTTAATCTTTGCAAGGACACACCAAGTTCGAAACCCCTAGCGTGCGTTTAAATTAAATAAACAAATTTGAAGAATTTTCATTAAATATTCATTAAAAGAGTAAATTGGATATAAAAAAGAAAAAAGAGGGACGAACGTGTATTTACTTTGGTAAGCACGCGGTACAGAAGAACATTGCGTACACGGCATGGAATGTACTAACAAATTGCTATTATTACACATAAACACGGGTGTAAAAAGACTAAAAATAGTTAAAGACTTTATTTAAATAACTTTAGTTTTTTGTTGTCATTACATCGTATGTAGCCTTTGATTTATCACAATGTTCGTAACGCCCTATACGAGGTGTTTGAGATGGCGTAAAGTGTGCAGAGTTTTCATTTCCTCCACAAGATAATTGGATACACCGATGTGCGTCTCATTATTAGTCTATTTGTCGATAAACTAGTCACTGAGTTTTGAGGTAATCGAATGACATTATTAAATACGTGTTTATGTGAATCCAAGTAAATCGAAGCGAAAAAATTATTTGTAATTAGTGAACTGCATCATTAGGCACTACACAAAATAATTATCGAAATAATATAAAAAATATTTCTATATTTTGACTTTTTTTTATGTAAGAACATTTCATAATAAGAACCGAACTATACATTGTGACCGAAAAGTTTCCGGAAATTTTAAATAAAACGCAAAATTCTTAATCTTCATCAATATTTATTTTATCTCCTTCAAAATATGCTCCATTAGAAGCGATACACAAATGCCAACGTTTCTTCCAATCATCAAAACATTTTTTATAGGCGCTTTCCGGTATGGCTTTGAGTTTCCTCTGCGAATTCTGTTTTACGTCTTCTATGGATTCAAAACGCGTTCCTCTGAGTGGTAATTTGAGTTTGGGAAACAGGAAAAAGTCACACGGTGCAAGATCAGGTGAATACGGGGGCTGTTCGATGGTATTTATTGAATGTTTGGCCTTAAAATCGTTGATAATGTTGGCTCGGTGCGAGGGAGCATTATCGTCATGAAAAATCCATGAATTATCCTTCCACAATTGAGGCCGTTTACGGCGGATATTTTCACGCAAACGTCTTAAAACAGTCAAATAATAGGCTTTATTGACTGTTTGTCCTTCAGGGACGAATTCATGATGCACCACACCACGAATATCGAAGAAAACAATCAGCATTGCCTTGATTTTCGAGCGACTTTGGCGTGGTTTTTTCGGTTTCGGCTCGTCTTTTCCTCTCCATTCCGATGATTGTTGGCTTGTTTGCATGTCGTACTCGTAGACCCATGTCTCGTCACCCGTTATGATGCGTTCCATGAAAGTTGGATCGGAATTGGCACGATCAAGCATGTCTAACGAGACCTGTCCACGATGGTGTTTTTGGAACAAATTGAGGTGAATCGGAAAAAGCCGAGCGTTGACACGTCGCATACACAAATTGTCCACCAAAATCAAACGAGCCATCTCACGACCGATGCCTAGCTCTCGTGCTATCTCTCTAACACTCACATGAGGATTTTTGAACACGATTTCCTTTGCCTTTTCAATGTTTTCGTCGGTGGTAGAGGTCGAAGGTCGTCCAGAACGCGGCATGTCTTCGACGGTCGTACGACAGTCCTGAAAGGCTTTGTACCACTCATAAACTTGAGTTTTCGATAAAACTGATTCCCCATAAGCCTTTTGTAGCATTCGCAACGATTCTGCACACGAAAATTCGTTCGAAACACAAAATTTGATGCAAACTCTTTGATCAATATTTTTTTCCATTGTTTTTTTCGCAAGCACTACTGAGGTGAACTGGTTTATCAACAGCTGCCGTAAACGAATCTGTCTGACAGATGCGCTCAATTTTTGCATAGTAATTAGGGACAGTGCTGCCAAACTACATAAACTTAAAATATCGAAAAATATACAGCGCGCGAATTTTAAATGAGAATTTCCGAAAACTTTTCGGTCACAATGTATATTAATTTAATCAGACTTTTAATATTTTTAATATTTGAACCTAAAACTTATATGAATAATATATACTTTATATTGTATTTACAACGAAGTCAAAATTTGTTCTGAGTCTATTTTAAATTGTGTGGGATACTTAAATATTCATCTTTTGATTCCATTAATATGTTAGTAAGATATATCTATGATTAAGATTTTAATCATATTTTTATTTCAATATATTGTTTGCACAACTTAGAAAAACATCCAAAATAAATGGGTCTTGTGGTAAATGAAGACAAAACAAAGTACTTTCTGTCAACAATTATATTTCCTGATTGTCTTAGGACTCATGTTACTTGCCAACGGATATTACTTTGGTCTAAAGAGGCAATTGAGAAATAAATCCATCCCTCGACAAATAAAAATCACGCTTTACAAGTATCTTATTTGCTTGTCCTGTTGTATGGTGCAGAAGCTTGGACAATTACCAACAGTTATGAGAAGGTGTTAGGAGTAAATTCATAAAAAAAAAATTCATAAAAAGATCTATAGCGTTAGCAACGAGTATCGAATTAGATAGAGCAATGAGCTGTACGAGCTCTACCACGATATTAACAGAGTTAAGCGTATAAAAATTCAGCGGCTTCACTGGCTTGGTTATTTCGGAAGAGGACGTCCGCATCTTCGATAGAAGAACGAGGTGACCAACGATTAGGGCACCCGGTACTACCAACTGGCGATCGACATTGGCAAGACACTGATCGGGCTGACTGGCGGAAGGTACTCAACGCGGCCAAGGATAAATCATGTTTATAATAGCCAACTAAATAAGTGATTAAGTATATCACACTTAGATATATAACAGAATACTACAGAATCATTTTGATGTAATTCTTTATAAATTTAATAAAATTTTGTCGGTACACAGCCGACAATAATTCAATGAGAACTTGATGAATGTTTGTTTTCCAAAACTCAAACAATCGTTTATGTATCCTATTAAAAACCACTTATCAATATTTCGTGAAATACTTACACAAGAAAGGTCCTATGGAAACTATATATTTTTCGAATGTATATCTTAGGTTTCATGTCTAAAATAATGACAATGTGGGTATAACAATCTAAATTGAAAGTTTACGCCTCATCTTGTCAGTCTGAAAACACTACCAGTACGATAAACTCTAGACGAAATGTTACACAATAAAGTGATTTTTTGTGCATGTAATGGTCTCGATAATTTCTTGTAAATTATCACAGTTTCACATACGAAATTTTGTTTGTAAACATATCCATCACTGAAAGTGACATATTACTAAAGAAACTTCGAGGTGAAAAATCGTCATCTAAACGATGGTGTTAAATTATTGAAAGTATGTTCTACATACTGCACGACCTTCCTGCTTACGTTTTTGTAATAATTGAATTTTATACGGATGAAGATGTTATTCCAAATGCATACTACGTCATAATCGTAATGTAGACCCATATGGTATGAGTCCCATGTAATGAATATGTAGGGATATTTATGTATACCATCTTCATTAATTGCTGTAATGCTTATTACTGATGAAATCTTACTCTTAGTACATTAAACACAGATCTAGTTTTTTAAACATTCTTTAATCTATCGCTGTACGATTACATTGACCAATATTCTCCAAATTTTCAACTCAGAATTATAATTTTTGTAGCAAATTTTTACGATTTTAATACGTTTAATACGTTGTAATAAGTTATATGCAAAAACCGACAGGCTACCCTACTTAGTACTATCTAATCTCAGAATAATCACTAACCGCATGGGGCGGTACGCAGATCTTAGATCAGTCATTGAATAATCACAAAGCTTATGAGGAATACACAAATTAATCAGTGAGGTGGGTGAGACGCTGCGGAAAGCCCCCAGCTATGCACTAACTCGGAAAAACAAGACAACAAACGTTATAATATGTGTGACAAAATGTTAAATAAATATATAGTTTAGTTTTAGAATTTTGATAGTTCTGTTTTACATATATTACTGAAACAGCGCTGCCAAGTGGGTATCTCGTGATGATTTTAAAATTATGAACTATGCTTCTTCTCTCTAATATAAAATTATTAAATTTTTTAATTTAAAAAAAAATTTTTCTTTTAATTTTTTATTTAATTTGATTGATTTCACATTGCAAATTTACATTAATAGGATTTTAATATCTGCATAATATATCTCTCAAGTAACTTTAAAAGACTGGACTAAAGTTATGTTTCTTGTTTTATTGGTAAACAATAAAAAATGCTATGCACTCGTTTATATACAAAATTACATGGTTCTGCTAAGTATATTCCAGCACGCGGCTGTGTGGCTTCTGGGCTACAATCTCGGCTAATCAATTTTAATTTGCATTCATGGGTAATTTTATGCAGGCCTCATTGAAACCCGCTTCATTCGAGGCACGTAATGTATGCATGTGAGCATAATTTCAACTTTTTTGTTCTGATTGCGTTGCATCCAAACAGAAAACATCCGTTTTTTGACTGTTTTTTGTTTTTGTTTTGGTTTTGTATTGTTTTTGTATTGTTTTTGTATCTGACAAACGTAAAAAACATCAGTGTCAATTTAGAATCGATAAAATTTTTTGAAGTATAATAAAGTCAAGTCAATACATTTTAGCATTGTTTACTTCCTGTACACTTTTCTCCTTCCTATCTGTGGCCAACGGCATTTTCTTCAGATATTGGCATTTTAAAGATAATTTTATAAAAATTACCCGTATCTTATGAATGTCGTTAATTTTTATAACATAATCTACGTGTTATAAATTTCTGCTCAAAATATAGTAAAACGCACTTCCTTTCATATTAAAGTTTTTTTTTGCTTAATTGAAATACAATTTTGTACGTACAAATTACAAACATTTTAAAAGGTACTAATTTGTTTATGATGTGTTGTATTTTTATATAAAAAAAAATAAACAACGAACTGTACGGAGTTACAACTGACACTTAAGAAAATGAAATTAATGTAATTGTATATTATTAATTTGTAAGAGGTTAATATAATAATATAATACAATATATAAAATAATAACTTACAATTTTGGAAATTTATATATCTGCATATATTTATAAAAACTAAAAAGTAGACTCATTAGTTATTATATTCTGTGTTTCACAGATATTATTTTCAATTAATGAGAAGAATGAACAAAATTTTATTCAATTAAATATAATCTTTGAATATCGCACCAAAAAAATAATGAAATTAAAACCGCACAGATCTGAAGAGTCAAGCTTCATGCACGGAAAATTATGGAATTTATGATTCCAAAAATTTAAAAATCAAATTTTGACAAAAAAAAAACGTCAGTGATGGTGACATAAAGATGGTGATGTATAGAGAATTACTTAAGAAACAACTAAAAGTAGTAATAAATTATGCCTACATGTGGGAAGGATGATAACATTCAAACCAAAAATAGCAATTCAATATAATAGATAACTACGTTTAAGCACACATTGTTTGTATATTCTTTAATCAAGACTCAAACTACAGTTTTTATTATTATTAAATTTTATTTTAAATAAATACTTATTTTATAAATATTTTATTTAAAAAAAAAATTAATAATAATAATAACAAAGTATTTAATAATGCTACTTTCAAAATTAAGAGAAAATAATAGATACACGTACAGACCAATAAGCGTCCTTCCAGTATTACCTAAAATGTTTGAAAAGTTAATAGCAAAAATAATGCCAATATTCTCAGCTATCGAATTAATTCCGGAACATCAATTCGGACTCAGCGCTAAAGTCAGTAAAACTGAACAAGTGCACCGTATTGTATCATTCGTTTAATACACAGTTCTGCTATACAAGTCGATAATAAAACCTATATGGAGTTATGGAAGTCAAATTTAAGATCAGCGATGCCATCAAATATTCAAAAACTGCAGGGGCTGCAAACTAAAATTCTAAAAATTGCAACAGGTGAACCGTGGTTTATAAAAACTATTAACCTTGGGCGTACCAATATTAATAGAAGAAGCACCTCGATGTAGCCGTCAGTACCTTTTAAAATTAGAAGAATACCCTAACCAATTAGCTTATAAGGTCTTACTGAACAAAGGCCATAAACGTTTAAAAAAGATTGATATAATTAACATCTGCTATTAACATTCGCCAATTTTAGAAGTCACAGCGACGTGCGTGGAGATTTGGTTATATTCTGGACATTAAGTTCAAAAAGTGAATCAGGATAATGCAGTACATATCCTTTAATTATGTACTATATAGTAGGCAGTGGACTGTGGGCGTTACTAACTTACGCGAAACTTGAAATGTCTCAATATAGGCCGTTAAATTTATGTTTTTTGCACTTTAAACTACTTAGAAAAATACTGCACAATTTGAGTAGAAAAGCGTTTCGAGTGCAAGAAACTCTATTACAATTAACGTAGAAGCGGAAATGGATTTAAATGCACATTTTAGCTTTTATGTAATTTCCCATTAAATGCATTGAATTTCCTATGCGAAAATTCAATGCCATAAACACTTCTGTGTTTATAGCACGTAAAGAAAACTGATTGCCACAATTTTAAGTGCCAGAAAAGCATTGATCCTAGTGTGGGTAGCTATAGTCGCATAAAAGGAGATGGCAGATAAGAAACAAGGATAGACTAAATTTGTTGTTAGAAGACAGTTAATGAAAAATAACATATGTGAGTTATGTTGCAGCGCAACTGATAACGAATTACTTGCCAAAGGAGCAGTAGAGATACATAGAAACTATTTCTGTTGTAGGTGTTTTTATGAGTTTGTTGCTGTCATTGTACTAGAACTGGCATAAAAATCTCTTGGTGCACCCTTTTTATGGAGCATCGTAAAGTTTCGCATGCATTTTTAAATTTAATGATGCGTTTACGATGCATATAACCGAAACAACAACAACATAGGACGAGAAAACAACAGCGACTTCAAAAGTAATAATAAC
This sequence comes from Teleopsis dalmanni, assembly GCF_002237135.1. Lineage (NCBI taxonomy): Eukaryota > Metazoa > Arthropoda > Insecta > Diptera > Diopsidae > Teleopsis > Teleopsis dalmanni. Next base: position 151,328,116 of record NC_051847.1, read on the forward strand.
GAAAGCAATCGTTATAATTTTAATGTCATCAACAACACAGCAGCTGATGTTTAATGTTGCTGATGGATGCAATAGCAATGAATGAATGCCATGTTTTTTAAAGAAAAATTGTAATAATTTTGTGCAAAATTTTATGACTTGTTAGAAATGTTTACGTATGCAAATTGTTTATTTATTTTTGTTTTTTATCTGAATATATATAACAAAAATTTTTATTTATTTATAAATATCTTTAAAGCAAAATTCTGTTTATTCGTGGTAAAAACATGAAATCCATATCTCTCAAAATAAAAATTTTTTATTTAGCCCAGACACCCAGTCTGCAATTTGTGTTTATCCTACATGGATAACAGAATCATATTTTTTTGTGTTCGGCAGACCTAAATTAATCTAATACAGTTGAGAAACCTTAAATACAAATAAATAAAAGTTCACTTTTGTCGCCCAGTGTTTGTCATACATAATCATTTAGATTTAAATCATTTAGATGTCTTTAAATCTTAATTAGATCAAATCTCTTGATCATGCCGATGGGTCACAGAAGTAACCATTTTAGCGAAAACAAACCATTATTTTAAGTAACTATGTAATATACTAACTATGAAACACAAATTTATTTTATATATATATATAAAATAGAGAAGACGGATTATTATTTCACCCAACTATATAAGATGCTAACTATATAAGGCAAAACTAAGTTTGCCATATTGACCTTTCAATTCAGTTTACAATATAGTTCAAGTTCTAAATAATTATAGTATTGGAATAATTTATATGGTTTATTATTATTTAGTTTTGCAAGAATTTTATGCTATTCTCTATTTGTTAGTAAAAAGTGGAAGTTTAGTTATGTTTGACTTAATTCTTAATCAACGGCATTTACTTCGCTAAACAAAAATTCTGACGGAATAGTTCTGCTCCTCAGACAAAAACAAGAGATATTACTTCCTGCTGTTTTCAAAGTTAAAAGTAGGTCAAAAGAAAACAATGGTTCATATTGCAGGTTACAGAACACAGCTTTACGGAGCACCTCAAGCAAATGCATTTGTGAAGTTATCACTTCCTAAGGTTGCCGAATTTATTCATGAAAGTCTATTAGTTTTTCTAATGCATTAAGTACGAAACATGGTGGACTTAACTTCGGCAGGGTAGTTTAAGGGATTTCATTGAACTCAAAAATTAAATATTATTGAAATCGTGCCACATATTTTTTACATACATAAGTAAGATGTATGCATATTTTATATATTAGATATAGTAAGAAGAAATTCATTTTTTTCCCAGTAGATGGCTTTAGTTATCTGTATCCCGCGTTGTATAAGTCTGATCATATAACGCTAGATATCGTTATAAAGATGAGATTTCTTACTAAATAATTATTGATTGTTTGGTAATTGGTTGACTCAATTTGTTTAAGCGGGCATCAAATATGGACACTAGCAAAGAGACAATATGCCATATTCTATAATTTTTCTTTGATAAGGGTAAAAACGCGAAAACGCAAGCCAGGCGGCTAAAATTGTGTATAGCGTTTATGGTCCTGGTGCTGTAACAACCAATCATGCGTAATTTTGGTTTCGTGGATTTCGTTTCCTCTTCCAGTAATTTAAATGTCAAAAATGCACTGGAAGGCCAATAGTAGAAAAAGTTCATAAAGTCACGAAAATTGTCGGTTCCGACCTGCTGTTATGATTTACGCATTGTTTCGATTGCACAAGAGCTAAAGATTGTACAAAAAAGCGTTTGGAACCATTTGAATTAGGCTGAATACAAAAAGAAGCTCCTCATGGGTCGAGTTTCCATCTGCGAATCGCTGCCTTGGATTGACGGCCAAGAAGGTTTTGGTGTATGTTTAGTGAGATTGGCAGGGAATCTATCTATTCCCTGCCAATCTAAGACTTTCTAAGACTTTCTTTAGTACTATTAAATTTAAATGTTTTATGGATTATTTCCAGAAATTAACTCAAAATGTGTTGATATTAATAGTATAATTCATATATATAATAAATAATTTGTACTAAATGTTGACTCCTTTCTTTAAAAGTCTCTAGCAATCTGTTCTCATATTTTAAATATTCATAATAATTTCTATTTGCTAGTTAAGATATTTCCAGATTAGATAAAAAAATATAATTAAAAAGAATATATCTATAGAGAAATTAATGAATACTATTATTTTATTAGGAATTCATTAAAAGTTGATTAAAATACTTTATTGTTGAATAGAACATTTATTTATATTTTAATTTATTTTATAGGAATAAATTGTTTAATTAATATTTTTGAAATTTGAAATTAGTAATGTTTAGATTAAATTTGAATAAGATTTAAATATTCTACTTGACACGTACTATATATTAGCCGATATATAAGTATACACATCTGTTCCTATAATAAATATATTTTAATATATAATACATAGTAATAATTCCGTTATTCTTTTTTTAAGAAATGGCGCCTAATATCTTAATGTTATTTTATTATTTCTTATATATTTACAAAATTATCTTTAAATATGTGAAAAAACAAACAAAAAAAAAACGGTATATAAATGTTAAATATCAAAAATGTAATTTTTAATTTAGTATTAATTTAAAAATTTTTTAATTTATAGTATATATTTTGCAGAAATTTAAAATAATTTTCATTTATTTTATAGACTGATATATGCTATTATTCTCTTCAATTGCCTTATATTAAATTTTATAATTAAAAACGTTTTTGAACTATTTTAAAATTTATAAATAATTTTTTAATTAGATGCAATTTGTTGCTAATTAAATGAATACTATTTTATTCTATATTTGTTAAAATAATAGATATAAAACAATTTCAATGATTTTCAAATCATGTACATAGAATGTATGTATTCTGTGCAAAAAATATATTTCGTTGCCTTTTAAGTAAACCCCATAAGGTGCAATAACTATGTTAGCGCATGACGCAACTCTCCATATACTTTTCGACGGACGGTTAAGGTATGATTTCTAGCTTCTCCAGCGAATTTTTAAGGCCATAATTGAATTGAAATTTATTAATTTCGACGACAAAAACAAGTTTCACTGGACCATATCCGATAAATAAGTTGTTTTATTTATCACATTTCAAATACTTTTTGCTAAAAATATTTAAACAACGATGGTTCATCTGATCGCGGAAAAGTTCTTAATACCATTTAGGATATAAATATATTGAATAATGGAATATTATAAAGTACGGCTTTATGTTTACATAGAATGTATTGCATCAAGTATAAATCAAAGCAAGAATGATATTAAAAAAAATAATTATATTAATTGTAACATTTCATTTTTCTTGAAATAAATTATAAAAAGAAACAGAATATCAAAATAACTTTAAATAAAGTAATAAACTATATATTTTTATATTTTGTAATTATTTAAATTACAAAATAAGCGTTGTGTTTTAATGTATTTAAACAAAAATCCTATAATTTGATAATGATAATGATTTTTTTTTCTGTTCAGTTTTAATATGGTATATCATTTTAATTTCAGATATATGTAGAAATGTAGAATTAAAGAGTGATATTTATATAAAAAATAAAAAATCAAACTATATTTAAATGCACGATCCCACGTTGATTGATGGATTATTTTTTATTAATTTTATATTATTATTAATTGAATGTTATTTTATTTGGTTGTTACTTTTTTTACTTGTATTTAATATACGATTTATATTATACTTGTTCGTGTTTTAACCATGGATGTAATCAAGAGTCTCGCTAGGGTTCAAAATTAAAAAAAGTCATTTAATATCTATACAATTTTATAAAATTGTATATAGGTATGATGTTAAGAAGTTGAATTTAAGAATCTTTAAATTTTTGATTCTTAATAATTAAGACATTTTTGTGTACAAATAATTAGGCGATTGTTACTCAAATTTTTACATAAAAAAAAAATAAGAAAGATATTATTTATGTTAAAATAAGTATACATGCTTTTTTCATATAACTTAATAAAAAACAAAAAGAATAAAAATATAAATAAAAAATTAACAGCTTATTTTAATTAGTTAGGTCATTCTATTGCTTGCTATCCCTGTATCATTGCCTCGAGAGTTATGTCTTTATATATATTGCCTCATAGGTTTTTTCTTGGTTACATCCATTGTTTTATTTAATTAAGGAGCTATTTAGATGCATATATGCAGATTAATCAATGCAGATTATAATATTTCTCTTTTTGTTATCATCGGTGGTCGGAGCAAGCCAATCTTTTTGTCTTATCTGTTTGGCGCAGGAATATTGCAAGTGTTACTGAAGGAGACCTAACTCAACATTGTTCATTTTACCACACAGTCTAGAAGCTTTAATAGTTACTAGATGAACGCACAACTATGGGAGGCTTTTACACAAAAAAAAATTGGCCTCAATTGGTAAGAATTGTTTAATATATTATTATTTTTCTGTTTTGCTTGCTCTGTGAAAACACATTGTTATACATATGTTATTGAGTGCGCTTAAAATCGATAAATTGCAATATTACCCGTGGCTTTGAAAACTAACTGCGAGTACGAATTGTACTATATAGCTGCGTCTATAGCAATATTACCTGCGCCTTTAAAACTTTTATATATATTATAAAAAATACAAAGAAAATTCACTAATTTCCTTATAACTTCAGCCAAAAGGGGTTCATTACAAAAGAATGATTTCAACATATTTTGAATACATTTTGGTAAAGAAAGTAAATAATATATTGCATGCTTGCTGTTCCTAATTATTTAAAAATTAAAATAATTTCACATATTATATTTCATGTATATATTATATCAAATGAAGAATAATTAATATTGAAATATATAATTCATCTAAAATATTTTAAATACAAGAAAGTAAACCAAAAACATCTGTCTATAGTTTGTGAAAATTTTAACAAGAGTGAATACGGTATAATCTGGTATAATTTATAATCATATACAATACAAAATATATAATTTAATGGAATAAATTGGTGTTGTAGACCACAATCTAACACGTTATAAAAGCATTAACAAAAAGAGACGTTTGAGTATTGTGCTCTGAACGGCATCTTACCAAGTGGATCATTCTGATAGGACTATTTTTCAGACTTTGGGGGTAATTTTAATGCGTTGAAGTTACACACTGACAAAAAATGGTGCTGTTCTTTTTTCTGAACCGAACTTTGCGACCATAGTAGATCCAAATTCAAATAGGAAATTGATCATCCCGTTAGACATTGGAGTGATGTTCCACACTACTTTAAGCTTTTGGCATCATTCAAACAAACAAGAAGGGTTTCTGGGATATTCTTGGAGCAGAGCTTTGTGACCATAGTAGATAGTGTTTTTGTGCTATTTGGTATAGTAACGGAAGACGTTATTATAGACTTTAGGAAAAATGCAAACCAAGTAGGTAAAATATGATTAAATAGAAATATATCCACATTTGAGAAATAATACCTTTAGAATAATGCTGTCGTTTTGCTTTTCTTTTTCTTTGAATAAAACATATTGTTTGCACTTTAAAAATATTTACAAAGATGTGTTCTGATTTGGTTTTTTGTTTTATTTCACTGAATTGCCATAGTCTAAACATTTAATTATATGAATCCAATTATTGCTAATTGTGGTTTACGAAATGTGAAGTGTAAACATGGCATTAATTGGTTTCAAAAAGTTCATCTTAGTATGCAAGATATAGTCGCTATTCTTATCTGGATTTTAAAGCGACAGTCTCTTATGATGTAGCTTTTAATAATATATTTCATTAAAAATGAATAATTTTATTTTATTTAAAAATCGCCGATTTGAAATATTTGCAAAATGGGATCATGCGCTAATTATTAAATAATTATTTTGTTGGAAGGATAAATAATTAAATACGAGAAAAAAAAAAACAAAAAAAATATAATTGGATATGAAAACGAAGTTATAGTCTATAAATAAATACTATTTTAAATCCATATACATTATATATTACAATATAAATATTATGTTAGAGAAAAAAAATAAATACAAATTGTAAGCAAGTTTTTATTAATGATTTTAATAAACATTGAAATATTTATTTTATATATATTTAATAAATAAGTTTAAACTTTATTATATATTATGATAAGTTGTTTTTTTTAGTTGAGTGGCAAGTTTAAAATTTTATATTCTATAATTGAAATCGTCGCCAGATCTTTAATCTAAGAAATTCTATATTAGCTAAGAAATAATATTATTAATATTAGTTATGAATTTTTTACTTCGTAAATCTATTCTAGTGCCTGTTTGGTATATTTTATCTTACGCAATTCACTTCACGGTTTAATCTTAATTTAAGTTGTTCAGATATTGATTGTAGCTAAGACTTGTGGACCTCCAATTACTACTTGAGTTTCATGCCAAAAATTTTTTTGAGATTTTTTGTTGATTGTTGATTTTTTATTTGAATGATGTTTTTGGCATATATATTAAATGTTGATTGTAGATTAATTGTAATTTAATTGTTTTATAATTTAAATTTAATTTAAGTAATTTTTTAATTTAAGCAATTCAAATGCAAATGCAGAAAGAATTTTTGCTGAATTATAGCAAAATTGATTTAAGCTTTTTGGTTTTAAGATATTTTCTTAAATTTATTTTAAATTCTTTTTAGTGATAATTTTCACTGTACTTATTTATTTTGATATAATTATTTAAGTTATTAATATAATTTTTAAATCGACTGATTTATTTCTAGTTGTTTTGTAAATTTTTCATTTAAAATTATCATCCGCATTGCCGAGTTGTAGTGCGTAGCTCACCCCCGTCGTACATATTTAAATTATGTTGACGCGAATACTCATTTACCACATATTGACCTAAGGATTGTTGTAGGTTCGATTGTGGTTTTATTTATTTTAATAATTGTTGATTGTAGTTTCATGTTTAAAATTAAGTATTATAATAATGTAACATATGAGTTTTCGTTCACAAACTTTTTAATTCAAAATGTGAAAATATTGACTTACCTTCATCAATACTTCTAGAAGCCTCTTCCATATCTGCTTTAGCATATCGCACTATCACATACATCAGTGGCATCAACTCGTAAGGATATCCAAATTTCTGTAATAACTTTTCTGAGTTTCCGATAAGGATATCTCGTGCTGGAAGAGAAAAAAATAAAGATTAATGAAATTGTTAATTCTTCTCAAACTGAACTTATACTTAAAAATTATTTATTTATTTTTAAATACTTCTAAAAATAAAGCCATTCTAAAAGTTTTGATTTAGGAATAAAATTTTGTGACAAATTCAAATCAAAAATAAATAATTTAATGTTTTTTTGGAATATTTTTTAACAGAAATATCGTACACTTTCGCTTAATCAGAGGCGTGTGGTAAATAATTTTTTTTTAATACTTGAAAAAATAATACCATAATAAACATTTAAATTTTTTTGTAGAAAGTAATGATATGTCAGAATTAGAATTTTTTAATATATACAATTTATTTGCACTATTCTAAGAAAAAATTCTTGCATAGAAAATTTATATTTATAGAATATAAAAACTCTATATGTGAATCATTTTGAATAAGCTGTTTAGACTACATAAAACATAGAACATATAGAATACATAGAATATGAATATCGAGTAATATTTACTATAAATAAGGTTTTAAAACTTAAATATAGAAAATTTAAGAATTCAATAACAAAACATAGATTAGAACTTTTCATTTACAAGACAGGTACATTCAAATCTAAACTAATTGGTAGTGATATTTTGTACTAGTTTATTTACGTAACAACTAAATGTGAGACCAAATGTAAATCATCAGTTAATAAGGTACCAATATGTGTAGAATACTGCACCCCGTAAATATCATTTTAAGTAACATTATTTGGTATGATTGCTCATACATTAAGGATTCTGCATACAGTTATGCATACAGTTATGGTCACAACAAATTTAAAGTTTTTATTGTTTTCAATGTAATTAAGAAATTTAATATTGAGCACAAGGCAGATAATTTGATTTGATAAATGTGAGGATATTACAAAAAAGTATTAATATAGTAGCAATAGCACGAAAATAAAAATTGAAATTTAACAGTCTACATATCAAGACCTCACGGTTATGACCACAAAGACCATTCAACTTTATAAAATGGCCTTGATATATCACTTCTCAAACTACAACCGCCAAGTACTTGTAGTCTGACAACTTTGAAACGCAGCCTCACGTTTAAAGTCACTAATCTAATATCACATTTAATTTTCATTGTTCAAATTTCCAATTTTGTTAGCGTAATGTACTACTAAAGTAATGTACTATAACAGCAAACATTTTTTTTTATAATATTTAATTAATTGTATTTTTGGCTGATCATACAACGCTGTTTTGAGTATGCTCAACAGTGATCTTTAAAGTATTTCTTATATTTAATTTTTTCTAAATCTTTTTTTAAGATTGCTTAGTAGCAAGGCTTAAACTCGCGCCCTCTCAAATTTTAAGCTCAGAGTCAGCGTTCATAAACTAACACAACCAAAGTAAAAAATTTCAAGTTATGTTATAACAAATCCAGTTGCTGTGCCATTTTTAGAATAAACGTGTAAACCACAGCTATGTTAATGTATTTAATTATTGTAAATTGTTGTTTCTCGTATATACGGATAATTAAGTCTATTTAGAAGACTACTGATGAGGAATATTTGGTAGTATGAAAAACAGCTGTATGATCTAAAAATTAGATTATATCCAAATCTACAGCTTCTTAATAAAAAATAAATATATATGAAAAAAGCTGTTAACTATTCTAAAGTGTATATAAATTATAAAACTTTTTGGGTTTTATGAGTGAAGCATGTTTTCAGTTAAAATTATTTTTGGCACCCTGTATCTTGGTTTATTTGAAATTCGATTCGTACCGTTTCCATACAATATTTTTCATTGCATAAATCAACACAACTGCTGTTTAATTTATGAAAATTTCAAAACAAAAATCTTTTATATAATATATAGCTTATAATATATATCAATATATTAATTATACCGTTAAATCATATAAATTCTATTATTGTTATTCCATATTGAACACAATTTTGTGTTCTGATAACAACTTACCATTTGTTTATATACATTCCTGTGGTGTTATATCTTGATTTCAACAAATGTATATAAACAAATATATGTAATCATATTGACTTTAACTGCATGCATAATGTAACTACCATAAAAATTTGTAAGTCATCGGTTTTCTGTTAAAAATAAATTTTGAACTTATTTGCATAAATGTAACATGTAGGCGGATTACTGCCATTATATTTGGGTAAGCATTTTATTTTAAAATGATTTTAATTAAAATACATATCCGCATATGCATAATATACATATGAAACATACATTTACGTATACAAATTACATAAAGTATATATGCATATCTATAGTTAATGTATTTGTTATGATTGTTGGAATTTGGACGCTATCCTTGCACTCATTGTTTTCTTTATTTAAATTTTAATGTATTCATATTTTATGGACTTTTATACATATATAATTTATTCATATGACTTTTGTTTTCAAAATTTTAACACCATTCATAAATTATAATTTTATTCATTTTCCGTGATTATTTAATACTTTATAAAAATAATTTATATATAAAGTTTAAAATTATCGACAAATAAATACTTAACAATAACATATGTATATAGCAAACTTTGCTATGCTAACGGATGGAATAGCTAGTATTATACCAAGAAGGTCATTTTAAACATTACCATCATAATTTAAAAAGGTTCTTGCCAAGAAGAAGAATGTTGACTTAGATAATGACTTCGAAGAATTGTAAAATGAAAACGGCAAACTTGTTAATATTATAAACTTGTTAATATGAATATTTATTTTTTATTAGAAATTAATGATTTTCATATTTTTTATTGGTCAATGTAGTCGCTATAGATTATTTATATCTGAAGTAAATTTTTATTTTTTCATGTGGGAAAATGTTATCCTCTTTACAATTTTCAAAAATGAAAATATCTTTTTTTGTATTTTTACTTTATATCTTAAAAATCTTTAAATATAAGCCAAATTCAAAATTTCTTATGTTTCACAGCTAATTGATGGAATGCGATTTCAGCCGGAAGTCTTTCACCCCCTGATCGGTGATATCTGCTATTCGTTCCTATCAGGTGATTTTAATTAGTTTAAGTCTCACATTTTGGATCTTGATGCTTTCTACATACCGCAAAAAAATAAAATAAAAAAATTAGCACTTCAGTAAAGGACATACTCATTATAATTTCTTTAAGGTGGTATTAAAAACTTCTTTCTCCCAAGATGCTGTACATCGTTTTTATATTTTTTGTTAACAAGCTACTGTTTTTTCTTTAGAATATACTTATTATACATTCTTTTCAAAGGGGATATTTAAACAATTTCTTCAAAGTACATACTATCATAAAGACTTCTTTTGCCAATAATGGTGGCATATCCTCTTCATGTTCCTTTTAGATAAACTACCTTTTTTCACGAAGATATAATCATTGTACATTCTTCATGAAAGATTTAATTCAATTTTTTTTACACACGTGTTTTTTAAAATCTTCTTTCTGTCAAGGTGAAGTATACAGTTTTCATAATTTTTCTTAACAAGCTACTGTCTTTTCGTTAGAATATGCTCATTATACATTCAACAAGAGGAATATTTATCACAGTTTCTTTGCAGTACATAACTATCTCAAAGGCTTCCTTCTCATATGGTGGCGCGCATCCTCTTAATGTTCCTTTTGGATAAATTACTGTTTTTCATAAATATGTAGTCATTGCACATTCTTCACGGAAGATTTAATTCGATTTTTTTTAAACACATAAGTATTTTAAAAACTTCTTTCTTTCACAGCGAAGTACATCATCTTCATCTTTCTGCTTTATCGACCATTGTTTAACGTCAGATACATTTTTTAAACTAAAAAGTTTTATTTGACTTTAACTAGTGAGTAAATTTTCTTAAGCATTTTCATTTTATTGCTGTGCTATTGTAAACTGTTTTATACATTAAAATATTTATTTTTTCAGTTAACAGTAGATTGAGATAATATTATGGGGATCTAATCAATGCCATTAAGCCACTGTTGCTATATTTAGCAAATTACCAATGTTCGCGGTTGGACAAAGTGTCTTACCTCTTCGGCTCACATAATTACAGAAATATGTTGCACAGCTTCTAATTATATGTTGCTAGCTCAGAGAATTGCAAATATATAATTAATGTACAAAAATAGCTGATCATATATTCAGAAGAGTAAAGAAACACAACACCTGTGCTTTGGATCTGCTATTTTCAATATAATATTAATTCATTTCAATTTTTTACCTTTATAGTTCACAGACTTTTAATAAATTTGCAAGTAAATTAATTTTTCTTACAGGGTCAGTTGTTAGTTTTTGTGTCTTGTTTCAAAAAAGTTATTATGAGTTACTTAAAATATTAATAAATCCTTATATATTCCAAATATATCAATAATATATATAATATAATATATAGGCTCATATTATATGAGTCTAAAAATAAAAACTATAATAATTTATAAACAATTAAAAATGGCTTTTCTATTTTGCAACAATTCTTCTTTGTGATCTATATACACTATTACCATAATAATTTTTTCTTTCCGCTTAAAAGATTCCCAAATATGTTTTTGAACGCATCAACGGTTTCCTTTGTCCATGCAGTCTATGCAGTTTTATTTATTTGCGGGAAGAATGAGAAGCCGTTGGTTACCAAATCAGAAGTGTGCGGTGCATAACCTACTAATATGATGTTTGTATAATCAAAACCCCAACAGTCATTCAGTTTTGTCGATGAAAATGTGATGAGCTTAATAAAGTGATTACTCAATGATAGAGTTCGCTTTATCGTTTCAAGGAATTATCTGTACTTGGCGATTAGTTTTTCTGAAACCTCCATATATTTTCGACAAATAAATTGTGGCGCAATACTCTAAATTAATCCTTTTACATTGCTTAATGGCACTGTTGACACATGATCAATTTATTGATTTAATACCCTACAACCGAAGAACTTGGAATAGAAAAAGCTTTTATTGAATTCGACTCATAAAGTCGACTACTGTGTAGTTTTAGGCACCATGATTTGTAAGCTTTGTGTCAGCTTATATAGAAAAAACGTGGGAAAAACTTGTTGCAGTGGTCGAAATGCCCCGAAACTTTCTGATCGATATTAATACAAGTATTTTATATTCTAAATTTTATTTTTCTACCTATCATAAAAAACACATCACACCTTTTCTATTATGTCTACTTAAATAGTTTCTACACTTAAGAAAAAATTTTGATTGTCTAATTTTATTAATTATGCCACACTCTGTGGGTTCTGCATTCAAATTCGGTAATCTAGCGCTTCATAGGATTGAACTTCATCACCAATAATGGAAATAAGTTCCTTATTGCACTTTTGTTTTGACACATCACATATTGTGGTAGTTTCTTTATTTTTTTTACTGACACATAACTTTCAAACCATAGTTGTGCTAACATGTTAAAAAATTTTAAATAAAATAATGATTTGAAATGTTAAATCTTTCATTTAAAATACCACCTAACATCCAGCAATAAGGTTCTATTGAGGTTCCTATTTATTACAACATGACCCACCCATTAGATTGGAACAAATGGTCAAAAACTATGTTTGGATCCAATATGTGATACTAGTGCTCAAACTTATCTAATTATTTATGTGACAATAATAGATTGTTATAAAAATAGTTAACTTGAAATAGTTAACTTGTTTACAAGCTTCACAAGTTAACTATTTCAAGTTAACTATTTTTATAACAATCTATTATTATTGCCACGTGTGAAAACTATTTTTTCTGTATGAAGTTTGGGTAAAAATCATAACAACTCGCAGTACTGGCATACTACGATTCCAATAATACGACACTTGGTTACGGTTCTAATCCATATATTTAATACAAACGTTGGTGGGATGTGTAAGATTGACGAGATGTAAGTTGTAAGTTAGTAAGTGTTAAGCGTGAAATGGATATGAAGGTCTTTGCTGTTTCTAGGACTTGATTTGGGAGATGGGTAATAGTTCAAGGACTTGGTTCAGGTCTTCGGCGACCCTATGCCGATTAGAGACCCTATGCTTCACAACGATAAGAGGACAACAGTAAGTAAATAAATGGTAAATTGTGTTTTGTTGAGTGAATTAGGTATATGTGTTTGTGTTGATATCTGATATATATAAGTATACGTTGTTGCTTTTAATGAAATATTTCTGTAGTGGTTCAAAAATGAAGCATTCCAGGAATACGTGAAATATCTTTTAACTTTTATTAAACTTTAAACATTAAAAAGAGTAAGAAAAGTTCTACGTAAAAAGACCAAATCTAAGAAATATAAGAGAAACTAAAAATAAAATTGTATGAAATGAAGAACTTAGTAAACTTTTAGAATTTTAGAGGATTTACCAATCAAGAAACAACGTTAATATTATGGCATTATATATAATAAAAAAATACTTTATGTGCAGATTTGAAGTGTTTGAAGTAAAACAAAATTTACTTCAATTACATATTGAAGTTCTTTTATCGGAATCTAATTATCAGAGCTGAGCAGAGAAGCAGAGAAGTTTATGCTTCTGAGCTGCAATAGGCAGTGATGCTGATTCTATGAATTAGTCACTTAACACAAGTATAAATATTTACTGGACTATATGTATATGTTAATGTTGTAGCGTTGTTATACATAGGTCAATAAAAAACTAATACCATTACGTGCATTAAAATGTATATAATTTCTATAAAAATACATACAGAAAAAACATTATTTTATTATTTATGTTGCATTTCGTAAATTTTTTTTGTTTGTAAAACTATACAACTACATAACTATACATACAACTACAAACTACATAAAATTACAAAATATTCAAATTTATTCACAAAATGTTATTTGAAATAAATTTTATATATTTTTATTTCAGTATTTATGTTTTTGAGATTTAACAAACATTTTTTTATGCTTCTCGGTATAGTGAAGTGAAGTTTAGTGTCGATTTTATTGCTTTTTTGTTTTTATGCTGGCCATTTTCTTTTATTTCCCACTTGTTAATGGTGTCAGTTTTTTAGTTGTTTTTTTTTTAATTTACATATTTGATTGTGTTTGTGTTTTTGTTATTTTCTTTTTTAATTCTTTTTTGTTTTTTAATACATATTTTGTTTTCTTAATTTAGAGTCGTTATGTTGTGCAGAACTTTACTATTATGTTTTTTTGCTTGCTGTTAACATTACCGCATTGGCATCTTTAACAGAAGGCGGAGCTTTGTAGTCATTGGCTCTAGCTATTATCCCCACCTTTTATGAAGCCGACAAGCGTGGCAAAGTGTTGCATATACGTCTCTAGACTCGTATGGTGTTATACTGTCTGCTAGAGTTTTATACACTAAGTTGTTGATATGTTGTTGCTATTGTTGTTGTTGCTGTTTCTGTTAATGTTTCTGCTGGCAAGTTTTGCTTTTGTTGTTGCTACTGTTGCTGCTTCTAATGCAAGTTTGCATTTGACAGTGTTGTGTGGAATAGTGCACTCGAAGCAACATTGCACAATTTTTGCATCTACTCACTCTAATGTTGAGTGTGAATTATTTTTTGTTTTTGTTTTGCTTTTATTTTGCCTTGTTTTATTTTGTTTTGTTTTATTTTATGCTTTAATTAACAACACTAAAAATGTTTGCATTTTGAAGTTCTTAACTTCAAATCGTGTTGCAGAAAATGGCTTTGTGCAGAACGTTGTTGATTTTGTAGAGATATTTTTTTTTATTTTGTGGGTGCTACTATAAAATTTTTGTACAAAATAATTTATTGCAGTTATAAAGCACTTAATTGCAGATGTGCGAAACTAAATTAGTTGCAATAAATTGTAATTGCTAAGAAATAAAATACTTTTTCACAAAATAATAACTTAATAAGTATAAGTTATAATTGTATAATATTTTTGCACTTGTGCTTATTTTTCTATTTATTATACAAAAAAACAATACTTTACAAGACTTAATTCATACGCCTAAGTCCCATGTCACCACTTCCAAATTTCTACCACTTAAAGTTAGGCTTCTCCTCAGGGTTGTATTGGATTTACTTCCAAAATGATCATTCCGTTTTTAAAAAAATGTTTAAGTTTATTGGAATATATTATTTTTTACTTAAAGTAAAATAAAGCCTATTTTTCGAGCTATATTTTAAAAGGACTTTATATACATACTATATAAAGACATAGAAATTTTCTAAATATAATTGTAGGAGTGTTACAATAAATTATTCAAATACATTTCCCTCTTTCATGGACATAAGGGAGCATTGGGAGGGAATTCGTTATAACTGCATTAAATAAATTTGAAAATATTTTTTGCAATAAATTAATTTTTAAAATTTTTTGCTTTTATAAGAACTTCTGGCAAGTATGCAAAAAAGGAATATAAAGAGTCACATGTTAATTACATATAATTTAACAAGAAAAAAAGAACGATTTTGGAACAAAAAAAAAATTGCAGGCCAATTCTTTACCATTATATGGCGTGCTTCAAAAGTGGTTTACCACTTTTATTGTGTGTGTATAATCACCAAATAAATAACGCTGAAAAGCCAAAACCACCAAATGAGTTAAAAGATTCAGATATACTGAATAAAATTGATGAACTAATAAATAAAAATGTCATATAAAGATGTGCTAAATTGTTGATTTAGGAAAGTCTCAAATAAGCGCTTTCGCATCTTTTTTTCCATAGCATTAAATTTATAAGCTAGGTTTCAAAGAGTGGCTGAAAACGTTTCCATGAAATCATTTCCAAACAGTTTTTGCAAATATTTCTTTACACAATATTTATTTTAAACAATTTCTATTACGATTTATAACTCCAAGCGATTTATTTCTGCAATCCGCAATCGATAAAGCTGTTGAGATGGGAGGCTTCTCTGAATAAACGCACTCCAAAAACTTCGAAAATGGATGTTATTTCACCAGCGAGGTTAAAGTACACTACTGTTATAACTACTGTTTTTTGGGATGCACATAATGTAATTACGATTGACTTCATAGAACTCAATGATTGATTTCATTGAATTAGTGCAGAGTTCAATTTTTAATAAGAATTGAGTTCTTATACATCTAAAAATCTAATGAAATATACGTAGGTTTTCGCCAGTTGGTCCAACTAAAACTGAACGTCATTAAATCTTGTGATAATGCAGAACAAAATTAAATTTAAAAGTGTTGACTTCAATTTTAAATTAATTTTGAGTTAAATATAATAATAGATATAAATTTTATATATAATAGAATAATATTGAATATAAATTCAAGACAATTATTATACACTATGTTATTTTAGTTAATTTTATCAATAGGTTATAAATAAGTAAATTTCATGAGGGTTTTGAAATATGTAGCAATGAATCTTGCTACCAAAATCTTATAAATAAACAATAGCAGCAGCATTTGCTCCTAATCTTAAAGCTACTTTTCAGCGGGAGACTAGTGACCGTTGTCACACTCCATTCATATTGGATGGATCCACTCTCCTAGTCTCAATTTCGACAGAAAATTGGATATTGATTTTACACTTAGCAACATATGGATGCTGGAAAGTCTGTCATTAGAAGAGAATTTAATTATTTGTAAGGCTTAAAAATAGGTGGTGAAGTTTTCCCGGAAGATTTGATTAAATTTATATATTATAGCCTTTCTGATCATTTCAGTATTTTTCAGACGGAGTTCATAGCTTGTCTGAAAGTGGATCATACATTTAATAGAATTATATATACATACTACCAGTCCGTCGAGATAGCCTTAGAGTCCTTTAGTTCAGTGCAATTTATAGTTAGTACAGTTTTTGACTGCTACACATCTCAAAATGAGATGTCAATGCAGTTCAACATTTCTCTACATTTTGTTCCCGGTCATAAGTATATTTGCAGCATTTTTAAAAAAGACAGGTTGGCCAGATGAGATTATTCAGACAATCAATCGGAACACCTGATGTATTTAAATATATCATTTATATTATGAAAACATTTGTTGAATTCCTTCTGTGCTGAACAATTTAAGAAAACATCGGAAGACTAAGCGGTATACAGTCATCTGTATAAAATTTGACAAGACTGTGGTAGGTTTGTTGACTGATCATAGCTGATTTAAGAACCATAGGATGCACTTAGACTTATTAACCTAGTGTGCTGCCATACAAGAAATTCAGAGATTTAAAAACCAATTTGAACCATTTGTAAAGCCTAAAATGCTCTTGAGACGAAAGTCTTGAAGCTATCCTGAAAAAAGAACCAGAGCTAAAATGTATTTGTCATAAAATACAGATGTTTCTCAGTTTTTTTCAACTCTCCACATAAGAACTGTGGGGAGTTAAATTAAGTTAATCACTTAATTAACAATATGTCTATTTAATAATAATTATTATACCATATTTATGTAATAAAGATGTTCATTTATTTATTTTTTGTTTTTCTTGATCATCCTATTAAGATTGATATTAGTATAGTATATGTTATAGTAGTTAAATTTCTCTTGACGAAATCAATTAATTTGACATGCAGATATAAGGTCCTGTCATATGATTTTTTTTTTGGTTTTCCGATAATGCAACTATTTTCTGAATTTGTAATTCATCAAGAAAACAATATATATTTAATATATATAATCTAATATAATATATTTTAAACTTCTAATATTTTAAACTATTTAGTAATTTTAATTTGTTTAAGAAAAATTACAAAAAACAACCACAGACTACTAGATTTGTGCTAGTTTTTCGCATAAATAAGTGGTTATAATGTAATAAGACCTTTTTATTTTATTATATTTAAAAAGAAAAGCTAAGATACTTTTTTTTTACTAAAAAGGGTATCTTTTATTTCCATCGGAAATTAGAGTTCCTCTCAGGAGGGAAATGCGCACAGGAAAAAGTTGTAAAAAAATTAATGTAAATACATAAAAATCCATTGAAAATACTTGCATGTATGATGCTCGCTGGTATGTACAACCCCGGATGAATAGTTTGAACACAGCTGCAACATATAAAAGCAGAAGTGGCAAAGAGACAAATGAAAAAAAAGAAAAAACAAAAGAAAAAACGGATACAGCATAGTGCAGTTTAAATCATGAAAGGCGCAAAAAACAGTTAACGTGCAATATAACGATTTAAACGAGCACAAAACGAGCTAAGCCGAATGGTTAAATGACTGCTGTAACACTAACAAGTGCAGTAAAAGGAAAGTGAGAAAGGAACAGCAGCAACGGCAACATATAAGACTACGGATGCATTTTGCTGAAGGATATTACTACAAAACTTGTAAAGAAGTAAAGAAGTAAAGAAGCAAAGAAGCAAAAAGTACAAAAAAAGCAAACTTGTAGTAATAGAGCTAAAAGACGGTATATAAAGTGTCAGAGAGGAGCCGCTTTATGTACGTTTTCTAAGGAGGATGGTAGGTTTATGCGCGCTAATGACAACATTTATATAAAATTGTATGGGTGTGGTGTAAATTGTATGCTAAAATGTGCAACTGCATAGCAGAATTGTATTGGCACTGCATTTAATTCGGTTAGAATGTATCTACATAAGTATATATATATAATAGCGCTATAATGTACTTAAATGTTTGCATATACTCGTTCATTATAATGTACAAGTTTTATATTAAAAAATTCGGTAGCCAGAGCAAATTTGTTTTTGCTAACTGGGCGGAGTTAAATTAATTTGAAATTACATTTTCAGTTAATATAATGCAAATTTATTTCAATGCACAACAATTTATTATATAAACCATATATGCAAAAATACAGAGTATAGCAATCAAAAATTATATTTTGTGAAAAAACATTTTGAGAACTATTTTATAATTTTTTATTTCTTTTTAGTTTTAATTTTTTTATAACAATGTAATGCTAAAGCTGCTTTAGACTTGGGTTTCACAACATTTATATTTCACATAATTTTATAGTTTATTCACTTTATATTCTTGATTATAGTCTGATTATAATCAAATAGAAGCCAACGGCCTCGGTGGCTTAGTCATATCGTGAAATGCAATGATAATGCTCTAACGAAAAACATATATGAATCGGCAGTAGGAGGAAGAAGGCGTAGTGGTTGACCGTGCCTTCGCTGAATTCATCAAGTTAGGGTAGCACTAATCGTATTAGATATACGAGACTGAAGAAACCGCGCACGCAGTAGAGACCTCTGTACAGGAGTGCTGTGTTGAACCGTAGTAGCTTTTATAACCAATTAATTAAGTAAGTCTAAGCTATTCGAACAAAGTAATATTGAAATACAGGGCTCACTAGAAAGGCACGACAAAGCCCGAAAAAAAACAAAAATCAGTTACTGAAATTCAGCAGCTTTCATTAGTTAAAAGATTACAATTATGTGATAATAACTTTATTCGAATTAGCAGTCAATGAAAATAGACTCACTCCGTGTGAATGGGCTATTAAATTCGGTTATATTCATGCTGTGCACAAGAAGAAATTACTTGAACCCTTTAATAATGCTGTTTAATACCATCGAATTCAATTAGAAGTTTTAACAAACTATTCTTAAAACTAATATATAAAATGTTTAGTTAACAACTCTGCATGTAAATAGTACTAACATTTTTATGTGACTTTAAACGATTAAAATAGGTATTTCAGTGTTTCTTATTTTATGTATCTCTGTAAAATACAAAAATATCTATCGATGTAGCTAACTTATGCAGTCAATTTTCTCGAATACTACATAATATGTTGAATATTAATAAGATTAGTTATATTTTTTCAGGCATCAAAAAGAACAACAACATAAATGTGGAAAGCGCTGCCAACAACAGTAACTGTAATTAACATATATAATATATGCAAAATCAATTAATTCATTACACAGCTTAAGTGAAAGGTACGGGATACAATCAATCAATTTCGGTCACAGATAAATAGGTAGGTGAATTTAAAAAAAATCCACTGTCCTTAATTACTTGAAACTTTTTTCTAGCTCTCATTTCTTTTATCATAGAAAGTCGCTTTGATTACACTTCCTTGTTATTTCGACTGCAAATATTAGAACTAGTTGAGCGTATCACAGCGAGTATTTGGATGTTTCAAGGTTGGAGATGCTTAAAACTCAGCTGAAAAATAGCCCATCTAAATGCCTGAATTTAGATCTAGATAAGCTTGCATAGTGATACAACAGGTGGTCAATGTTATGTTTATTACCTATATTACAAATAAAGAAATTCTATATTTGTAGTGTGCAAAGTTTTTTAACATTGCCGTGGATATTGTTATTAATTTTGTATACCATTTAATTTTAGTAAGAGGTTCGGGTGTTTCGTACTAAACTAAGCTCATTGACCATCTTGACTATTTGGCGACTTTCTAGACTTCAATTGTTGTGGATTGAGTTGAAGAATAACACATTCATATGTTAAAATCTGGATCTTGATATGACTGGGCAATGACAAAACAAGTATTTAATATATCATAAGAACTTATATTATTTTGGAAATATCTAAGCATTGTTACTATTGATCAAATGTGAAGTTCTAGATTTGGTGTGCATCATTCTTAGTCTGGCAAAACTTGACCAATACCTATTGGTGTGTCGAAGAGACGTCAATATATAAATCGATAAGCAACATGAAGAGTGGCAACAAGTCTCTGTCAGCTTGATTTCAGCCAAGTCAGAATATCCAGCATCCATCAACGAGTTTTGAACTTTCATTCCAACAATGTCAATTATATCAATTTCTCTTCGTGTTGATTAAATAGCAGGTATATGTCTGCTATAGATATATGTGTTTATATCTTTCTGTATAGAAAGACGAACTATATATAATGCATTCTTATATGAACTTTATATTGTATCTAATATGATGCAATCACCGAAACGAATCTAAATATTTTTTAGCATTATATGTTGAGTTATTGTGAGAATGGATGATCATCATTCACTCATCTTCAATTAAAAATGCACTTAAAGCGGCATTTGGAGAATGTGATGTTGAGATTGATTGTGTCTTCAAGGAACAAGTTGAGGTAGCACTATTCGCATTTGACGTTAGAGACTGGAGATGAAGTCGACCAACAGAGAGCTTAGAGAGAAGTGTTGTTCATACTGAAACCCGATAACGGATTATTATGACAATTAAATAAGTAAATTGAGTGCATATCACAAAAAACTCTGGCAACTTTTAACATTATATAACGATACGTATATCTAATGTATTAATACGTTTTTCACATCGATTAATTGAGTGTATTTTTAATCATATTGTATTTTCCAAAGTTTATATAACTATTCCAATATATAATTATTATAATAATTAAATAATTATAAAGCATGTAATTTGTGTAAAGTGAAAAAACAATATAAATCCAATAATAACATAAACAGAACTATGCACTTGCACGTAATTTTCTAATATTTATTGCACTTGTTTGAAGTAAAATAAGTAAATTAATGAAATGGTAGTTAATTATAAACCAGAATATTTTATTTCCACCCGCCATATTGTAAATATATTAATTAAATGTTATTTACTTTAAAAAGAGTACGCCACTCATTTGCAGTTAATTAAGATTTAATCATTCACCCGGAATGACAATATTTATTTGTGCTTTTATAAAATGTAGTAAACGTGTTTTAAATATTATTAGTGACAACAGCTATGAGGTGTTAAGAGAAGAAAAATGTAGTCACGCAATAAAATTTCAACCGATGGTGTTAAAAACGAATTTTCTGATTGTATCTGACAATTATTTGGCCATTTCAATACGTAATTGCATTAAATTGCATATGAGAAAAGCAATAATTTTTTTATTGTTAATTAGATGGTTTAAAGCTGTCGTTATACAACAAACAATGTTTTTATCTATTATATATATGGCAAATATATAATAATTGTAAATTATAGTGAACTTATTTTGCAGAGGAAAAAGTAAAACATTTTAAAACATCACGCAATTATTATTAATTTTTTTTTTATTTGAATGTGTATTGCTTACTTTTTGGTTTAAGGTAATTTTTTGTCGCTATTTTTATTTATTAAAAATATGCAATAATGTTACTGATATATTATATCTATCACCAAAGCAACTAATAAAAGTAATCTACATCGCTTACGCATAAGTACTATTTCATAGTCATTTCGTATCTATAGATTAGTTTAGGTTATACCTAAATGACGATGCTGGATTTTTTCCTAATAGAGGCATACAGATGGCTCTTATATTAAATTGCAGTTATATCTACAGATTTTTTCACAGATTTTTAGATAGTTAGGATATACTGGAAGGCAGTACAAGCATGAGGCAGTGTCTATCTGATATATCTGAATTAATTACGCTATGGCCTTTTTTGGTAATGAAATTCTCTATATGTTTTAAAACCTTCAAAGATATCTGACAATTTGATAACAGTTTGGTTGGAACCGATTAGAAGAATGTATGTAAATTTTAATTCCACCTTTTTTCTATTTATTATACAACGTATTTGTATATAAAATTATTAGATTTTTTTTTTGTTACAAAAAGATAGCTTATAATCAAAGATGATTTCATTGGTTTTTTTTTTAGAAGAACCTGCACGTATAATTTGATTTAGTATTTTTAACTTCAACAAAATAAATAGATGAGTAAACCTCATAAAAAATGGCTAAAAAAAAGCAGATATTTACACTAAGAGTAGATAATGAATTAAATGATCTAATTATACTAGAAAGCCCTTGAAAATCATGATTCCAAAAGTAGTATATGTTCATAGTCTATTTGAATATAGAATTAAATTAACTGTCTATTACATGCTTTTATAAAAACATTAGGACTTATGACACGATATTTTTTGTTTACCAGTGCACATTTCTAGTGTAGGTATGATGAATAATTATGCTTCCAGATATCGGAACAATTGGAAGTACTTAACCACATGTCTCCCTGTGTATTGGGATTTATAATTCGATTAAAAAACGATTGTTTGAGTTTATGTAAAGTTTTTGTAGTCTTATATAAAAACCTCTCTAAATATCCATGAAGATGCGAAATGTATAGCCTAATAGTAAATTTAAATAATAGACTTATTTGTAGTCTATGTGTAGAATGCACATATGGACAAAGTTATGTGTATATAAATATATATAATATTAAAATATAATATATTATATAAATATATATTATTATTATTATTTAAAAATATTAAATATATTTAAAAAATAGAATACACATTTATTCAAAATTTGCTTATTTTATTAACCAACAAGTTTCATTTTGGTTTTATTGATTTTTTGTGGGCTATAAATTTAATTTTATTTTTATATAAAAAATACATCTCCGTTTAATCTCAAATTTTATTTAAACGTATAAACTTTTTGAATATTTCAGCCATATTCAAAAATAACAATAGCAAAATATTCACAAAATAGCCAATCAGAAACATTATAACGAAAATATATATTATATATTTACACAATTTTCTTTGCCTTTATTCACGACTACAGGCTAAGCAATTTCAATCTCTTGGAGAGCATTTCTTCACTATCCTGACAGAAATAACAAAAGTGGGCTTGAAGGATCTCCCTACCTTTATCTGGAAGACCAAATAGCTTAACAGAATTTATACGCGTAAATATCAACGGTTCGTCTAACTCGTCTCTATCGGTCAATTTTAAAAGAGAAATGATGACAAATGTATGAATGTATCTATAAAATTTTTCTATTATTTCAATTTATTAAAATTTGAAGTAGTATTACAGATAAATTTGAAGGTGGTTAATTCGAATCGAAGGTATTGTATTCGATCATTTTTATCTTTATAAAATGCTTTAATAATGAAACGTTTTTGCACTTGGCACCTTCAATTGAATAGACTATAATGCTGTTATGACTTAAATTATTTTTGATTAAATTTTTTGATAGAATTTTAAATATTCTATTTTTAAATTTAATTTGATTTTAATAGCAGAAAACATCGACTGTACAAAATATTAGAAAATTTATTCAATTTAAACAAAATGAAATACATTAATTTGTTCATACATTAAAACAATAAAAATAAGTATCTTTTACAATTATCTTATTATATTATTAATAAAAAGAATATATATTTATAAAAACGTTTTTTTTTTCTTATTGTTGAAAGGCTAAATAAAAATGCACTTATGTAAAATGCGAACAAAAGGTTGCTCATACGCACCGTTGACAGAAATCATTATATGGGAAATCTATATTTAAATTGCATAAAATTCTTCAACATTAAAATTATTAGAAATTTTTGTTTTTGAGAAGTGTCATGTAAGATACTTAAACTTTTAAGTGATATATACGAAGATGTTTTGCGCTATTCGTTAAACGATCTTTACATAGTACTGGATTTACTAACATAAGTAAATTAAAAATGTCAAAAATTTAACTATGTTATAACATATAACACTAATAATAATAATAATAATAATAATTAAGATAAATTTAAAAAATAATCAAAATTTTGTAAAAGTTACAACCGTTAGGTATTGTTTTAGGTAATTGTGCGAAAGGTCAACTTAAAAATTATTATATACGTACGTCTATTTATAAGTTTTTCAATACAAAGAAGCATTATAGTTATTTTTCTTTTTGGAAGAAAAATCTCAGTTTTGCAATATATCTAATAAATCAAATATTAATTGCAAAATTTGCACATGCAGTTTTTACAATCGTGAAGTTTTACAACTTTTAATAAATAATACTTTTTATGGGCACATCGTGTTAAAAGCACGTAAAATTTTATGGAATTTCGATGTGTAAATGCATCTTTATGTGAGTGCAAAGGCGACTAATGTTTTATCTAAGAAGACTTAAAAATTAATTTTAATTGTTATGTACTTTTTTAATTCTAAATAAATAAATAAATACATACCTAAAATAAGTAATGATCTAACTGTGTTTGAATAAGAGATAAATTTTAGTTATAATACTTTTAGTAAATTTACTATACAAAATAATTTTCAAGAAAAGCTATTAAAATTTAATAAAAATTATAGGCGTTTTTAACTGTTTTCCTTAAAAAAAAGAAAATTCAAAAAAATACTGTTGATTTGCGGATTTTGCAAAAGTTTTAATACGAATTACATTATTTTGAATGAATGGTAAATTAGTTTTGTGAAAAAATTTTACGAAATAATCCTTGCAGAATGTTCAAGTTTGTCAGTTAATATTGAAAATGAAACCGCTTTTTACATATGAGTTTTCCTTATTGGATCATGGAAACACCTGGACTATTATTGCTATATTGCATGATGTGTTTTCAATTTTGCCCGACTTTAGGTTGTGTTTTCAAATTTATATTTTTATATAATAACTTATAATATATTAAAAACAAACTTGAGATTAAATAAAACTCCACCTTCAGTATTATATGCCAAACGATTTAAAAGATTTGAAGAAAAAATATAGCGTTTAACCAATAAAATGCTCTCGATTAAAGCAATATTTTTAAATCTAGTCGATAATGACCTGAAAATTTATATGCTATTACTTTATGTTTAAACGATCGAAATGATTAGGAAACGAAGTATACATAACAAACAACACCATGAACTTAAAAACAGTTTATCTCCAAACAATGACTAGCAGCTGAGAGCATGTTTAGTGTTCTAAAGGAATTCCTTTCAGAAAGAAACAGCAGCAGTATTATTAGTAGAATGCCCCTAAAATGAATGGCTAACAGTTGAAATGAATAAATACTAAATCAGAGACTAAAATGATAAATGTAAAGCAATGTATCGTATAATATAAAACAAAGTTTGAGCAATACTAGCTTTCATTGAAACTGAATACTGTGTGTTATTATTAAGATACTACTAGTAAATAAATGGTTTTTCTAGAAGTATCCAACTTTAAGCTGGAAAAAATAAGACTACATATTTATAATAAAAAGTTGGTGTACAATTTGTTTTCGATTTTTGAAATATGTTATAGTAATATATGTAGACTTAACACAACTACAATATTTTCTCGAAATAAATACTCTAAAATTAGAAAATAACTATAAAATTAAAATATAGTTCTTTTACTATCTTGATTTGCATTTTAAGCCGTTTTCAAATTTCCATCTGACACTCTCACATTCTTAAATACCTTTCTTACAACTCCTATGCACATTCTTTAATTTCATACTTTAAGTCCAACTAGTGGACTCTTAATTTTATCACACCTAAGATATCTTCTTTCATTACTTGCTTTTCCTCTGACTCCACTTTCTCCGAGTACCATTTCCTTAAACCGTCACTTTCTATAACACTTTTCATGCTAAACCGTCATTCTCTATTCTCACGATAGTTCTTTTACTATAGTTTTATATAATATAAATATGTAACATATTTGTAGTGTAAGCACAAATATACCTTTAAAATAATACCTTGCATTCAGTTTTGAGTAGGTAGGAAAATTTTGAGTAGGTAGTATTCACTATTACCGAAATAGAACTAATTTCTGGGTAAAATTAAATAGAGCAAAAATTAATAAAAGAAAGACCTAAGTAACATCCAGGAAACTTAATTTGAAATATTTCTGTTTGTTAGTTACTTTTACGATTGCGTTTTAAGGAAAGTTTTCTCTTCCGGTCTTCCATTTCAGTTTATGTTGCAGGTCGGTAGTTTCTCTATTTTTATAAAACAAATAAAATAATTTGAATGTATTTTCTGGAATGCTGCTGGTGTGTAAGTTTTGATATGAATACGAATAAAAGAGTAAATAATAAGTGAAACAAAACCAATAAAAATGGTAAGCACAAATGGCAATAGAAAATGTTTTCATTTCGAAGTAATAAAAAATACCATTGTATATGAAACGAAATAAACTCAACCCACACACATCCAGATACGTATGAGTATCTTTGAATTCGCACGTATACATGCGAATAGTTGAAGTTCATGCATTGACTGACGTTCGTAAGAAGCAAAAATTTATTAGTGCATCTTTTTATGCATTTTCTTTATACAAAAATCGAAATAATAAGTTTTACGTTTGTTACGCATTACGCTTACGTTTTAACTGTTATTCGCAAAAAGTTGTTTCCGTTTTATGACTTATTTTACTTCCTACGTTGTACGCGTTAGTATTAC
This sequence comes from Teleopsis dalmanni, assembly GCF_002237135.1. Classification (NCBI taxonomy): domain Eukaryota; kingdom Metazoa; phylum Arthropoda; class Insecta; order Diptera; family Diopsidae; genus Teleopsis; species Teleopsis dalmanni. The sequence goes on from NC_051847.1 coordinate 151,355,252, forward strand.
AGAACTTCCGTCAAGCCCCGAGCCACACGAACATCCACAATCTACAATCCAACAGAAATACTATATGCATTAAAATCTGGAAAATTTTAAACTGTTCCATTGAGACGCACACACCACATTTCTTCTTCATCCATCATCACATGCACATGCACATGCACATGCACATGCACTTGTAATTGTAGAGCCAACGATATCCTTGTAGATGGCTGTGTTCGAGTACGGAGATGAAGTTGTATTTAGGAAAAGTTCCTTACAATATAGCGCCTTCGTATCATCAGTTCCTTTTGTGTGTGATATGACGATTTATTATTTTTATTGTAGTTACGTTTTACGACTTTTGCTGAAATGCATTTTTCATCTTTGGGCAAAAGCAAAAATTGTGCATTTACTGCTCGTGGTGTTTTATTTGGAGCTGCAGTAAAAATGCAGATATGCGCAAATTTACTAAAATTTTCCAAAATTTATGGTTCATCATGTTAAGTTGGCTTGTTTTATTATTATTATTATTATTTTTAATTTAAAATTGTAGTTGAATCGGGATTTTATTTTATTAGTTTTTATTATGACAAAATATTATTTTTAAAGTTTTGTTTATCTTAATGAAAGTTGCGTTCATAAACTTAGTACTTTATATCTTTGCAACTTGAAAATATCGTGAAATTTTCAATATTTAATATTTTACGTGTTTTAAAGGATATATAAAAAAATATATGCAACAAAATTAAAAACAAAATTCAAGTATATTAAATATATTTATTATAATTATAATGTGAAAATAACTTGGCAAAAAGTTGCAAGTATATGATTACATCATAAAGGATCTTCCATAGTCGCATAACTATACTCTTTCTAATAACAATAATAATATATTACCTAAATATTCTCATACACATTACACATTAGTGCTCTGCTTTGTTGGTAGCCATACTTAGAAAATTATTTCATTTATCGCAAAAGAAAAATTCATCAATTGTTAATCGTTTTTACATTTGGTTTGCATACACTGAAGCCCAGTCAAGCCCAGTCACAATGGAAGAAATATTTCCCGCAAACGTTTTTATCGTTTCTTGAAAACAAAACAGAAAATTATTCTGTAAACGAAAAATTCGTCAACTGTTTTTTGTTTGTGTATCTTGCTTCCATGAACTTAAGTTTGATTGCTATAATCGAAAAAACAAGAGTTCCAAATGATTACTTCGTGTCCTAATAACGTTTCGCAACCGATTTAAGTTCCTTAATTATTTAATTGGTTTACAGGAAATGAATTCTGTTTCTTACAACATTTTTATAAATGAAATGATTTGTTGACTGTACCGTACCCTGGCTCACAGTATCCTATTAATTTTTAATTGATCAATTTTTTTTTTTGATATTATATCAAAATAAATTAAATTAAATTTTATGTTTTAAACCACTTACAAAGCCGCAGAAATGAACATGACTGAAAGAATGTATTAAAAACGGATTCTCTCGAATTACTTATAGGCCTGTGTGGATCAGAAGTGCATATTTGTTATCTAAGGAAACACGCAGTATTAAAATAATATCATTTTTTCTGCATTTAAGCATATGATCTTAAATTATCTGCAATAGAATAGTGGAATGTACTAATAGTAGTTAAAAGTAGACACAATAGTATCATTCACAAGCACAATAAATGATGATAATATTTTCGTGAAAAAAATTCAAAAACTCTCATAAAAATCATAGAAGGATATTCAATTTATAGTGAATATATGATATTTCTCATATATTTTTAGTGTAACTTTTATATTTACAAAATTTTTCTTATAAGGAAATCAATACTTCAGCAAAAAAGGTAAATTAAGTTAGTAGTTTGGTTAATTAGGATGGCATATATCAGCATAAAAATTATTCACTAAAATCTAGAGATACACATGGTAAAATAAGAATTGAAAAAAAAATTAAAAAAAGGTATCAATACATATAAAGCCGTTAGGTAGTGGTCTTAGTATTACCCATTCATAAGTTGATAGTTATTCGAACACATTTTGAAAAACTTATTTTGTTTAAGTTAAGTCCATGCTATAAACGTTTTGTTTCAGACTGGTATTCTACTTCTATTTTCCTTAATAACTTCTATGGAAACGTAGAGTCTATACTGACTAAATACCACTTATCCTTTTTCGTATGAATTTCAAAGATTTGTATATATGAACAACGCTGAAAGAATATCGTCTCTATAGCAGTAGTTCTTAAAGTATAAATTTGTTAACAGCAATATATTTACAGCATATTTTTTTTATGTAGCTGTTTTAGTGGATAAATAAAATGCAGATAAAACAAAATAATCAAAACATATTATCATATGATAATGTTTAATATTATTGAAACATAGTAGTTTTCCATTGTTATCCTGAGAATACCTACTAACAGTTGATGAAATACTGATGTAACTAAGAAACAAATAGTGATTTTTTAAATATTATTTAAAAGATATTTAAATTATATTTAAATTCTAGTTATTTACATAATGTAGATATAAGTAATTTTAAGATTAAGAACTTATTGTTAGCCTGTAATCATAAAAGACGATTCAAACCAAATAAATAACTTTAAAAAAAGGCTATACCCAAGTTTTCTATAATTTTAACCAAAACCTTCAGATATATCGTGACAGTTATATTTTTTAATAAGGTGTCGATATATATATATATGTACATACGAAGATAAGTTGTATGTGGACACATACACAAGGAGTATTGTGCATTTATAATCCTAACAGTTCAATAAGGTAAAACGCTCATTATATTTTATAATAACTGTCTTTCAATTTCAAATTAACAATATATCATTTAAAATGCATAAATAAATGCATAAAAAAATCCAAACAATTATCTATATACATTTCCTTAATTATTTGTACATATTTTTTGCAAGTAATTAAAAAAATCAAATAATTGGTTAGTGAATAATTTAAATAATGTTATAATTGCTGCAGTATTTACCCTTTGTATAATGAAAGATAGTTATTAAACTATTTACATAATGCAATATTTCCGTATCTTAATCATTTAACTTAAATAACCACATTTTCTTTGAACAAAAAAAACTGTTTGACAAAAACTGGGATCAAACATAGTCGAGTAATCATTAGAAAAATAAAGCCACAGGTATATTGAAAAATAAATAGTAGTGATCTTGGTAATACCAATGCTCTTCACTCCTTATCTCACTTTTTACTGCTGAGATTTATTTATAAATAATTATATTTTGTCGTGTTCGAAACATCATATGTCAGATGGTACGATATCAACTGACATATTTTAATTATATGTATATTACTATTGATTTATAATTAATTATATATGTAGATATACTTATTCCAAATATAACTCCACTTTTTAATGAATTCAATGAAGTTATTGGTAATTATTAAAATATCTGTAATGCTCTGGGAATAGTTTTTAGTTGCAATCGAGTTATAAGTTTATATGGGGCCACTCTAAGAAATTCGGTAATAATCAAATCTATAGTTGCATTTATTAACAAAACAAAATCATCTCTTATAATTTAAAGTCCTTTTGACTTTTCTTTTTTTTTTTTGAGTCTTTTTTGTTATTTTAATATAAATAAAATTAAAATTACTTAAAAAGAAATTCTTCATATTCTTCTTTTCACAAAAGTAAAACAAGAAACATTTAGCTATGTACATATATAACTATATGTTATATATAACTATATATATAACTATATATATAACTATATATATAACTATGTAACTAAAATGTTTTAAACCACTAAAAATTGGCGACCCATCAACTCAGTGCTTTTCTTGTCCTAACGGTCGTATATCGGTCTGAGTTTATGAAGCATGCAAACTATTTCATAAAGATCGAAAAGACATTAAAGACAGTAAGAAAAAATTTTAGCACATCATTTTACCAGAAGAATTCAAATTGGAGAGGCTCCTATAGCAATGGGAACCACTTATGGCTCACGTGCAACAATTTTTGTAAATGCTGACAAAAAGTGAGAGATTCAGCATTAAAGATTAAACAAAGGTATACATTATATTTTAGTAATTGTATATTGTATCATTTATTTTAGTAAGTTCTTGGCATAACGTTTATTTTTCAATAAATCTTACTGAATTAAACGTATTCGGATATTAAAAATGTCAAAATGACGTTACACACTTCTTTGCCTTTTAATAATTTTGTAAAGCGAAGTTAATTTCATGAAATTAAGTTAAAAAAATATTAGAGCTAATATTGAGTACTATCAGAAAATAAAGAATTAAGTAATATTTTATTACCGTATAATCATAATAAGATTTTAGTTTTTTGTAATGCACGCCACTCATACAATGAGAATGTTTGAAAATGTTAATATGGAAACGTGCTCTATGAGCTGCACACATCACGGGTTGGTATCCTTCTATTCATTTTTACCAAAACACATAACTATCAAAATCTTCAAATTGAGGAAATTGAAGAAATATTAGAAAAAATACATACTATCCGGCATCAAAGCATCTTGGAACTACTTGCAAGTACTACCAACACGCAACTTGCACAAAAGAAGTAAAATTAAATTCGTTTGTGAATGGCATTCATTCAAATAAAAGTGCATGTTGCTGTTTTACTGCGTCCTTTGCAGCAAACTTCCGCCATGGATGCAAACTCTGTGGATGCAGCAGTTTACGTAGCGTCATTCAGTGCACGTTTGTCTGTTTGTCCGTCTGTCTAAATGTCCGACTGGCTCTTGTCTAAGCTGTCACCCCTTTTGGAACTCAATGTTTTTATGTTCGACGCGACATACTACGCACTGTAACAATTTAAGTACGAACATATTTTGTTTTTATTTTATTCTGGAACCGTGCACCAGGAGCATTTGTAGCGTTAATATTAGTTGAACGTGGCATTTACTGAAATTCCTCAGTTTAGAGCGATTTATGCGCTGAGGTAGTAAAAATTTTGCACGCGGAAATTTATTTTAAAGTTTTACGTAGTTGCATTTATATTGCATATAAATAATAAATTCTTCGCGAGCTTAAACTAAATCTGCTTGTTAGTGAAAATGTATTAAAATGCGAAAGAAATGAAGAACAACTAAACTTTGAAGTTTTTATATTAAATGCAGCACTTCTATAGCTTTTGAGTTTACGACACATATCCAAAGTTATACGGAATGCAGGAAAAGAGGAAAGCAGCAGTTTTGATCTTTATTGGTCATAACTAATTTTGTCGAAAAGGTTTGTTGTTGACAATATAGTATCAAATGTTTACAAGTACATATTTTTTATTAGTTTATTTAAATTATGCTAAAAATCATAATTGTTTTCTCATAGACTTACTATAGCAAAGAGAAACAAACTTAGATAAGCAATGATATAGGGAATGAAAAGTTAGTCACTAAAGTTTCAGTATAAATATAGTAATTGTTTTTAAAAAACTTCAATATTTTCCAATAATTAATTAATTTAAATTAATTTATAATAAAATCTTATACTAATCTAATTTTCTCGTAAACTTACTATAGTAGAGAGAAACAAACTTAGATAAGTAATGGTATAGGGAATGGAAAGTTTGTCACTAAAATTTCATTGCAAAGATGGCAACTTTTTTTTAAATATTTTTAACTAATTATTTAATTTAAATAAATTTATAATAAAATCTTATACTAATTATTATGTTGAAGCGAATTGAGTCAGCGCACTTGAGTACTTTTACTCTCTATTGACTACGAGGTTTCTTCAAAATCCCTCTCTACACCTTGACTGAATTATTGCTTATCACTTCATCAGACTAAGCTGATTTTACTTGTTCACATTAATTAAAATTTTAACAAATACTAAGTCAAAATAGGTTTGACTACATAACATTTAATTTGATTTCACCTATTTAATTTGACCCAGTGATGATGGGTACTAGAAACAGCCTTATAGTCAGCCGAAAATTCAATTAATTAAAAATAAATGAAAAATTTGTTGTTACGATTCTCTACTGCTCGAAACCTCTCTACTGCATAATATCTTTGATAAAAAAATGTTAATTTTTAAAGACTATTTACGAGTACCTACTTATATATGTATATAAGAACATACGCTTATAATAGTTTTGTTAATTATACTCTAACAAGTCAAAATCTGATAGTAAATGAAAGAAATTCAAATATCCCAAAACTTATACAACCGGTCTTTATAAGGTATTTTGCTATCTTGGCCGTTTTTAATTATGGAATTTTCGTTATTAACGACCAATAATCGAGGTTAATTTGAAAAAATCGAAAATCGACACAATTTATACATATTAAAAACGACGAAAATGAAAGGAAAAAGGAGGAGTCCAACCAGTACAAGTTTTTATTTAAATGCAACAACACTCTATTGGAAGCGAATGCCTAAAATAACTTTGATTTCAAAATCTGAAAAATCTGCATACGGTTGGATATTAGGTCTCTAACAAACGTTTAACTTTGTTTCTTGGGACAAATACTTAAGAGTGTGTTGGGCAAAAACTATTGCTAAAACTAAACAAGATAACGAATAGCACAGGTTGGATGACTAAAATTTTTGCGAGAACTGATTTCAAAATAACATTTGCCTAGAAATATTCAAATTTTAAATTGTATATTTAATAATTTAATTGTAATTTTACAAATTCTTGAACAACAAAGCATTGCTCATTTTAAATAATGTTTCAAGGTACGTTGTTAATTAACTCGAATTATCAGAAGATGTGAAGACTGAGTATCTTCCTAAATATATAACAGCCTTGATCTAACTAATGGATCAATGGTGCTATAGCAAGTTATAAGACTTTTTATTTACGCAGAAGTTTTCATAAACTTTTATAAACTCACAAAGCGGTTTTCCAAAATAATTTTGGAAAATACAATATCATAGATGCTGTTTACAACATTATCTGGTCACGGAAAGAATTAAAATTAACTAAAATGTTGTGTCTTTGTCTAAAGTCTAAACTTCGACAAAACATATTAAACTTAGTAAACTATCTTCGTTTCGATCATTTGGAAAAAGATGATTTCATAAAATTACTTGATGCTCACTGAAACCCTCTTTCAAACGAACAGCTAACTCAGTTAGGAACCGAACAAAAACTTGACGAGAAGCTATATCCAGACAGCTAACAGCAAAAAACTTGACAAATGTGCTTGAACGTAACAATAAAGAAATAAATGAAGAGGCATAATGAAGAGGGGAACCAACAAAGTTTTCTCAAATTTTTGTGTGTGAATATGATATCTTTGGTTGCGTTTTTGCTTTTTTTTCTTTGGATTTTTATGAAAATAATTGATTCATTAAACGGATTCGGGCTTTATGGTCAACTTTTCGAAACCTATCTAGGCCACTCATTAAGGAAATTATAGATGAAGTTGAATACATCGAAAAGTGGATAATCTTCATCTTTATCAAATGCTGTCATTGATTAGTATGTAATTGAGTTGGCTAAATGTTGTATGGAACAACTCCATCACTTTTATTATTTACTGAACAATGGTGCCACACACTGTGGTATATGTAACATAATATATTATGTGTACTAAGAATATTATGAATTATAATAGTTATATATGTATATAATTAAATATTATTTTAATTAAATATAATAGCGCAATTAATATATAAATATATATATGAGTATATAAATATTATTTCAATAAGCTTTAAGAGGTTATGATTAAAGTATGTTTTAATTTTAATTACTTTAATACTTAGTTAAACTTTATGGCCAGCAAAATATACAAGCTAGACAATTACGTCCTGGTTTGACAGAACTCCTATTAAAGAGAAAGTTGATATATTTATGTTGATATTGACACCAATTATTTTGTTTTTAAATTTTATTTTAATATTATTAATTTATTCATTAAAAAATTATTGTAATTTCAGCCTAAAAAGATTCAATAAATAGGCTGAAATGGTAAAAATAAAAATATTTTGTCAGGTAAATAATTTCTTAGTAATTAGCAGTCACTGAAGATGACATGAAATTCGATATTAAGTACAAGAAAGTAATTTCTCATTTCATAAAACGAGGAAAAAGCAAGTTCCAATGACAAAATTTCTATAATATTGCTATTTTATGCTTTATATAAAAAAATGTATAGAATTTTGATATGAATAATATAGCTTCGTCCAAATAAATTAATTTAATAAATAATATTGGTTTTATATGCAATTATTTTTATTTCATATCATAAAACACATAATTAAACAAACTAAGAATTTATTTAACAAAAATAAATTTTATGATTATTATAAAACTCAATTACTATATTATATTTACAATTACTTAATATTAAAAAAATTTATATATATTTTAATTTAAAAAAAAATTTTTTTATAATGAAACGTAGATTTTGAACCAGATATCTTTAACAAGTCATATCGCTTGCAATTTGCTTAATTTTTCACTTTCCTTAGTTTATTTATTAACTTCACAGTTCTTAAATAAGCATTCACTTATTCACAATCCAATCGTTTGTTTACTTGTGTGTGAGCACGAAAAAAATATCTAATTCGTTTGGAACCTAAATTGTTTTTGTATTTTCAAATGTTTTAGTTTTTGTTTTGTTAACAAGTGGAAAGTAGGGAAACCACCGTTTGAGACTTTAGTGTTCGACTTACTTAAAAACCATTTGCTTTAGGTTCGCTTATTAAGTATTTCACTATTTGTGAATGTGAAATGCTCAAGTTTCCTTTATTTTTATGTTATTACCATTATTATTACTAATTTTATTCATCCTATTTCTGGTTTTACAAACCAGAAATGGAACCTGCGATTCCATTCTATATTTTATTTGGTTTATTTTATTTTTATTACATTTACTCGATTACATTTTTTTTAACACTAAAAATTCCAAGAGACTTGTATTCTTTTCACAATTTTTTTCTTACAAAATTAAAACTAAAATTCTAAATATTAAGAACTATTTGATTACATAATAAAAAAATCGCTTTCTGATATGAAACTTGAAGAAACAAGATTTAATAAATTTTCAATTTAATTTAGATGGTTATATTGTTGTAACAAAATTTGTTTTATGAGCAATCGAACCACATCTTTGACAATAGGGATATTAAGGAAATTCAGATATCTAAGTTCACAGATAATTTGTATTAGAACTTTAAGATAGAACTTTTAGAAAACACGTCTTCTATTATGTTCACATGCCGCCGTTGAAAGCAATTCAAACCGACTTGATGATCGAGTTAGAACACATTGGGTGATAAGTTCGTAGGATGATACCAATGAAAAATGCCTCTGAGTTTTAAAAACTGGCAAATTGCTAATGATATCTGTCAAACTGTCATAACATTTGAATGATTACTCATTCAGTTACAGCTGTTTTAATAGCTGAATAAAAAAAAATTTTTCAACAAACTTATTGTTGTGTTGGTTATCTGAAGGACTTATCAGCCACCGCTTTACATATTGTGCCAAAAAATTTTTTTATTGAATTAAAAATTTGTTTGACACAACCTTAATATAAAGTAAGAATTAATCATTTTGAATATAGAATATTTCAGTATCCTAAGAATATTTATAACTTTCTTTTAGCCAATTAATTATTTATCATCTATAAATACCATAAGAAGTTAAAAATTGTTTATATACTACCTACTTCCTAATATATATACTACCTAATATTCAAGTTAAAATTATCAGTAGTATTTTTTTTCATAAAATGCTACAATAGATAGTAATTTATGAAGATAATTTCCTAGCACAAGTAAGAGTTCAACAGTTGCCAAAAATTTTTTTGTTATTCATTAACAAAATATATATATAGTATATATAGAAAAATATTTTGCAGATAATACCACAAGCTGCATTCTCTGCATACTTATGTAATATCTTATACTGTTGCAATATTTACTCTGGTAAGGTCGATATAGTTTACCAATACTGTTGTAGAATTTATAATAGTTTGCTTATATTGTTGTAGAATTAATACGATTGCATTGATATGATCTGCTAATACTGCTGCAGAGTCAACTATGCTAACATTGCTAACAAAATCATTAATATAGTCCAATATAGTTCCAGTGTATATAGTGTATAATGAATATACTTGCTAAATGAGGATCAAGTTAGCATTATACATTAGTGCTAATATCACTTTAAGTGCTTATTCTTAATTACATTTTGCTTACAGTTACGCTTAGACTAGAAGCACGAATAAAGTAGTTATATATATAAGAATAAGTTTCAATTTCTAAGAACCTATCAATGCAATATTTGTTAATTTTTTAGCATAAGTGAAATATATAATTATTTTGTTATATCTGTAGAATTAAATTAAGACAGAACAAATCGACCAATTCATTTAAAATCTATTTTCTTCAAACTTTTAAAATGAATTTAAATAATTGCATATTCTTTTGTGTTATAACTCTTAAAGATACAAACAAATATACTATGAATACTAGTTCCAAACTTGAAGTAACTAACGTTGGCATATGTAGTATGATTTGGTTTTAACTATGTTTTTATGGGTTACCACCAGCGTCCACCACCGAAGAAAATACATCATTCAATCCATTGTATGGCATAATATTCAATTTTTACGACCGCAACGCTCATGATGAAGGATGCGATAAGATGAGCGAATACTATAAGCTGGAATTACCATTGTGGAGAATTGCAGTTGAAGCCACCCTTGTAGTTGTCGCTCGTAAAAATGCTCGACTTTTACGATGCCACAGTCTAGCAAGCATTACCAGGCGCGTCACTCTTACCGTGCCAATGTTCAAAACTGCTGAGCTCTTAGGTTCTTCAGTTTAAACAAATACTTCTTTTACATGCATTCATACTAGCTAAACTAAATTCAATGCAAAAATTTGTATGAGTTACAATTTTACGACATAAAAGATTTTAAATCTAAAAACAAAAACGCTTGCAAAAAAAAAATTAAGGAAAAAATGGAGTACTAAACCAAGAAGGAAGTAAAGAAATTGCTAGCAATTTTAATTTAATACTTCTCAGTTTGTTAAAAGGGTCCCTTTGGGACATTGGCAAGATTGTCGCTGCGAAAAGAGTTCGTTTATGTGTTTACGCAATTTTATGTCCAGGGCATGACAGCTACTGACTGCCAAATCGATGCCAATTGACTTTAATGTATTCTCTGAGGTAAATTTAAAATTTTAGCTCAAGTCCCCATTTTAGCTGTTTGTGTAGGTTTTATGTTACAACAGCAATGAGTCAAAATCATTGCATTACTTAACACCCAAACAAAAACAAACTTCTAATTTCTGTATTCAGTGACCCAGTGGAAAAAATAGGATTCCTTTAATTATATTATAGAAGAAACAAATTTATATGAAGTAAATAAACTAATGAAGCTCTAATGTTAAATAAACTATGATACATAGAAACTTCGGCTTATCTAAAGTTATACTGTTATACTGTCTAAAGTTATATACTGTTATACTGTATTATTATGTTTATATATTGTGGACCAAATTTATACCAAATATTTTGCGAAAAATTTTCATTAAACTATTAAATTAAATTTCTCCATTTTTTTAATAAAATTCAGAAAAACAGGATATATTAAATTTTTCTCAAATGCTTCTTAATTTTATGAAACATGTTACTAAAGAGTTTTTTTATGAAATTTTTCATTGTATTTATGAAATTTTTCTCAATCAGTATACATTTTTTTCTGATCATTTAATTTATATTTATTTCAATTTTATTGTTTATTGGTTTCCGTAACGAGTAATAGATCGAAATCATTGGTCGTTATTATTATCATAATATTACACATGGAATGAAAATTATTTCACCCATTAAATCTAAAATATTGGAAACCAGTAAATTGGTTAAGCCTCAGAAAACTATATTATATGATAAAAAATAAAATAATGTCTGTATTCGAATAACACTAGATTCGGTTACCGGTGATCCTATCTAGATCTATTTAGATCTATTAGTCTATTATGTTATCGTATAAAGCTCAAAGGTTTAAAAACCATCTGAATTTTTGGCAAAATGAAATGGTCTTTAATGGAAGATCCTAAAGCTGGTCAAGATGATCAAAAAAGAAAACTCTTAATATAGTTAATCGTCGCTGGGCATTCGCTGAGCAATTAACAAAAGAAATGTGAAGCACTTTTACAGTACTGCATACCTTTTTAATGCAACTCGAATAATTTACATACAGTTGTCTGCATATAGTTGAGATTTCCCATCTTGTATTAAATTGCTCAATACAAAAACAAGTTAACATGATGTCAGCGATATGCCTATATTCTTCAGGTGTAGTAATTAACAATCACCCTGAACGTAAATTGAACTGAACTGGAGTTTAAATCAGCTAGATTAACTGATAGTAGCAATTATTAATATTACTATTACATATATTATTACTTTTGGACAACCTATTCTCCTGATGAAGGCAAAAGCGAATTTGCCGAAACACGTGTAGAGATACACAAAAAACTTTCGAAATAAAAGTTAGTATATTTTAAAAAACAAAAATAACCGCATTTAACCTATAGTTTGATTTATAGCGATGACCATCGCTTGAAAAACACTGTAATTATCAGAAAACCCTTAATATAGAAATTTATTCCTATCCTCCAGAAAATTCCATTGTCAACATTAGTGAATTTAAATAAAACAAGTTAAATTTTATAACACTAGAAATATTTAATAAATCTACTTGGAGAATTTGAGAGCGAGGGTTTCGGTGAAAAAGTTATAATGCAATAAGCTTGACCCACATATATTTTAACGTTTCTATTTTACAATTTTTTGTATAGGTAAATGCTTCTAATATATTTTATTTATTTGCAATAGTTTATATATTATTCGACTTCGAATTTTGGGGAGTGCACACTTTTGGGTAGAGTTTAGTATATTAAACAAAGATAAGAGTAATTAATTCTAATATTTACAAATATATTTAAGAATTTTGAATACTTCGATGTTAAGATATTTATATTATCTTATCTTATATATATAAATATACACATATATATATATAACATATTTATACATATAATTATCGTTGCATTTTTATAAGAATATCTAATAAAATTTTAAACATTTTCATTAATAATCTGGTTTACAAAGTGATTAGATATAAATGAGTTAGGTCAAAATTTATTACCAGGGTTTACAAAATTGGGCGATACAAAAACAAACACATGCATAAGCATATTTTACCTTGCGACTTATACCCGACCTACTCCAACCGAAACGTCATTAATGCCAGCAAAATTCTTTAGTATTTGTCACTTCTACGCTAGAATAATAAAAATAGAAAAATTTGTGTGTTTTTTTCTATTTTTTGACATTATGTTATATGTTCCTTTTGTGCCCGAAGTAATAATTTTGCTTCAAATTTTATTTGCACTGAAATTCAATTTTACGAATTGTCAAGATTCACCTTGTGATTTTAATGTCTTTAATAGCTTCTGATAAGCTTTTGGCTTAAAGTGTATTTGATAAGCTTTTTAATTGCCATCGTAGGGGCATTTAAACCAAGTCGGTCACGTTTTGCAGCAAAACTTATCTTTATGAGTCTCTTTTTTTCTCTTCAAATATTCCAGTTTTTATTGTATATTTAAGTTGTGCGATAAGGTTGCACTACGTTGCAAACACGATTAATTGGGGTTTCAGTGGGTTTAACAATGTTGACTGAGAGAATAAAATTTGATGCGTAATAAATTTTTTTGTTGAAAGAAATACCACCGTGTAAATTGAGCTGAGATAAAATCGGAATAATTGCATAAAACTTTTATATAATGAAAATATTTCTAATTTGAATAAATAATTAAAAAAAAATTATATTTAATTATTTAAGGAAAGTGGAAAACTTTTTTCAATGACATGAGTTGCATATAAAGTAAAAAGAAAAATTTTTTAATTCAATTATAACGTATTTTTTTCTACTCTTAAACTACAATCTGTCTATTGATCTTTTCTCCACAGCAATTAACCAACTACGATTTAACATTTTTTAACTGCAACCTATTCAATTTCATTTAAATTTATATACTTTTATATATATATATATATTAGTTTTTTGTGTAATAACTTTTAAACAAAAAAGATACGCATGACATAAAAACAAATATTAAACATATGTTTCTTAATCCTATCAGCAACTCAAAAATGTTAAGGGGTATGGAGGTCGCATATGTATATTAGGGTGCCATTAAGGTATATGGGCAATTTTTTTTTCGTGAAATCGGTTGACGGCACCCCCCAGATCGGTTCATTTTACTAAAAAAATAATCTGTGTAAAATTTTAGTTCAATTGGATAAGTGGAAATGGTGCCCCAAGAGCCTCAAAGATTGAAAAATAACGATTTTTTCCATAAAATTCATCTTTGATTGCTTATATCTCCGACATATTTAATTTTACATGAAAATTGTCTTCCTAAAAGTTATAGATCTATTAAAAATAAACAATTCACTCATACAAAGTTTTTCTGTATTTCTAATAGTTATTGAATAAAAGCAAATACAAACTGAAATCTCCCTATTAAATTTAGGTAAGTTCAATGAATGAATTGTCTACTAAATTTGCTACAAAATAAGTCCAATACTTGTATAGTTATATACATAAGTGAGTTTCTGTATTATTCATTGGAATGCGAAGTGAATTTTAATTCAAACTGAAAAATTAAAAAGTGTACAAGTCTGAAAGCCCAAATGTTGAACTAATTCAACGATTTCAGAAGTTTTGGCCGAAAATAAACGTTGATAAGTTTACAGTCGGCTTAGAAAATGGAAAAGTAAGAAAATCGTTAAATATGGATGATGTGTTACGAATTACAAGTTTTCTTTATAAGATTCGTAAGGATAACCAACCAAAAGATGATTATAAGGAACTTCTGGAACTTGCATTAATGTTTTTAGGAGAAAAGCCGAACTGTACCATAAAGTTTCGACCTCCTGTAGCTATACATCATGCAAGATGGATGGTGAAAGTCATGCATGTATTAAAAATATTTTTATTTAGGAAAGAGTTCAAATTATCTACAGAAGAAGAAAATGCTCTTTGAGATATACGTGTATTTATTACTAAAGTGTATGTTGAAGTATGGTTTAATGCTTTGTCATCAGTCGAAGCTCATTTTCAAGATTTTAATCTTCCTTCTATTCTCAATCAATATCAAAAAATTGTATTTGGTATTTAAGCTCAAAGCTTGTTCATTTTGCTTTTTTGGATTTAAATATATCACCTGAGACAAAGAAAAAGATGGTTTTAAATTTGAATATAGATAGTGATGACAAGGAAGTCAGGAGAGTATCAATAGATCGCGCAAAAATAACTGAAGGTAATAAGGATACTTTGCTCCAACAACTTTAACTAAAATAATAAAAATTATGTCGGACACCCTAGAATTAGTACTTTTTTATTATTAGAAATATTAAATTTTGGAAATATTGAATTTATTTAAAATTTTTTAGAAATACTAAATTTTTTGTAAAGCTGAAGCGGACAATTACATTCATAGTACTTTCAAAGCTAGCAATCGGGTGACTTCAACTTATTTTTTGTTTTATTCAATAATTATTAGAAATACAGAAAAACTTTGTATAA
The DNA here is from genome assembly GCF_002237135.1 of Teleopsis dalmanni. NCBI lineage: Eukaryota > Metazoa > Arthropoda > Insecta > Diptera > Diopsidae > Teleopsis > Teleopsis dalmanni. The sequence continues at coordinate 151,370,807 of NC_051847.1, forward strand.
GTGAATTGTTTATTTTAAATAGATCTATAACTTTTAGGAAGACAGTTTTTATGTAAAATGAAATATGTCGCAGATATAAGCAATCAAAGATGAATTTTATGGAAAAAATTGTTTTTTTCCAATCTTTGAGGCTCTTGGGGCACCATTTCCACTTATCCAATTGAACTAAAATTTTACACAGATTATTTTTTTAGTAAAATGAACCGATCTGGGGGGTGCCGCGGGCAATTTTCCGACTTTCGAAAATTAATGGCACCCTAATGTATATATATAAACAGAATTCAATTTACTTCTGTTTTAAACTAAACAACACAATAATTTTTTTACAATTTATTATGGGTTATTATTCTTAAATATTTCTTTTATGAGTTAATATTAAATTATGGCTTTAAACAATTTCTTAACTAGAAATATACTATATGTACTCTATTTCCCCTATTAGATGAGGCTTTAACCATATAATTTGCGGCTCTAAAATAGGTTCCGGTTCAGACAATAGAGTTTTTTCGCAGATACTGAAAAATTTCGGCTTATAGGCTTCCGCATCATTGAAACTTATTGAGGCGGAAGTGATCGGGGTGGCACAGGTACTTATTCAAAATATCTAAAAGCACTCTCAATACCACTGATGTCATACAAACAGGTGTTGATTGACTCAGGATTGGAAGATTCAACGATATGCAAACAACTACATATTTTTTATTTAAAATACGGGAGAATTTTCATTAAGATTCAAAATATTAGTATCGTAATGGGTTATGATAATTACTGTCGCAGTTTTAAAAATTCCTAAGTGTCTCATACCTGCTTTGCCACTGTCCAACGCATGTGGAACGTCCATCAGTCCGATTAGGTACTTTTTAGAAGATCTTAACAAGCTCTAAGATCTCACTTTACAGAGTGTTTTGTTATTCGTCGAAGCATTGGGTTTTGGGTTTTTATACATTAGGTCTGAGAGTATTGAATCACTAGAATCACTGTTTTCACCAATTCACAATAGTAAAAATACTAAAAAAGCTGATTATTCATTGAAATTAAAGTTATTTAAACCTGAAAACACAAGTTGTATAAATCGAAGATTTCCACAAAGTAAAAAGAAATAATAAAACACCAGTGAAAAAAGCTCCCAAAGAAGCAAGGACCCCACATTCAGTCTTTTTAACTGATCAGTAGACATTCTGCTGACTGGGTGAAGACCTGAAGGTATTACGTGGTTTTACTAATATCCGACAGTTGGTAAGGCAGAATAAATCGACAACCGTATTACCATAAATGAAAGTAAATTGTTATGTTCTTAAAATGAAATTCATAAGATATAAAAATTAATAAATTCATATTAAAAATACATTAAAATACTAATCCGATGTTAATGCTCGGCTTAATTCCTTAATCTGAACTTAGTCATCCACTGCTAGTTTTTATTATTAATTTTTAGTGACTTTATCATGTTAATTTGTTTATTGCTTATCTACAAGACACACAAACGTAGAATATGATACACTATATGGGTTTAATAAAATCCATATTCATGAACTCATACTCTGTAAATAAAAATTGGAGCATATATAAGAAATTAAAATAAACAAAAAGTAATAATAAAATACAATAGTTTATTTCTTTTGTAAATGAACCCCTACTGATTTTATGTTTTGTAAATTTTAGAGTTACAAATGCAACCGAATATACTCTATGAAAACAATCATAATTGGCAATAAAGTTTTATTAGAATGGTCAAATCAAATATAATATATTAGCTAATATCAGAAAAATACAAAACTATTAAAGTATTAAAAAATCTTTGAAAATAAAAAAAATACATTGCTGCCCTTATTTTTCAGAGTACTGTACCGGAACAAAGGCGAATTTCGTGATAACCGGCAAAGCTTAAAAGTATATTAAGTTTTTTAATCCAATAGAGCTTTAGTCTGAATACGCACTTTAGTTCAGCTATAGTTCAGCTAGAATAAAGCATGGGAGGAAAAATTGAAAGCAGATGAATATTGCTTTAGAACTTAAATGAGAGAACGCACTAGGTAAACTTATTATTAATCCGTATTATTAATCTTTTTGGTAAAAGCTCAAAAAAATTACACGACAAAACTATTAGCTGAATTCATTCGATTCTTTAAAACTTAGTTTACTACGAAAATTGCTACAAGAGATCGTACTCTAGATTTTCGTTCGTATATTTTTTAAAAGAATAACAACACTTCTATATTACGCTTAAAGATGATGTAAGGTTTATATAGGATATAGATATGATTCGAATGTTCGGAGTAGTGATTAATATTAACAAATGTGTAAATATCAACAGAATTGGTTAACATTTTTCAATTAAACGATCTGAGTTCAATGAATATAAAAACCAAACCAGAAATTCTATCTTAATGAAGAATATAGCATTATCAAGAAGAATATATCATTGTTTGTTGACTCAATTGGGCAGAAATCTTCTATTGGCAATCTATAATATTGCATTGAAATGTCATCGAATGAAATGGTCTGACATGGAAAAAATTTAAACTCAAATTAAATTAAATATTTAAATTAAAAAAATATTTACAAATTAATCAGTTATGGCATTTGTTCAGATTGAAATAAGATGTTATAATTTATACCGTATTTTAACTCCAAATTTTAAGCCGAATCTTGCAAGTTCAAATCTTGAAGAATTTAGATTAGATTAGATTATATAAGATTAGATTACATTAGATTAGATTAGATTAGATTAGACTAAATTAGATTAGATTAGAATAGATTAGATTAGATTAGATTAGATTAGATTAGATTAGATTAGATTAGATTAGATTAGATTAGATTAGATTAGATTAGATTAGATTAGATTAGATTAGATTAGATTAGATTAGATTAGATTAAACTAGATTAAATTAGATTGGATTAGATTAGATTAGATTAGATTAGATTAGATTAGATTAGATTAGATTAGATTAGATTAGATTAGATTAGATTAGATTAGATTAAGATTAGATTTGATTAGATTTGATTAGATTTGATTAGATTAGATTAGATTAGATTAGATTAGATTAGATTAGATTAGATTAGATTAGATTAGATTAGATTAGATTAGATTAGATTAGATTAGATTAAACTGTATCACCATGTCACTACATCCTTTGATGATTATGGTGAAAACCCATTTTTGTTTCATAGTCGCGTAGCAGTTAAATGTCCTTTGGAGAGAAATTTCGTTATAAATGGAGAGTCAGTTGAAAAACACCGTAGTCTGAGTCAGGTGAGACTATCACAGCGACACAGAATGTGTTCTGATGTTTCTTCTCTTCGTGACAAAGTCCGCAGCTATCGGGCCTTATAATACCGAAATTTGATAGATATGTTTTGACTCCGCAATGTCCAGTGAGAATTCTTGTGACAAGTCGGATGCCTTTTCTGTTGAGCAGAATACCTCCCTAGTTCTGGCTTTTGATCGATTCGGCATGAATTCTTTAGCTTGCATTATCTTTAACTGCATTATCACAACTGATGGAAATAGCAGCGTAGGCTTTATTAATTAATATTTGTCATTACCCACTCCCAAAACCGCCATCTCAAAATAGTCACCATAAGAATTTCAGAAAAAAAGAATGTGTACCATTTGATATGGAGATAGAGCTGATGAAATTTTTCTATTTTCAGTTTTTGTAATTATTTTAATAGGCAAAAGGCATATGCTGTTTGCTGTCATACGCTTCTACGCACATTGGTTATAAGGATATTATTACTGAATATTTGGCATTAGTTTACTTTGCTTCATACTTTCAGCTGAAAGTACTAATTTGTAGGGTATGCTACCGCATTTAACCAATCAATCTATAAAAAACAGGGGCTTATTTACGACAAGTGAAAGGTGATTTAAAAAATTAATTATTTAAAAATTTATATCTAGTTCTAAATAATTTTACTGACAACGTTCTTAATTCTTAATGACAACGTTACTGTCATACTCTTCTGAAAGTATTACATTAAACTATTTAAAATCCAATTAATTTTATATATAAAAGCATGAAATTATAAACGTATTTAAAATCATTCATTGAAGTTAAGTATCGAATATATTAAATAGCAATTTGCTATTAGAAATGAATAATTTCTTAATATTCATAAGCACTACATTCTTATTCTCCAATAGATATATTTGTTATACACTTATAATTGTTAATTACGTGGTATGTTAATAAAAGATTTCTATCTCAATTTGCTTATCAGAAGATAAGCACTTTAGTAAAGCACTTTGTAGCTTTCAATGTGAACTAATCGTTGTGCAAAGGGTAAACCATATTGTTTAGCAAATTGCCTGAAGCAACTTTAAATAACACAATTTGTACTTTCAGTTCACCTATTGCTGTTGTTGTAATTATTACCATCGTTGTCACAATACAGTATCGTTTAAAAACGCATTTCCTTTACCATCTTTGCACAAAGAGCCATAATCCTCTTCCTACAACACCTCCAATACCTTCAATACCAGCAGTAACATCAATGCCATAGATATGTAACGTGCCATCAGCTGCGATACATTATGGATATGGATATGGTCAATAAATTTTAGCAGTTCATACTGGCATATCCATGCACATTCATATTTTGTTAGATCTTTCCTCATACGCTAGGATGTACATATGTGTGCATCACAAGTCATTTGCATATTTGTTGATTTTCTGTGCAATTTGCAAATATTTGCTTTGTATTTAACACTTTCAAACTCCTACCAGTACTCGCAACCCATGTTTGTAAACAAACGATTTTAGGTTTCCGATATATGGCGTTTGATGTGGACAATCCGCTGGGTTCATCATCAAATCATTCGGTGTAGTTTATTTACACTTTGGCTTTGAACTTATTTCGTGTATGAGAGAAGCAGTTTTATGACTGACATTTTTTGTATTTCTACTCGTATTTACATTTTTAAATCCTTTTTATATTATTTTCATATTTTTTATATATTTTTCATAAATAGGTAGATATTTGCTTAATATTAAGCAACAGTATTTTTTTATCATTATATGTTTATTTAACATTTTATTTTATGTAAACTCTAAAAAGTCTTGTTTCTCATTAAGTATAAATTTAAAAATGGAATAAAAACGAATTTAGGCTAACTTAAGACAGTTCCGTATCTAAACATAAGCGTAAATAGGTTTGGCGCTACAAATTGCTTATTAAATTCATGATGCCTTACTTTCCAGTTGTAGAGTATAAAAACCATTAATGAAAGTAACTTACACATGAGAAACCATTTGCTTATGTTAACAAATTTTCCAAGTCACGAGAGTTCAGATTGTTGCAAACCAAATAAGCAGTCAACTTCACTTCTTCCACATGAAATGCCACAGCTGCACACGGTTCCAAAGTGTTACATTCAAGCTTTCCCGTGTTAATTTTTATGGAAATTACAAAAATTTATCTGCTAAAGTGTCAAATCAATTGCACACGAAATTTTAAAGGAATTTCAAATTAAATGCATTTTTATGAGTTTGAAACAGAACACAAATAATTTTTCTTCTGGTAATTATAGAGATACTTGTATACCTATATCAACATTACTATAAACTATACAGTTTTCCATCGATTACTACAACAATTTATTATATTTAATCGTTTTATAGTAGGATAGGAATAAACGAGGTACTAGCTCTCAACGGAGCGGAGCACTGCATTTTATTGTTACTCGTCATTAAAATGTATCTTTATAAATGAAAGCCATGGAACTAAAGAAATGTGAATGTTTGATAATACGTTTACTTTTAAAGGCAATTATTTAATTTCAGAACTTTAAAGAAATTATTAACAAATTTCACACGAATAATATTTTTTTGATATATATGCATTGCATTATATATCTGCCAAGCTTTCTTCAAAATAAATATCACCTGAATGAATTGTTTTATTGTTTTCTAAACATTGAATTTATAAACAAACACATTTAAATCAATATAAATCAATTTAATTTAGATAGTAAGGTAGATGAGAACTCCACATTCATAATTTAGAAAGATTTTATGGCATTCACCCGAACACATTGACAAACACTAATACAAATATTGAAAGATAAACTTTAGAAATGGTACCTTAAAGATAAAGCCTGGAATTAAATAAATCTGGATAGTGACAAAATATGTATTCCCAATGCATTTTCCTAGAACGGCGGTGAAAACATTTTACAGGAATTTCGATAACACATACAAACACTAGATTGACTTCACTAGATTGTTCTATATATTAAGGTCTTGTATAAGAATGAAAAGGACGTCAGAACTATAATTATAAGAATATAACCTGAACAAGTATATAAACTGAACAAGTATATAAATCTTTCCAATAACCTTTAGACTAAATTGGTTTTTTATTAAATAAAATTTATGGAGAAAACAATTATATTATATTAGAAATATATTTGTCTTGTCAAAACTCAAGCAGCTTGTTTTTAATTCTTTCCAAATTTATTCAAAGTTAGTACATACGATATCGACATAGTTCAATATCGCTCTATTTTAGTTTTTCTAACCTAATGGTATTTAAACTAAAGCAGGAAACTGTGGCCAGTTCATGCACTAAAACAACATAATTACTGCTGAGCTTTCTATACATCAACTATAGTCATATCTGCCCATTGGCCTATTGGGAAACAATCGACAACAGTAGAAATTTGACATAATATTTGCTATTAAAAATGCAATTAGATAATAGAAAAGAAAATTATTTTTTATTTTCTCTATATATACGGCGAAAAGTAAAAAAAAAGTACATAATTATATATTTAGCTATTATACCAACTAATTAATTTTTTTCAGAAAATATTTGGTTTCAAATACGAACGATTAAACAGTATCCTTCAAAATCATATTATCTGCACACAAAACATTATTCACAAAAAATTAAAATAAATTGATGATTATTTTACAGTATTTTCACTTATAATGAATATATCATTCATTGAGCTTGAAAAGCAAACAACTCTTCACATTATTTTATGGACATATAAAACAATTTCATATTAACCACAAATTAATTTAATAAATTATGATGATTAATGTATAGTACAAATCGCTTAAGCGAGCCAACGTCACATTTCAACTTCGCTTCTTTGCAGCACTAATTGCTTAGCACTTGAGCGATGCCACTTCCACATCGATTGAAAGAAGCAACACCTCAGGAGTGAATGCAATAGCCCACACGAGACCAATGAGTAATAAATCCCGGCAAATGAACCACAAACGCCACTATGGGTACTTAACATGAAATGTAGTCAATGCTTAAGGTAGCTTTTTGACATAATTTACGAGTTTATGTGGTGATCGAATAAATCCGATAAATGCGATATGAAAGATATGAGAGAGTGTGAGATGAACCAATAGCACCGCAAAAAGATACAAAATCTTTATTTAAACCATAAGCTGTCAATAAATACGATGAGAAACCTCTAAATGTAAATAAAAATTAATTAATTATAAAAACAAATTTATTATATATTTGAAAGGAAAATATAAAAGAGAAAAGGAAAGTAGCACACATATCGCCTATTATATACCATTTAATTTCATATTCAATTCATTACAATAATTTTATATAATTTATTGAATTCTTGCATGTAAACTTAATACCACAAATCTTCATGTTGCTCAACCATAAGAAAAGTATCAGGTGCCCCGAGACATACGAACAATGTCAATAAAATAACTTACAAATTGCCTATGAACGTGAATGTCTATTAGAGAGACATAATGAGATATGTACATAACTTTAGCTGTAGGCAAAAATATAATTGCTATAGTTAGAAAATTAGCAGTTACGTATAAACGTTGTCATAATTTCTTAATATTAATAAGCAGTAAATTCTAATTTATATTAAACGCCTAGTAGATAATTTTATTTGCTTTCATAAAGAAACATATGGACAATAACTAACTACGTACAAATAAGGGTACTATTAAAATATAAATTAGTTTTCAAGATAATTTGAATTTGTAGAATGCTAAATATTTTATTTTAATTACATTACTCAGTTGGTTATTTCAACTTCTACTCTTATAACCGTTTGTTATGTCAGCCTTGATGGTTTTGTGTTCCCAGAAGTGCGTAGATAGAGAATAAAAATCTCATGAGGTGTACTTGTCGGAAAATTTGTGTATCCGTAGACCTAAAATAAATTAGGCAGCCCCAAATAAGTCTGATATAAGAGTCGTGACTATTGTGCCATATCACGACTTATAGAATGTAATGGGAAGGGTAGACTCAACCCAACCTATAGAGCTATAGTAATAGGTTAGGATTTTAAAAAATATATACCTATGGGTGTTAGCAGTTAAGTATGGTTTTTTTTTTAATTTGAAATCGGCAAGCATACGCAACTTTTATATATATATAGAACAATCTATCTAACAAGTAGCTTTTTTATGTAATGACCACACTTTTAATTTCACTTCTCGGATAATGGTTTCTTGTGTCCAAAGTTTGCGTGTTCAACAACGCACAACCCCTTGGACATGCGAATTTGCTGAGTGCACTGATTTCTTACACAACTGGGAGTTGTTTTAGCACAATAGCAATATTTTTCTTGCAATATGTAACAAAGAAAGAAACACGGGTCTATCACAATAGTTTTATTGTCTAATCTATTGCTTCATGGGCAAAAAAATTGAGAATCAATCTAAGCAAGGAAAAGTCTGTACAAATAGTCTTCTTATTGAGAAATTATAACTATATTCCAATTCATATCGATGCCACAAAAATTCCACACGCCAACGAAGCCAAATACCTGGGCATTACGCTCGACGCCAAGCTGCGCTGGAAAGCGCATGTTAAGAAAAAACGAGAAGAACTTGACCTAAAATTAAACAAAGTTTACCACCTCATCGGCAGGCGCTCTAAACTGGCAATCCAACAAACAAACTAATGGTCTATAAACAAATACTGAAGCCGGCTTGGAATTATGGCATACAATTATGGGGTTGTGCCAGCAAGAAGCACATTGTAACTATCCAGCGCTTTCAAAATAAAATACTACGTTACGTCGTAATTAGAAACAGTGATCTCCACCGTGACCTTGGCATGCCAACAGTCAACATCGTGGCTAAAAGTTGTGCCATTGCTCACAAACAGCGTTTGAAAACACATGTCAACGTTACAGCTAAAAAGGAAAACAGTGGAAATGTTTACACAAAAGTTTAATTTAGAAACTTTCAAGCATTTTAGTGCTGTAAGCTGGCACTGTTAGTTATTTCTTTCGGTTTATGTACGATTTATGTTTATGATACTTAATTTGCAAACTTTTAATACTGAGCCCTTTTGTTTACTTTAGAGTGCTCTCTAAAGTGTGCTCAGAGTGCTCAAGGTATTTTATCCATTTATATCCTCAAGAATGGATGCCGCTTGAGAAATTCATCGGCATCATCAACAATATTATTTATTATCATCTAGCGTTGTATAAAAAAACAACTTCAAATGAACAAGAAATCTGTGCTCATTTACTAACGAAAGTCAACATGCCACATGTCAATCACAGAAATTTTTAAATTGCCAAGATCTGCGTTTTGAGTTACATTTCCACCCAAACCATACTCCACTTTTGTACTATATTAAAATATTCATTATGATTTATTATGAAATGTTAACACTCACAAAATATGAATAAATTTGTTTTTGTTATTCAAAAGTTTTTGAAACGTTATTGTGAAATTATTTAGAATTATTCACGCAGTATAATTTTTTCTCTGATATATGATATCTCATGTACTTTTCTTTTTTTCTTTTTAATAGCCGCAATTAAACTAGAAGTCATTGCTCTAAAAATTGCTCTAATAGAAATTGAACAATACACTCATTTTTTTTTTATACAAAGTTGTTTTTTCACCTCACACAGAAAAGTTCTTTTATTTTGTTTTTGTGCGAAATACGTTTGGCGCGTTTTTCACTCACGATTAATTTCCAATTCAAGGTCAAATAAATGCAACCAAGTTATACACATACAATAATGTTTGCTGCATTACTGAGCGATGCAAACAACACCGTCATTGTGTTTGTTTATAAATGCACACTACGTATGAGTGTTTTATCCATGAGAACTACAAAGTTTGAGTACGTAAAAGAAACGAGAACAAATCGTATTACAAAGAAATAAAAATTAATTACGCTCTCATTTATTTTGATTTTGCTTTTGCTTTTGCTTTTACGTTTGAGTTTTATTTTTTTAAATGCTTTTATCACAAATTGAAATTGCATTTACATTGCATTTGTATGGTAACTGATTTCATATGAAGCAGTGAATTTCATAGTTTTTCTTCCCTGGGGTCGTAGGTTGTCGTTCAAAAAAACAGTTATTTTATAATCTTATTATATAGTACAAATCAATGCAGAACTAAAAAGACCCGTAAATTTTTTAAAAAATTTCATTTTTGTTTATAAATTAGTTGCACATATGGTAGAAGGAACGTCAAAGCAGATATGATGAGTTGTAAAACATTAAGATATTTTATAAAACATTTAAAACTCTCATTATAAATAACTCCTACAGTGTTTCAAGTATGATTGCAATAATAAAAGCATTTACCTAAAAATTAACCCATTGTGGTACTACAGAATTGTTAAAAAAAAGAGATAGGCAAATTCCAGTAATATAAAAATTATGGTAGTTTTAAATTTAAAAATATTTTGAGCAGCTTCAATATACATTATAAAAATAATTGTATTTATTACCGATACTTCAGCTGAGCGCAGAAGATGTGAAAGTTGATTTAGATCTTGTCAGTTTAACATCGACACACAGTGTGTCAACGTTTTAATTAAACGATCAAAATTTTGTATTTTCTAAACCAACATAGATATTGGAATGAATTTTTACTTAAATATAGTTTTTGATATGGCTTTTCTTTTAAATATATTTTGTATACAAAACGTATTATTGTATAATGTATTTTTAAATGTAACGAATATTCCATTAGTCTTCCCAGAATCCCAGCAAACATAATTAAATTTAACACTTGATCATGGAAAATTTAAGAATTTTTCATAGTAAAAATCGTTAAATGCAGTTGAGGTAGTCTCACATTAAGAGCTGCTGTAAACAAACTATGACAGATGGCGCTCAAATTTGTACCATATGTCAAGAAAGTGTGTACCAACATAAAGAAAAGAAATAGTTAACGAACAACAAAGTCCAGATACTTTTTGAGCAGAAGGTATATTGCGCCCACTACAAAACTTACAACAACTTACAACAAATATTCAGAAAAAATTGTTTATATACATTTATTACCTTTATAACAATACAACTATATACAAAAAATGGGAGTGATCCGCACATTTATTGTTAAGTTATTTGCCATTGTATAAAGTTTTATCAAAATTGAGTTAGAACAAATTAAGTAGGTTATAAGTATATTGCATGATATTATTTTTACTTATATACTATTTCATGGAACTACTCCCAAATAACTTAGCTTTACCTTTAAAAAAAAATTACCTTTGAAAAGAATTGTTTTAAATATGTATTACAAATGTAGAGCAACTAAAATCGGAGTAACTTATCAATTAAACATCAGAATATTTTAATATATTGACATATAATTACCCACAGAATGATATATAGGCAACTACAATCTTATGAAGTAATGAAATTATAAGTGATTAACATTTTTATTTACAGCTCAAGATACCGAACTGGAACTTATACTGCTACTATACCTACTACTTATACTATTTATAGTACTAATTGTTAATCGATTATTTTTGAACTCAAAACCTTTGATGTTCTCAACATTTTGTTCATTGATTGATAAGGATGGTCAACCAGAGCGATTTTGTCTTGAACTCTTTCTCTATCATTTTTGAATTTTTTATATAACTTGTAGACATTTGATATAGTCTCATCACCGAACCTTCTTTCTTATACAAATAATATTGATCCAACTGCTTTATTCAACAGAATGAGACCTTATAAAAATTATTAAATGAACTGTTAAATTATTAAATATTTGTTGCTATCAAACACATTTATTTTTTGTCTTCATTCTTCTTTCTTTTTTCTTCTTTCTGTATCAAAAAAAATGATTAAAAGTATGTAATAGACCATTCTTCAAAAAATTCTTTAAAATTTCTACAAAAAAGCCTGGTTGTGTCTGGAAAGTATCTTTAATTTTAAAAATAAAACTATTGTCACTGTATATATCTCTTTAATTAAAAGCATAGCATTCACATTGCTAATTGTGTGATATAAGTTTTTTTACATCAGACAGTTTATATCTAATAATAACAGACTTTTACTAAATTAAACGATAACTTTTTTCAATTTCAATTATTAGTTAGAAAATACAGACAGTAAAGTAGCTTAAAGTAATACAAATATACATTTGACTTTTGCTCTATTATTTCATAAAACTAAAATGATATAAGCAATTAGAGATGTAAATTTAATCGTAAATATAAATACTATTTTATAATGTTAAAATAAGAATATAATTATTTAGGTATTAGTTATCATTATCACTTAATAAATAATTTTTTTGTACCGTATGATACAGAAAGAATTAATTACATGAAATGAGTGACAAGCTCTGCAAGTATAAGCGAATAAACCTAATACTAAACTTAGAACTTGCTGATTGTCAGTAATAGATAACACTGTTAGTAACTCAAGTCTTAAAACAAAAATCGGAATCTAATTTTGAAAAAAATATATAGTTACTCACACATTTGTGTTTATTAATAAATAAAAATCTGTTTTAAGAACAAATTAAATTATCACTCTCACCTATAACAAACAACATTTAGTTCTGATTTCTTATTAAAATTTAAATCTATTTAAAAAAAAATTTAATAATTACTCGTACTCATAAGAAACTATATCTAGCTCTCGTTTATTATTAAAACTATAATAAACCTAAAAAATAATTTCTCGCACCTAAAACAAATCACATAAAATTAATTAAACAAATGTTTAATTATCTATAGTTCTATCGTAACTGTCGTTAATAAATTCTAGGTACCAAACAATTTGTTTAAAGATGTTCACAAATTCATATCAAACTCGTATTATGAATATATTATTTCTTTTTATAGACTAAACTATAAATGTAATGTGTATAGAAACTTTATACTCATTCAAGGAATAATTTTAATTAATAACATCACTAGATTTAATCGTTAGGTATTTAATTACAATTAGCTGCAGTTCTTTTAAAACTTTTTATAGAACTATTAACAGTTTTTACCTTCTATAAAGTAATGTACTCTGTTACATGAAATGCCCTATTGCTTAAGCTTAAGCGTTAATATTATATTCGAAGCATATATACTTACTTACATATGCATATATATAGATATCTAATACAAACGTACTTCATTATATTATTCACTTTTTTTACACGTGCAATATTTGTTTAATTTTTTTTTAACTTCAAACAACTTATTCGTCTTCCGTTTCCATTACATCATTCTCTGTTCGTTGAGTGCAGTTTTATTGCCTACTACTACCGGCCCCATGTCCCTCTGTAACAAATTGCTTACACGTGCCATACAAAAACACATACACTACGTACTGTATGAATTGTTTAAATAATTTACAATTTAATTCTTTTTGCCTCAAATAATTTGTTTATAAAATCACAGGGTGACTTTACCTATAATGCATATCAATTAGTAAATGTGGAGTAAAAGAACTAGAACTAAAATAACTTCGAAAGTACTATTTAAATAAGTCATAATTTTTAATTATTTTAAAATTAATATAAGCATTTAAAATTAAGTAATATAATTAAAAATATACTAGTCTAAGAAAGCCGCAGTTATATTCGAATACAGATATTAAGATCATTTAAGTATTCGGTTAAATAGCTTTATTGAAATAATAAACATATCATCAATAAATATTTATTCATTAAATAAAATAAGAAGATTATTATCCTTCATAGAATTGTCAGCTTTAAAAAGGAGTTGAAAATGTGAACTTAGAGTCCTCACTCAGCATGTTAACTAGAGTTTCTTGATCTACTCAGTAAGTAAAATTAAAAGTACTGTTGCATGTTGTGAACTGCACTAATAATTTATTTAAAATCAAATACTGATATTGAATTTTTCAAAAATATATACTCAAAACGCTTTCAAATCGCTTCCAAACATGAATTTAACAATACATAAATCTTTTTATACGAATGCGGTTGGCAAAAAAAAATATTTGTAAAGTGGTTAAACTAGTAAAATATACTAAAACACATTTATGTTATATAATATGATCCTCAGAACATCCTTTAACTAATACTTAATAACATATAAGATTATGTTAACAAAAGATAGTTATAATAGACAGATTGCAATAGCCCATACTCAATCAAATGTTTCCGCAAAATAACGGAGACTTGATCAAATAAAAAACTTTAACGGTATCCATTCTCTGATAATAGAATACTATATTTCTTCAGAAATATGATAACATTATATAGCTTTTAAGAACAATTGTTTTATATGTAATAACTTTTATCAGAAATCATGGAATGTTTTTAAACCATGCGATTATAAATAACATCACTAACAACAAATGTTGCCTCTGCTTTCAGTCTTCCATTATGTGACTTCCAGTCACATTCTCTGTGACTAGCCAGCCGTGATCTGAGCCAGGAGGAGGTCACTGGGTCGAGAATTGCTCTCCCCTTCTGACGTTAGGAGGTTCTCAACGACTGACATTCTGGCTTTAATTCAGCAAGCGAAATGTCTTCTGTTCAGTTAGGGTCTGTTGCAGCACAAAAGATCAACTATGACCGCAGTGCTGCGCTCCGTTGGGAGCTGGTACCCCGTTTATTCCTATTCATAATGGTTTTGTAAAACATACTGTAAAAATATTACAAATATATACATAATATTATTTAAGACTATCGTGATTTAAAATCAGAAATGTACAAAAAAAAATGCAAAATGAATTTTTCCTCTCCATAGCTAATTTATAGACATAGAGTACATGTCCCACTTTAGATTCAGGTATTTTAAACTAACATCATCCATACGTTATTTATTTATAGGTGTCATATATGTATTTATATGTATCCATATGACATAATTTCATGTATTGTTAAGTCACGGCATTTTTAGATTAGTCTATATTCCTTTTTCCATTGCATAGTTTTAGGTTTACGTAAGACAAGATAAATGCATTGGTTAAATTATCGAAAATTTTAATTTAAACCACCCGTTCATAATTTTTTTTTAAATTCTTACATAACACAAATTGAAAAAAATAATTAAATTTTTATAATAATAAAATTTTTTTTTTAAATATTGTTAATAAATAATGTTATATACCCCGTAAGTTATTACTCATAATTATTTTCACAAAATTGCATTGTTATATTTTATTCAGACAACTACTAATATTTTAGAATGTAATCCAAGTTTTATTGAAAAATTTTTTTATTATAAAAACAAATAAAATGAAATATTACTAAATGTGATTCAAGATCTGTTAATATATACTTCGTTTTCAACCTCTTTATCTTTAGCTACAATTAAGTCAAATACAAAAAGATCTACTCACATATACTCCATTAATTTTGTTAGAAAATATATTTGTTTTGAACTTTTTTGTCTTTATCTGTAGTTAAGTTTTCATCATAGAAACAAGAAATACAAGTTCTATTCAAGATTTCATTAATAATAAGACTGCCAATTGAATTGCTAACTACAAAAGCTCTTTTTAATATCTCTAAGCAGCTCATAATAGTATTTTTAGAGATAATATAATTCTAACAAATTTAAACCTCAATTTTTGTATTATCTCAAACTGTTACGGTGCACATCTAATAATCACACATCCATCTACTATTACCGAAATATAATATAATATTTAAAGAACTTAATTCAGTGCCATGGTATGATCAAAAACTCGATAAACCTACCTTATCCAAATGCATATATTCAGAAGAAAAAGTAACAATAATACATCCAACAGTTGGTAGTACAATATTGTTCAGATTTGAATAAGAATTACTCATTACTCAAATATAAATACTTAAACAATGGTTTTATAAAGTTAAACAAACGATTTCATAGATTGAAGTTTATTAATATTAAACAGATTTTGAAAAAAATCCTTAAATACTGGATCCATAGTCTGAAGTCATTATAGATGTTAAATTGATTTGATTGGTTGGTTACCATTCAATGGGATCATTAAAATAATTAAATGATAAAAACTTAAAACTGGGAGGCAACATTGCTGCTGATAATTGCGACATTATCAATTAAACATTAATTATTTTAATTAAAACCAATTACAAAATAATGGAGTAATGCACATATAAAGACATGCTAAGAAATATAAAACTCTAGATGAATATAATTGCGAGAATATCCATGATGTTCTTAAATATGGTTTAACTGTTATAGTATAGCTATATGTTATATTTTTCAACTATAAAATTTCATTTATAAATATTCATCTTTAAAAATGCAATCACCCTGTAAAATTGTATTCGTGTTACTAGACTGCCCCTACTCTTATATATGTAACTTTTTAACATTGTATTTTTTTTTTCTAGTTCAGTTACGAAATTTTACATATATGAATTAGCACCACAATTTGTTTAAAATTTCATTATTAAAATACAATTTTATTTTCAATTTGAATTTTCTAAATTTTTTGAATATTAGTTTAACATTTCATTATTTATATTATATATTTGTTTAAATATTTGTTTAGTAATTCTAAATTTGCACCATATGTTGACTAATAAAAGTACTTCAAATATATTCTGAAACGATTAATTTAAATAATTATATGATTATAATTCAGCACTTATAAATGACGTGAGATACAAGAACATGACAATATTAGAACCAAAGATATCAGTCATTAATGCTACTTCTCACTTTATAAAAATTTATCATGTATGTAAGAAATTTGCATATCTTGTTGGGGATACTTAATAGTTATAGTAAAATAAAATTTGGCTATATAATGAATACTATTATTATATTAATTAATAATAAGATGCAATAAAAAGAACTGTATGAAACTATCAGAGATGTATTCTTATAGTTTTATTATTGTTTGATTTATTGCTAGATAAAAATAATAATTTTTTCTTATAACAATTTCTTATAAGAATTTAAGAAATTTATTGAATATAGTTTTAAACAGCAATAAATTTTAAAAATTTAAAATATTTGGTTTTATTTTCCGTTATAACTTACTAAAGCAAAAAAAGATTGAGTTTTCCAAACTATTGAGATTGAGTATATATTTTAAACTGCGACCTAATATGTTGTGCCCATAGAGCAGCAGGTATATCAATTCAGAAAGTTTGGTCTTAATTAGCGCCCACCTCTCCATCAGCATCTCGCCGTTGGAGTTGCGTTTGTTATCAAGGCCACACTAAGATAATCCTTCGCCACTTCACTGAAAGCACGAGAAGCTTCAGTCAACCACACAATCACCTTAAAGTATCCAAATTATTTTTAAAGTCAGTTAAACAAAATAAGCTGAACTTATTGCGTAGAGTCATAACTGTTGATGACATGTCAACACAGTGGATTAAAAAATATGAAGCAGTTTAGAAGTAGCCAAACACTACATTGTCAGGTAAATGATTCCAAATTTTTTTTGGAGATAACAAGAATGCGTTGTTGAAAAAAATTCGCAAGACGATAGCTATAGTCTACTTGTAACTTGGGTGTGGGAATCGGGAGTTTTAATCACAGATAATGGTTACAATTTATAAAGGAAAAGAGTTTAATTTCATCAAGATAATATACGTAGCAAAAATTCACCAAACTTTCACACTACTTGGTCATCCACTATATTTACCAGATCCTGGTTCACATGGCTATTTCTTCTTTTAAATTTCAGATAAAGTATGATATTAGCTGTACATGTATATTTTGAAGACTTTTATAGAATGCAGTATTTAGTGGTATTAAAGGAGTTAGAGCTTTATATAAAAACGTATATGGAACTGAGAGTACAAAAAGAACGGACAGCTATTAACTTGGAAATATTCGTTTTAATATTAGCTACAAACTTTTCGTAAATTTAATTTGCATTAAGTACGTATATATTTATATACTATATAATAAAAACTGACAAGTGCCAAAATTTATTAAGAGTTTATGTAAGTTAAAATGTAGCCACAGTTTCGAAAAATTGCAAACACAGTGCAATGCCTAGCCC
Organism: Teleopsis dalmanni; assembly: GCF_002237135.1. Taxonomy (NCBI): domain Eukaryota; kingdom Metazoa; phylum Arthropoda; class Insecta; order Diptera; family Diopsidae; genus Teleopsis; species Teleopsis dalmanni. The sequence continues at coordinate 151,388,976 of NC_051847.1, forward strand.
ACATTAACTTAATTCTTAATTTATTTACTTATAAATAGTACCTTATAAATAGTACCAATTAATGCAAACATTTTAATACATTTCTTTATTCTTGGAAATAATATAGTTCAATAAAGTTATTATAAGACTTGAACAATTTGATTAAATTTTTAAATTTTGTTTAAATAGCCTATAATTATAATAAAATATTTCAAGTCAAATTAAAATAATTATCATGAATCAGTGTTTAGTAAGCTTTAATTCACATTTAAATAAAACAAATGAGATGAAAAAAATACTAATCATATTAATATTAATATGATATTAATATGATATTAATAATTCATTTTAATAATATGATGTAAAGCTTATTATACATGAGTAATGGTATTATATTATTTTATAACGATTTAATTTATTAAAATAGTTGATATGATATTTTTTTCTTCTAATAAATATTTATATGCAATTTCTGAAATATTTGCATATCATTTTAAAAGAAGTATAATTTAATTGTTGATAGTCTATGCAATGCTATCAAAGTTTTCTCTTTTCCTTTAATTTTGGTCTAGAAATATGTTAATACAGATACTATTATATAAAATTTGTCCATTAAAATATTTGATTTATTATGTTTGTTTTTTTATCACCTAGTTTTAATATTGTTCTGCTAGCTGCTAATTTTATTTAAAAAGAACTATTTAATTTATTCCCATTTTTTTAGTTTAATTGATTCCTATTTTTTTAAAATATTCTATTTAATTTGTCTAATAAAAATGAATTACATTCTATATAAAGCAATAAAAAAGAATGTATTGTTCATATTATTTATTTGATTGAAATATCTTATTAAATAATTTTTTTGCAATACAACTCAAAGTACATTTTAATTAAAGCAGCCGGTGCCGTAATTCTAGAGACCTAATTAATTAAATAAATTATAAATTAAACAGATTTAAATGTTGTGAAAAATGCAAAGCAACTCAAGAATAGCAGATGTCAATCAACTTTTGAAATAGCAACTAAAGAAAAATGCAATGAATTGTAAAAATTAGCAGACTTTTAGTTGATCGTGTTCTTCTAACAAATTTACTTAATAGTTCTATTTAATTGGATTAATGAGAAATATTTAAGAAAATGCGAAAAATGTAATATAAGCGATAGTTAATTTTGTTAATGTCGAGCTCATCTATGTACAATCAATCATATAAACGGTATTTATAATACAAGATACTTTACCACGTATTTGTATAGGAGCATACAACATCTCTTTAATTCAGAGAGTTCCAATAATACGTAATTTGCGTTACTTATAAAAGTGACCGTGTTTAAAACAAAAATATTGGTCTAAGAATTAAGGTACAATTTAAAAATACTACTAATTTATTAACTTAAATAATAAAGCAAGATACTTACTAAGCAAATACAGTGTTAATTAATTTATATTGTCCTTACGACAATTTATCTTATTTCTTTAATTTACCAGTTTGTTAACTGAAGTTTACTGAAACTACAATGTCATTTGTATACATGAGTATAAGCTATAAACTAATTATTTACTATTCATTTTTGCTGTATTATTTAAGCCATATAAAGAGTATTTTATTACAGTCTTACATTCTAAGTTGACAGCACTGTTTCTGTGTTACAACTAACTATTGTTAAATGGTTAATGACATACATTTTTGTTAATTAATTACAGCCAACATGCAACAGTTTTGGTTTCCCTAAGACTATATTACATACGTACGACACAATCAGAGTATTACAGAAAATATTGGATGGCCTTTAAAGTACACATAATGGTTTGTAAAATTGGTATTCAATTTATCTCATACGAAGGTATGTGAAGTCACTGAAAACCAACATTTGCAGATCTAAACTATCCGAAAGTTAGACTCCCAGATTGCATTAATAATATTTATCTATTTATTGAACCCATTCTTGAAAACACTACAACTAATTTCAAAAAACAATACTCTAAAAAACCCTTTTATATGATGTTTAATATAAAATAATATTTAAAAAAATATTTAACAAAATAATATATTGCAATTTTGTACTACATAATTAGGTCAAGTAATTATTACGCTAGTAGGTTAACCTTCCTTTTGTGGATTCAAAACGGCTTTCCTTTTTCTTTTAGCTAATTGGGGAGGACTCGTCCTTCCTCCATCACAACTAACTAGGTTAACCTTCATATGTGCAAAGTTTTTTTCGGCTTCAAAATAAAGACTATTTATGAAAAATGCAGTTAAATTAATTATTAAAAGTATTCTGAATAATAGTTAATTAGTTCATAATAGTTATTAGTAATTTATTTTATAATAGCACAGGTTCGCCTACAGATACATATTAATTTAAAATATATCTTATGTATTTATAACGTCATATTTTTTTTCTATATATTATATAATATTTATTTTTATAATAAAATAATTTGAGAAATTTTTGATGTGTATTATACAATACGATATTGGAATTGTACTCGCTCTAGAGATAGATTCACATGCAAGCCTAAGCATTTTGCACAATTTTTAAATTTTTCATTGTTGTTTGCAAATGCTTTTCTATTTTAAAAATCGAAACTTTTGTAAATTGTTTAAATTAATAATAAGAGGTTGAATATGTACTTACAGGGTGTAATTTGTTTTTACTTTTCAAAGTAGTAGAATTAATTATTAGAATTAAATAACATATATTCTAAAATAATTATTTCTAAGAACATTTTTAGTACAGTTTACTGTAAATAATCCTAATTCAAAATTACAAGAGCTCAGAAAATATCGAAATTTAGCAATTTCTATAAAGGATATAACTACATAACTTAATGTTAATATATAGAAACTTAAAAACTGTTTTTATTGCCACAAGTGTCATAAAGGTTTAAGTAACGAAAACACTATTAACAGGAAATCGTTGAAATAAATACTTAATTTTATTATTGCTAAAACATGAAGTAGAAAAAATTTTAATTAGCATTCAGTAATTACTTTTGATGATCTCATGGAATCTAAACCTTCTATTATTATAAATAAATATGATGTACTCAGGCTATGCTAAGGTATTAGCCTGAACCCATTTCAGTATTTGTTATATGCCTCTAATCTATCATTTTATGACCTATATGCATAATAAAATTCGTATTCAATTAATTCATTAAAAATATCATTAAATAAAATTCATTGAGTTTATATTAATTAATGATTTAAAAATTTTGCCTAATTAATGAAATGCTATCACGCTTTATATGACGCTCATATAAAGTGGGAGATGCACGAACAAAAAGAAAGTTAAAGTACTTAAATTATGAGATCAGCAGACTTAACCCTATCAGCGAAATCATACTGCGTAAATGGCATTTTGTTTGTCCTACCAATAATTAATAAATTATTTTATTAATTAAGGTCAAATGAACTTGTTATATTATAAGACGTAACACAGAGAAAATTATTACAATCAACCTACCGAGGAATAAAAACAGATAATAATCACGTAATGGACTTATATATGATGTGAGCAATAACTTAAAAAGAATAGATAACAATAACTAAAAAGATTTGTAAACTGAAGATTAATTAATGATAATTATGTGCGTTTTTATTGACACATACAATAATTTAATTTCAATTATGCTATTGTAAAATGTATTTTCTTATAAGAAAGTCCAAGAACGTGTAGATAGGAAGTATGATATAAAACGTAAGCTATACAAATTAGATATTTAACCAAATTTAATTATATTATTTTACTATAAATATATTAAAACATAGTTGAAAAAATCATATAGATAACTTACACAAATATGAGATGCACTATATGCAGATGTACTATAATGTTGCAGCCTGAGTCCAATTCAGTATTTGTTGTATACCTCTAATCTATCATTTTATGACCTATATACATAATGAGATTCATATTCAATCAATTCATTAAGAAATCATTAAATAAAATTCATTCAGTTCAGTACATATTAATTTCTAATTTAAAAATTTAGCTTAACTAATGTAATGCTATTATGCTTTGTTTAACACTCAGCAGGAAGACGCATGTACAAAACAATAATGGAAAGCACCTAACCTATGAGGTCAAGCGATGTTTACTTTCTTATCAGCAGGCAATTATTCCTATCAACGAAGTCATGTTGCATAAATGGCATTTATTTGCGATACTATTAACTAATAAATATTAAATAAATATTAAAATTAATCACATTATAATTTTATTAATTGCATGAATAAAATTGAGAAAATCATCAACTTTGAGGATATTTGATTAAGGATATTGATATGTACACTATGAAGCATACGTGGATTGCTCGGTGATGACAACTTAAAAGAATTACTAGTGCGGTAGATTTCTTGGAAATATAGAACAACTGATTTTAGTTTATAAATACTCGTACATGTATCTGTATTTTCTTTATATATCAATTGAAACTAATCGAGAAGGCATACTAACTCGTTGTTAGTATGCCTTCTGTTATATACTAGTTGTAATTATACAAGGTATCTGTAATTATAGTCAAAAAACAAAATAATTCTTGTATTACCCGGTTTTTTTAAATTTTTATCTTAAATTAAACAGCTTAACTATTCTGGTATGACGATTGTAAACACATTTTGCAAATCTTCAATACCCACAAATTTAACAACTTGCACGCCTAACCAGCGACGAAAGTTGAAGTATTTCAAATGCGAAACAAAATTGCAATCTGTTCATCAACTTTATAGGGTTTGGAAATGTATATATTATATATTATAAAAAAAAAAGTGGAAGAAGGCAACATTTTATTAGAGTTGCCTACGTGAAGTGCGATAAGTAATTTCTGTGAAATTGTATTGGTAAGCGTGCACTTCTTTACGTGCCGAAATAAAAATAAAATTAAAAATAATTTTAGTTTCTGTATTTTTGCAGTAATATTTGTTGTCGAATGTATGCGTGTCCAGTTGTTAATATATTTGCTACAATAGAGATTGTGCGATATATAATAGATGCAATAGCTCTAAATGTACTTCTGATAAATGTGTAACTACGAAGCATTATGAAGTATGTGTGTCCACGTGCATTTTTTGTGGGAAGCTAGGAATATATTTGCTTTCACTATTTTATCTAATAATTATATATGTTATTTTATATAAAAAGAAATGTTGAACACTCCTTTATTAAACCCATGCACTTGTTTTATTTCAATGAATATGTATTTAGCTTACCACTTAAAGAATATTTATTTTGTTAAAAACCTTTTGTAATTCAGAAGTAAAACAATCTTAACGAAAAATTTAAAATGAAAATTGTGCTACAAATTTTATTTAAAATGCCATGAATTATTTTTACTGTAAATTTGTTACTATAAAAAAAACAGAAAATAATATTTCAATATATTAGAAATTTATATATAACAATATATATATATAGATAATTAAAATTGAGTATGTAACTGAAAGTAATTATATTTTATGAGCACAACAAAATTGTATATTAAAATTTAATATTTATGCGCAGATGATGATGCAATTTTGAAATAAAATATAATTGAAATACTTGTACACTGAAGTATTCTCCTTTAAATTTTTATCTGCACAGAACATGAGAAATATAGTATAAGGAATATATAAAAATCAGATTATGGTTTAATGAGTATTTTTAAGCCTTCACAAATTGCATGAATTTTGAACCACTCCTGACTGTCTGCAACCTCTGAGCTACTAATAATAAACACAAATATAACTATTCATTTTATTGAAGCACTTACAGCAAAATTATTACGCTATATTATGGATAGAATATTGTATTTATACTTCTTAGAATTTAGAAATTTTAATTATATATTACCATATCTTTTAAGTGCATAACATATGAAATTTTTCCACATACTGTGCAGTGATGACTGCATAAATAGGCGACTGAGTTTTATAGCATTTTTACTGCAGTTTCGTTTTGGCATGACTTTTGTGGGATTTTAAGATATTTTGTTGCGGCAATAAAATAAATAGTCACTCATTACAAAGTTTGCAGATATTTTATGTCGGGAAGTATATATAATAAAATGTTAATATCATAAACGAATTTAATGTGCATTTTTCCTTGTAAGAATATTATTTCAAAAAATACGATATTTTTACAAAAAGAAAAATATAAAATATTTTAATAAACCATGTATTGCAACTTTTATTTTAAAGGAAAATAAATTATACAATTTGGATATTGGTTATTGACCTTAGTTGAACTATGAACCTCAATAACACAGCAATCCAAGCAAAATAACATAATCGAGATAACATAAAAAAAATCCTGTTTTATTATTTAAAAATACATTACTAATAAAATGTTGAAAATTTAAACAAAAAATTAATAAATTATGTAAATATAACTATTTTAATTAATTAAAGTACTTCAAAGTAAAATGCAGTTTTTACTTACAATAATGAAAATAAAATGAAGTCATATCATTAATTATAATTAATAATTAATATTTAAATTTAAATATGACATAATTAGGTTAAACAGTGCTTGTAGACCGAAAAGGACACGCGTAGACCCTTAAGGTCAAGATCCGAGTCTTATTTCTAGCAATACTATGCATCACTTAGCATGCACTTGTTATTAGCGAATTTTATTAAGATTCCAACAGCAACATCATATGTGTGTTGCAGTCCTGTAAAACTGACAATCCCCAAAGTATTTTTGTCGAGCTTTCGAGAGAACCAGGCAGTTACACATCAGATGCTCAGAAGTTTCCGCTGCGAGTTTAAGTTTAGCATCACATGAACGCATGTGATGCGACCAGATAGTGACCTCTCAATACACCAATTAATGCTCTACAGTTCCTGTGATTAAATGATATAATATCTTAAGTATACTTTTCCTCGTATATATATTTACACATGACCCTAGTTATTCTACACGTGGTTAAAATTTCTCCACCTTTCCTTTGCTTTCCTTGTCATGTGCTCTTCCAGCGGATTATGTGTCTGTTTCATAGGTCTGAGTACTTCGTATGTTTGGTCACATAAAAGTCTTACGCCTCTTTTAACAATAGCATCATCTGCATTTTTTCTCTCTATGCATTTATGACTAGGAAACCAGTATATACAAAGTCTGTAGTTGCAGACTAGTCTCGCTATAGCTTCCTTGCATTCTTCGATGATGACCAGTATGATTTAATTTACAAAATTGACAAAATCACAAAATTAAGTACGACAAAATGAAGACATAATTATCAGATATCAATATTAATAGCATAAAAGCAGTTTATTATAGATATAATATTTATAAGTAAACATTTAATATAATATAAAATAATATTACAAGAATAATAATTACAAGAAACATTTTAAATGATCTTATATATAATATATATTTGTTTAGTTGAGGGATCTTACGCTACAATCAAGTGATCTATTGTGTCCCCTTAATGGATTCAGAATATTTTTATAGGTTTGATTTAAGCTATAAATTGTTTGTACGAGAGGTGCAGTTTGAGGAAAGGTGATAAAGGTAAAAACTTTCATCTATTTATTCGTAGCAAGTTTACTAAATATACAATATGGATATTTATTAAAATAAAAAGTATCTATTTTTGAACTATAATTTGGCATTGCCAGAGACAAAAATATCGAAAAAAATGGATCACAGATTTGAGCTCATTGAATCAAAATATAAGAAACTCATATCGTTGTGTGTATATAATATATACCAGAGCATAACGTAATCATATATATATTAAATTTCTTCGATCATATTCTCTTTAAAAATTAAGAAATTCGTAAAAACATCTGCTATTAATTTTTGTTTTTAAAAAATCAAAAATTTTGCTGTGTTTTTAATGTAAATTTATTCTTAAATGTTATTGTTACTTACATTCACTGACAGATTTTAGTTTCAGAACCAAAAATATCGTCTTTGGCAATCTTTTCCAAAAAATTTATTTCAAATACACAATTTTGAATCTACTGTGTATATGATATTTACTTAAAATTTATATACTTTCACATGTTGGAAAGAATCCATTACATCTATATTAATTAGTCATGCCGCTGATGAACCAACAAAAAATGTTTTCAATCTAAAATTTATTTGTAGTTTTTTCTTAATAATAGCCAATAGTTTCTTATATATACTTTAACACTGTCTTAATAAATTTTTGAACTAAAAAAAAACTTAACATAAAAATATTGTTTATATTGATACATTAAAAAAGAAAAATTTAATGGAGTAAGTACTTCAAGCTAATCAACATAATCCAAATCGAAGTACTTTATTAAAAGATAGTATTTATTGGTCGATATATTTATTCTTTATACAATCTTTTGATAAGAAAGGAAACAACAATATAACGTTTTAGTTACTACCTTCTAGTGTGACAACCACAAATTTTAATTCTTTTTTATTCTGATATATTAAACGAGAAGAACGATAAGATAAGCAAATGAATATATTAAAATGATGTTCAATATGTTTATAGAAGCCTAAAATAACATTTTTAAAAAATTATGGCAATTGCAAATCTCTATTGTTTTGCAGAGTTTAGCTTTGCAAAAATTTGTTTGATCTTAAAAAAACAATCAAAGACTGACTAAGTTAGTTTATTTTCGGTGTAAACATTGGTATGTCTTGAGTAACTATTATTTTTATTTAGCCACTGCAGCACTTTTACTGCATAAAGCAAAAGCCATTGGTAAGAATAACAAGTAAGAATAATAATACAACGGATACAACAGAATCGTTTTTAAGATCGCTGGTATCAAATCCCACCTACCTCCAAGCTGGTCAATTAGCATACAAAATAACACTAAAATGCGCACTAAGCACACTACGCAAACTGTTGCCGCTGACAAAAACACACCAAAGGAGTGCTAGCTGCCACTTCATTCCTTCTTTGCGTTTATGCACGAAATCCCAATCTCTTCAATACTCTTCCTCCGCATGCATATTCATATGCTTTTATTTCTGGAATCGTAAAATTTGTTGCCTTCAATTTGAACAAAATATTATAAAAACCTCATTAAATGAGTCTGCGCAACGTTTTGTGTGTTAATTCGTATTATTTTTCAAAATAATACCCCACACGAAAATTATTAGTAAAATATATTAAGTTTTATTTCTAAATTAATTAACGTTGAAACAAGATCGCTAGATGTACGTGTACATCGGTATGTATATAATGAAGTACAAGGAAGAGAAATTATAAAATTATTAAAAAACAAATGCCTGGGTTTTTAACGTCGACGTATGGTAGGCAGCTTAACTTTGCTGATTTTTGTTGGCTGCGGTTCAGCAGCAATGCGTTGCGAACCTCGTAAGAATAAAAAATTTATTACTCGAAACTTGATGTCAGACGTTTACAACTTTGATGCAAACTCATGCAAAATTTTATTTTCCGTCAAAAATCATAAAATTAATACAAGCAAAATAATAAATGAAATACAAAAATCGACTTTCAGATTTTATTGGTTTTTCATATAACGTACAGAACTCAACATTATTCAAAACAAATATATAAAATGGCGATGTTGTATTATGGCTTGTAAGTAATTATTAAAATTATAAGTTAAGTGCTAAAAACGGAAATCAAATACATATGAATATACAAGTATATACAGATAATGCAGATAATTGTAAAATTGCAATTTCCAACTTTCCAACAATACAAATTTTTTTTGTATTTATAGCAAAATATTATAAAAGTAGTAATATTATAAAAATAGTTCGCTTTTAATATCAACGAACATATCTACTAAAAGATTTTCAAAACACACTCTTTAAATAAAACACACAATGAGATCAAAGTGGCTTCTTTCGATAGTCATTGGACTTGACTTGTCAAGGTATTGACAAGATTATGGCTTGCATTATTTAAATGCAAATGAGCCGCACAGGATGAACTTCTAAATGTTCTGTAATTTCCTCAGGAACTGCTGAAATATGAACGTCTAGAAATTGCAAACGTACTATAAAGCATTGACAATGTTCTAAAGAACTTTATTTAAAACCCATCGAACTATATTCATATTGTTTTGGGTGGCACAACCCCCAAATTTATACACAAGATAGCGAATTACTTAAATTGATAATTTGGTATGCCTTATTAGGGATTTCTATTTAAATATATTAAGATATTCAAGATATAAAGATATAGAACCATTGTTTAGTTGTGATTTTAATTGCAAGGAATAATCACCTGTACCAGAGAGTAGAACAATTCACAATTAGTCAAAAGTGTATGTATCATTGTTTTCAATTTCATGGGCCTTTGTCATATGCGCAGTGAGGAACGAAGCAAAAAAAGAAAATAAGTAGTTCCTGCAATATTAAAATTATTTGAAAATAATTTTCTAAAATTAAAATATAAGGATGTCATTTTGTAAAATCAAAACAAACAAATCAAGAAGAAGCTATTCGAATTATATAATCAATGGATTTTCACTAATATTGTAATATATCTATATATAGGTATAGATTCTCTTATTATATATAACAAACAAAAAAGGCATTACAGACTATCCCGCGTATACCTACATGTCCATATCTTCGCAACCCTTCCAATGTACACCATTTTACCCAATGGGCACTCGTTTCATTCTAATACTGTGAAGTTTTGTTTAGTAAGTCTATATTGCTAGCGAGACTCATTCGATGGCCGTTAAACACATATTTGCATTAATTTGTATACAAGCCTATCACCTTTACTAAATTTTATATTATATGTATATGTTTAATGCAACATTATGTTTAAGATAACACTTAGATTTTATTACAAAGATATTTGACAATTATTATAAATTGACAATTATTATAAACACTGTTGATTTTTGTTAAGTCTTGAGTTTTGTCAAAATTTCTAAACTCTAAAGTATAATACATTTGGTATAAAGTCCTCTACTCATGCTGCGCAAGACCTCTTTGAAAATCCGTAAATAAACTATTTACCTCTCGTACAAATTTATGGTTCGGTGCAAGAATTTGATTAAAACCGAAATATTGATGTAGACTTATAGAAAAATTTTTAGAATTATCTACATATACATATCTGCTGATAAAGAGAAAATAATATCGATGGGATGTTTCCACGTAATTTTTATGGTAGTACATACTATAACTTGTGAACTTGTGTATGTAAAAAAAAGACAATATAACCGACTTCAGTTTGTTTATTATATGTTAAATAATAAAATCAAAACAAATAATTTATGCAATTTAAAATATTTAGTTTCGAAATAAAGAACACATATAAATTATGTTAAATAAGTATTTGAAAAGTGATCTCAAACCAATTACATAAGATTATGAAAAATATATATTTGTAATAATCAACCTATTCAAAATTTAAAAGTGTTGTAATGAATAATATTTCTAACAAATATAATTTATTTTTCATTCTGTAATCTTAATTTTAATCTAATTAAATATTCTATTAAATATTCAATTTATAATTATCTTCTAGATTTACCTTATAAATCGAAAATTTATTACAATTGTTATACCTATCTGTTTATTCTGAAAACGAAAATAATTACTATGCCTAGCGACTTCTGATGTTCAACGAATATTTTCATAAAAAAAAAACCTTAACCTACAGTAACTAGAGACGAGTCTTTTTATTTACTTGACGTATCTCGAACAGCCTGAAATTTTAAAGTTTCTGCTCGTGCAGGTTTGGCTCGCGAAGCGTTTCTAATGCAAACTTTTATTTACCACTGGAGGGACTTAAAAGGGAAAACGGGATGGGTGAAATGCAAATTGTGGTTTTTAGAATGAGTGTCAATTATGTAAAATTTCTTTACTGTCATATTCGAATAATGTGTACTCATATAAGGGAATATAGCTTTATAATAAGTGAGATATGTAACTACTATTTGCAAAAGTTTTTTTAATTTAGTTTTGGGTTATTAAGGTCTTAAATATAGAAAAATCAATAGTTTGGAAAATGACTAACGAATTTTAATAACTTACTTTATTGGTTTTTTTTTTGACTGAACATTGTCCAATTATCACCAAATATTCATTAACAATAGTCTTTGGAAATATTTGATGATTTTACTAATCCGTAATATAAACTTTTTAGATTGACTAACACTGAACATTTAAAATTTAATATACAAATTGTTTATTTCATTTTTTAATTTTACATGATTTCAATTTAAAGCATTTAAATTGATATGAATTAATTTATTTAAAATTAATTTTTTACAATTATGTGTAGTTAATGTAACTGAAGTACCTTGATTTAATTAAATTTTTAAGACTTGTTTTGAAAGCTGTTAAAATGTTTAATTTTTAAGCTTTTATTCAAAAAATTAAATAATTGGTATTAAAATAAAAATTAGTTTAAATAAAACTTTTAAAATATTGTATATATGAGTATATCACTACATTGACAACATGGCGGAAAGTTTTTAAATTATAATCGTGAAAATGTCCGCATATTTGCCTAAATAATGAAAATTATATTCATTTCTAGAAGAGGAGTCTTCGGATGTGATTCGATAATTATGAAATACTTTATTTCTATATCTGGTATGTATAGTTAAGCTCAATGTTAGTGTCCATCCATCGAATGTAACACACTATTACGATCATTTTAAGCGCTTGGATTTGGTACAACTGGAAGTGTTTGATAATAGTTTTAGGAGCCAGGCTATAATAATGCAACCGTAACACTATGCTGATCACAATATTTCTTTATAAGTACACAATTTATTTTTAAGGTTATGTTCTTAACTACAATATTTCAAGTCTTATTAAAATTAACTTTTATTTTAAAACGAAGTATTTTATTTTATTAATTGCAGCTTAATTCTAAAATTAAGCTTGCTTGAATATCGCACATTTTTAAAATGTATTAAATGATTAAGTTATAAATTACAAAACAAAAATCTAAATATAAAATATGTATAAATTATAATAAATAAATTTTAAATTAACATATTAAATAACTTTTTTATTTTTTGGGATGCTAAATCTGTAAAAATCGGATTTAATTTCAAAATAGTTTAACTGTGATTTAATGTAAATAATGTGTAGTAATGCAAATGAAGTAAAAATTACATCAAATGCAAAATAAAATATTTATCAAGCAATCCATCCAATGATCGAAGAATTGAAACAGTTTCAGTGTATAAAATTCTTTTCATATTCATATTTGCGAAAAAATATATCCGCAAACAAAATATATTTGTCTTTTGTTTAACAAAAAAAAAGAGTATTCAAAAATATTTAAGGCTTGCGGCAAAAAAGAACTGAAAATTCAAAAAGCTACCAATATAACCCGACAAAACCACAATAAGGCGTGCAACAAGTTACACCCAAAAAAAATAATTAGCAATTATTTATTATCTACATATTTTATGTATATTTATATATATATATAGATTTTTCAAAACTAATATTAAAATAGATATACCATATTCTGCAAGCCTTACTATTAGCAATCACATGCGTCGGAAATAGTTTATATAATAAATAGTTTAATAGTTTAATAGTTTAATAATTTAAATAATTTAAATTGCATCTTGTACCTTGTTCCTTTATATTTTATATAAATATATATTGTGTTATAAAGACAAAAATATATAATATTTATAATATAAAGACAAAAAATAAAAAATGTTCTATTGCATTTATGATTTCTACATTTTTCCGTTCAGTGGTAAACTCAATGTACATAAAATCAAATAATACAAATTATACTCTTTTGACCGTGCAGTTTTCAGTATGCACCGAGAAAATTCAAATTTTTTAGCCTTTTTATTTCAGTAGGTTTTGTTATTTACCAAAATTTACAGAAATGACCAAAAATTTGGAAAATATGATCTAAGCGTATAATCTATATAACCTTAACATAATCGAAGCACACCATATGTTATAAATAAGAAAGCATCAGAAAAGAAGTGGAGCATCAAAAAAAAAACTGCATCCATTTGCAAGGTGAAGCGAAAACCTTCGGTCTAAGCGAATCATGCGGTATACCTCTGTAACCAAAGAAATACAACAAGAAGTAGCAAAAGTGTCTGACTTTGTAGAAAATGTAATCTGATAATCTATATATCATAAGTTAAAAATAAAAAAAAATTGCAACAACTAAAATATATTAGCACAAATTTGTATCTAGAGACTTGTCTATAGGTACCAATGGACTAGATATACTTCCTAATAACGATAAAAAAAACAATGATATTGCACACATGTGCTATACTTAAGATCATATGTGCTATATTTAAAAGTCAAAATTCCATAACTAAAGGAATAATGTAGTATTAGTTTAAGATCTTGATGTTAGTTTAACTACTACGCTTCATCAGAATTTTAGCCGCTGCTAAATTTTACTCAGCATTTTAAATCTCTAGTTTCTCAGTTTAGGTTTATCTCACTCTGAAATAAAATAAAATCTTACAACTTAAATATAAATAATATTAATTTAAAAAAAAAATTAATTAAACCAAATATTTTTAATTCCGATAAAATAAATATTAAGAATTTAAAATAAAAAAAAATAAAATAAAAATAAAGACATGTCTGAATAGTGAAAACACAAACAGGTTAAAACTAATCACAAAAATTAGTTTATTTGAGAACGAATGGCAATCCTGTGTTACTTACGAAGTTCTTTAACATTGAATATGTCAATTATTTAGGTTACTTGTTTTATTAATAATAATAAGGAACAGTTAAAATTGCATAAAATTATCTATGAAACAAGTCAATAATGCTAAATATGAAGAGTTAAAAACCTGAATGATTAAAATAATTTAATTATGTGAAGCTCAAAAATAACTTATCATTGGGAAGAATATTCACTACAGAAAGATCAAATTAGATTAGAGCGCATAAAATCTGAAAAACTAAATTACCAGAGGATGTGTATAGAATTTGGTTACAGTTTATGTATTTCCAAAAAATGAAGATCAACATATGTTAAAGAAACTTCAGTAGAAGAAGTGCTTACTTTGTCTTCGAAATCTTCAACCCAAAAGCACATAAAGGATAAAAACTACTTTACTAAAGGTTGTATATAAAGTCTGATTAAACTTATACTTTCAAAATATAACGATCCACGTAATATATAGAAGATTCAATACAAACAATTACTGATAAGTATGATGTTTTCAACACTTCAAAAATCGAGTATATTGTTAACATATATAGTTTCTTTATTAATCTATCATGAATATAGAATAAGTTAACATTTATTCATTTTCTTGATAAATAAATGTCAATATAATCGCTAGCTTTTTGCAAAAATTTTTAAGTTTAAAAAATTTTCTAGGGAGCCTTTACACTGAAGGTACCCGAAAGCGTGAACAGGTAAATATATCTTTCATGTACATCGAAAAAATAAATAACTTTATATTTATAGCTTTTAATCGTTATTGAGATATAAAAAAAATATTTTTCAGGAATGTCTGCTTTCTACTACTTATTGAAACAAGAACAACGATTTAGCTTCTAACTAAACAACCTGAAATAAGTTAAAGGAGATCTATATACCACGTCCTTTCACAAAAAGAGGTGTTACGTTCTCTTTACAAATACTGGATACACTACTGTCATTAATATAACTAAATGGTGAACAAGAGTAAAGTCGATGCTGCATTTTAACTAAAAGCAACCCATAACGCAAACTTCTGTCTACGGTCCTGATTACTCAATAAAGAATTTACTTGTATAACATAATATTCAAATTAAGTGTTAAAGACATGTAAACTCAAAAATACATGACTTGTCTAACATTTTTTGCATTGTGTAATTTATGTGTACTTTGCGGAATTTGCTGTGAAAACAAGTGAATTCAGACACATATGCGGTAGACCAATTTGTGGCAATGATGAATTTTGTATGGGAATTGAATTATAAAAAAAAAACAATGGAATTGCCCAAAATTGAACCCGCGGAAGCGTGTCCAAATCACAAAAAAAAATTTTTTTTAATCGTATTAAGGCAGATTCGAAAAATATTTAAATTTAATCAATAACATTTATTTTTATATTTTATATATTTAATTTCAACAAAAGTTTGTAGAACATTGAATCTTAAAAAAAAACGAATTACATTTTGCGTTTCCCTTTGTATGCAAACATTTACTAGACGTGTGAATTTGTCACTGAGGCTGTCAACAGCACTCGAAATTAATGTTCATTTGTCACTTTGTTGTACAATTATTTTTGTTGCTGTTATTGCTGCCGTTCGTTGCTGCAATTCATTTAAACTTGTTGCAATTTAAATTATGAGGAAAAGGATGGAGTAATGTATTTTGCATTCTTGACCAAATCGTATGCATATTTGCCTCGAACGAAACATGTGGACTTGGCACACCCAATTGTGGATTTCGCATTTGTGTACTGAGCTGATATGTCCTTGCAATATTTTTCACTTTGGCGTTTGCATGTCCGGACAATTTAATCACAAAATGTTGCCACATCATTACTACCTGCTGATTTTGGAATCGCATTCAATTTATGCAAAATGTTCTGCTTTCGGTGTTGTTTCGTTTTTAAGTGTAATTGGACATATGTAATCTGTGTCCTTCAAATCAAAATTTAATTTTCATTTTTAAATATTGTGTCTGGAAGCTTTTCTATTATGTTTTATTATGTGTTATGTTTTACACAAAAAATAAGCCAAACTAATTATAATTTTTATTAATCAATATTGATTTGATTAATGCAGATTGGACAGTTCTAGCAACTGTCCAAGGGTGCTGGATCCACTACGTTGGCAATCAGTTTCCAGCTTATTTTTATTATTATGAGTATTTTTATGTACTTCTTACTATAGTGATATTTTATTTAATCAATCGTATATATTCTTGTACAGAATTATGAAGAAGATCGATCTATAATTACTCAAAAATAATCGAATACAACTTTAGAAAACAGATTTTACACATTTAAGCGAAAGAAGTCACATATGAATATAAAGGGTTTAAACGATTGTCACGTGCAGCCCTTTCAGAAAAAATGTTTCATATAAACTTCTATTTTATGGAACTTGTAGAAAAATTGTTTAATAAACGCCTATGTTGTCAATTAGCATAGAAATAAATTAATATTTAATGATAAATAAAATTGTATTAATTAATAATTTGTGTTGGCAAAAAACTGTCATTATGAAGCCAATATTAGGTCTTCTTATATAAACTTGCTAACTCGTGATAATATTGCTTTCTACAAAAGCAAAGCCAATAAAATGCAAGGAATATAATACTATAATATTTAATAACTTCAAGTTTTAACTAGAAGATATCTAACAAACTTATTGAGATTTGAGATATAACTCAAAAAAAAATGCAAGTAAATTGAATATAAATAATATAATAAAAATATCACAATATGGAAATATAATATTTCCAGCAAAGTAAACTTTTTTCTTGTTGTTAATTAAAGTTTGTTAAGTTAAAATAATAAAATTTATTTAATTCTTCACATTTTATAGTTGTGGTATTTTTTAAAATTTCAAAATTAAACTTACAAAATTTTATAAATATTTGAAATCCTTTATTAAAAAATTAATTAATTATTTTTATAATTGATTTCTTAATCCTAATAACAATTTTTCAAAGTAGCCGTATCACTATATACTGCCAATACATTAAGATTCTACTAACATAATAAGCTTGACTAAAATTCACCAGATAATATCTTAACGTGATTAACCGGAATTTTTCAACCTTACCATATGTTTTTAATTAAATTCTTCATCTTCTTTATTAATAAGAACAATGGTTCGAAACTTTTTGAGGTGTACTCATTTAATGATGAATAAAAAATAAATTACATGTAATTATCATACTCCTTTCCTACGTTTCGAAAGTAACCTATTAGGCTAAAATGTTGTAATAATTTAACGTTTATTTAACTCATTTACATATCAAGATCGTTTTGAGGAAAACATGTATCGAATCATCCAAGAGTTATTAACTGATATCAAATTTACTGTTATAGTTCTGTACCTATTATAAAATGCATAAAAAAGCAATAATAAACGTAATGGCAATAAATTTATTCACGCACATCAATAATCTGTAACACTTGTACCGCCATTAGTCTCAGTTACTAACACTAACACTGACATGGATTTTTCTGCTTTGAAAGTGCGCTTCATACCCAACATCAATCAAAGGAAAAATTTAATATAAAAAACTGAAGTGGTAGACACCGGTTATACCGGCACAGAACCAGTACGAGAGTCTGTAGTAGTGACATTTTTAAATGTCAAATTTTACTTTTTTACTTTTATTTTTCATAATTTATATTACGAAGAATTTAAAAAGTCAATATAAAATAAAAATCAAAAAAATATTTTAAGGTATGATAAATAAAAATCTAAACCAAAGTAAGATTAAATATTGATCAATATGATATTAAAGAACTTTTTATCCATGTTCTTGTTATTAATTACCGAACTAGAGAAATTCGGTACCAGATGTACATTTATATATGTATAAAAATGAAATAAGTTACCAATTACTTAAAGAATCTCTTTACTTTTATAAAAATTTATTTAAAAATTATTGCATGCCATAACAGTGTTATCCATATCAGATCAGAATATACTACGATTTATTGTAATTTTTTTTTTTGATAACTCAATACAGTTCTGTATGGAAGTACTTCACTAAGAAAAACCGTACCAAAGCATAGCCATAATGACCGTAATCCGATTTTAATAACGTTTATCTATATATGTTTCGGCTTGCATCCTGACCAAATTTAAAGTCGAATAAAATCAATGTCCTAATTTAACAGATTTTTTTATAACAATATCTTAGATATAAACTAAATTACAAAATTACAAAATTATTAATTAAAATAATTTATGACAAACTATTTATTTTTCAATAGAACAATGCAAAGCAGTTGACACATACAAACAAAATGAATTAAATTTGTTTTTAGATTTAATTAAGGCCGTGTGCGAATTCGAGTAAATTATTGGTAATTTGAGTGAAATAGTAAATTATGTCGGTATGGCAGCGAATGTTCGTATTTACCAGAATTTTGAGTATGGTAAATTAGATAAAAATTAGTTAAATTAAGTGTTACCATTGCGAAAATTTTATAAGATGTTTAATAAAGAAATAAATAAATTTGAAAACTTCTAATCAAAAATAATAAATGCAATAAATAAATATTTACATATGTACAGTGCAAAAAATCCCTAAGAAATTTCAATTTACTTTACCGCAATTTACTCGAACTAGCACGCGGCCTAAATATTAAATATTTTTAATTTAGAGACTTTTTAACTGCTTCGGATATCGTCAAATATATATCGTTGGTGGTCTTAGAAAATATTTGTTAGATTACTATTTTTTATATAATTTTAAAACAAGAAATGCCAAGCCTTAAACCTTTAACCTGTATAATTAGAAACACTGACTTGCAGTTTAACCACTAAGCAAATAATAAATATATAACATGTATATTATGTTGCATATATATTATATAATATATATATATATATTATGTTTTATCAATTACTATTTTTTCAAAGAACAACAAAATACTTGTCATGCTTTCATAAATACAAAGGTCTGAACAACAAGTATATAATGAATATACATGAATAATGATTATTTTGGCCAAGAAACGAAAATTATCATATAAAGAAGAATAATTTTTTAAAAGTTACTGAAAAACCGATATAAATAACTTTAGTTATAATTTCATTAAATATCTCGTAATTTGATATTTATAACGACTTGAAATTGAAATGGGTTCAAAAATTATAATGGTTCAAAATTAATTTAATAACGATTACCAGTACTAAATGAAATTTCGGAAGTAAGCTTATCTATAATATTATAAAGAGTTTTAGCGGTCCAGAAAGTAATATGAACTATCTATTGATAATCTATTGATTGTTTTGATAAAATTTAAATGCTGTAATAATTGTTGCTAATTTAATTTGTTTTATTTTTTTTTTGTTATACGTTTTTAAACGTATAACGTCATTATTTATATATAATAAATAGTGACGATTTACAAATGTTATAACAATAAAATGTAAATGCAACAAATCTAATAAAAAATATAGTTCTAAACTTGAAATGTATCACTGATTGGCATTTAAGGTAAACAACTTAAAGTGACAAATGTTGAAATTAGATATATGATAAAAAGTTTGTTTAACTTTTATTTTAATTAAAATATTTTTAAAACATTCTCACTTCTAACATTTTGTGCATTTAAATCGGTAAGTATTTATATTAAAATACAAAGAAACAGCTACATATAAACTCAAATCCAATTAAAGTAATTGAGCTAATGAAATAATATCATACCAATTTAAAGTTATCTTAGACTTAGTAAAAATACATATTAAATATATTATAAATATGATTTGTCTTCCATTAATCAATAGCATTTTAATTAAGATGTCATAAAAACTTCAAATCAGGCAATACCAATCAATATAATTCAACGCTAAGCGCGACAATTATTCAAATTATTTGGATTGAATGTTGTTGTTACTAAGCCCCACAGAGATCTAATAGAGTAAGAAAGGAAAGATTAGAAAGCGGGATTACTTTATATTATCCGTTTTTAACAAGATAAAAACATAATGTATTTTAGAGGGCACAAATTTTCTATAACTTTGTTGAATTATTAATATTAATTATTAATATTAAATTATATTATTTTTTAAATTATAATCTAATAATATTAATTTTTATGTCATAAATTATTCAATAAGTATGCAAAATTTAAATAAAGTTCTGTTCAGCATCATTATATTGTCAATATGGACACAAAGTTAATAACAAATTGTAGCAAAATACAATTTTTATTATATATCATTGTATTGCTGATAGAATTGAAGGCAATTTAAAATTTAAAATTTTCGGTAACCTAACTTTACAGTCCATTAAGTTTAGCATAGCTAACAGTTTAGCTTAGAAATCTGACAAATTTTTGGACCAATACCCATAAATAATAGTAATCAATTGATATAAGAAATATTATTATTTAAAATAAAACCTGCAATAATTAAAATTTAATTAACCACTAGGTTTAAATAAAATACTGTTACTATCCAACAAATAATCTAGAGTCTTTTAAGGATAGTTTTAAAGAAAAATGTAAAAATTAATAATTATAAAAGTTGTACTGAACAAAATATAAAGTTTTATTAGAATTGAATACCTGCAGACTTAATTAGAATATTTTATGATGAAATTTTAGATAAAAAAATAATAGACCGTTAAATTCCTACATCTGATATTTCAATATTTTAAATATGTGTGACATCAGTGTTCTAACATTAACTTAACACAATATCTGATGTATATCAATATAAATTTATCATATCATATCATACATTTAAGTACTCTTTTTACGTTTACTTAGGACTGAGTGCAGGATAGACCAAAAAGTTATATTAAGCATTTTTAGTTTTTTGAAGTGGTATGTTAGAAAATAATATTTTCAAGACAATTACGAGTTCAATTAATTTAAAATTATAATAATATCAGAATCTTACTTCAACTATTAGTGCACTATTTATTTTAATTAGCCCTCACTTTTTTTCGATTCAACTGCTTTAACATTTTTTAGATTTAATTTTTAATAAAAGGTTTATTTTGCTCATATATGCAATATTTAAAAAAAATGTATAAAAAATTAGTATGCAGAAATCATAATTGAACAATTTACTTTAAATTTTGAAAATTTCTCTTAATTACATTAAAAAAAATTAAATTAATTAAATACTCGTCTGGGCATGTCAGAAGTGACTCATGTGACTTATAATTAGAAGATATTGTGCTAGAAGAAATGTATCAATATTTACAGTTTTATAGCGCATCTAAAATATCTTACATATAATTAAATACAAACCAGAAATTAGAAATTGCATGGAAACATTAAAAAGAAATATCTGTTTTTATAAAAGCGTTAATAAAAGTTTATCAATTTGACTTTCGATACTTCAAGCTATCATTATATTGTCGTTTAGGATTGAATCTAAACGTAATCTTCTTTCCTTGTCTAGTAAGTGGAAAGTGGTACAGTAGACGCTCACTAACTAAGACCATTGTGTTTTTCAAGTAGCTTTGATTATAGAAATGTTCTAATGTCTATACATGTTTGTTCTCAAATAAAATTTGCTTTTACTTAAATTTTTTTATATAAATATATCCATAAAATATCATGTTTTCTAATTTGTGAACATTCAATAATATAATATAATCTTATTTTTAAAAGTTCTAATTTATGGACGTCGACTGTATTATCTCTTATATATTATATTATATATTTTCATCGAAAACATTCAACTTCAATGAAAAATAAATTGCAAGCCTTCATTTACTAATAGAAAGTAGTGAATTAAGTTAATATAGCAGATTACATTTAAATAATACTGCTCTAATAACATACATATGTATATGACAAAACTTATAAATAGATCTGCATATTTCGACTAGTTTTTAATTTTATACCAATTTAAAGTCTGCAAATTGTTCACAGATCAGGTAAGCGAGTACATTAATTTCAGAATGTACAATATCAGTGCAAACATTTTTTTAATTAATTTATAAGAGTTATTAAATCCGCACGTATAATTTTAAGCATAAACTACATTTTAAATTAATATTTTATTTACAGAAGCAATTAACTTTAAAATTTAAATAAAACTTTTCAATAAACAGATATATGTGTAGGTGGTTATTTATTTTATTATACTACATGTGTAACCTGTTTTCATATGTAATTAGATATATATCATTATTAATTATTCCTAAATAAGTAATCATTAAATTGTAATTAAAAACTATTTTTTTTTGAATACTTCTAAATTGAGATAATCAATAAGTTTTTTTTTTTAAATTAAAGATTTCAGAATGATATTAGTTTTTGAAGAATTTTAAATAATATAAAAAATAACACTACTTTACTTTAAACAACATGTATATACACTAAATTTTAGATATATTAAGTTTCAAAATATTTACCGTCAAAAATATTAATTTTTTAATTCTAATTCTAATTATTTCTAATAAAATAACCATTAAGTTTTAATTAAAAAATATTTATAACAGGATAATATAATTTTAAAAATGTTTTTTTTAAAAAATAATTCGACATGGACTTTATACATAACAATACGCATTAAATTTTAATTAATCGAATTGTGGAAAATATATCTTTAAAAATACTTATTTTAAATATTCAACTTGGATTTAGTATTAAATTCTATTTTAAACCCCAAATTTTCAAGTTTGGTTTTAGGTTTATCATTTTTAAAATTAAGAGTTAATTGCAGTAACTTATCTACAAACAGTTTAATTTCTTATCTTAATAATGTAGAAAATTTTAAGACTTCTATCTTTTAGAGAGCCTAAGATTTTAAATGTTCATTAAAAAATTAATCTAAAATACAAGTTCTAAAAAATCCATAGGTCCTGCGTCTCGTAGGAGGAACCCCTAAAAAATGGAGCTTCTCCTATCGGAGGTGATGATGTAAAAAACCACACTGTTTAAAAAAAATAACCCATATAAATATTTATTCAAAATTAATTATTATTGAGATAAATTATATTAATGAAACACTTTCTGGATTTCTTGATGTCATATTATTCTTTATGGATTTATGGATACAAATTGAAGCTAATAATAGAGACCATAAAAATAATATTTCAAAAATATCAATATTATAATTAATTAATAATTTTGGTGTTTTAGAAAACGTGATTAAACTAGATTTTTTTATTGACAGTATTGCAAAATAACGTAAAACATAAGAAAGTGTATTAAAAACTTGATTTCTATTTATAATAATAGAAATGTATAATACAGTTATTAATACTATTTGTTAAATTTTCAAATTCTTATTTTAAATAAGTTGATTTTGTATATTAAAGAATTATTTGTATATTAATGAGAAAGAATTAAATTGTAAACTTTATATTTGAGTTTACTTACTTATTAATGAGTCATCATTTTATAGTAAATTTAACGAAAATAGCTTATCACTTACCTGAAAAAAAAGAAAATATATTTGTTAATTAAGTTAATACTATATGAAAACATAACTTATAAATACATATGTAAAAAGAATTTTAATAAAATTAGAAAGCTATGAATTTAATTTTATACAGGAATCCTTTACAAAACTCTTTTAAGTTCATTATTAAAAAATACTGAGTTTAACATATAATTTAGTAAACATTTTCGCAATATAACGTTAAGGTAATCACTAGTTTCTTAGTTACACCTTTTATTTACCATATAATTATTATAATGTCTTGTATGTTTCGAACTGTGTTTAAGAAATTTTCAAACACTATATCTCTCTAATTTTAAATTTGCTTATCTATTTATCAAAGTATACTGTTAAAAATACGTCATTAGTTTTAATAAATACCTCCAGTTGTATTTAACGAGATATATTGCTAAGTTTCTCTAGCAATTAAATATGTTTAAGTGCGAACAGTTATTCCAAAGTGGTACACATACCGATTTTAAAACATAAATAACTTTACTTTTCATCATTTTTTTTCAATTTTATTTATAAAAAATACATTACCTTGAAAGATATCTTTTATTTAATACATAAACATAAATTTATTTAATAACAGTAAATAGTATTGTATCATTAACTAACAATTGAGTCGAATTTTTTTTCTCAAAACTATTACAGATTTAATATGTATAAATTAAGTAAATGAACGATAATTAAATGTTCTATATTTGAATAACATAACTTTAAAAAAACGAACTACTTTTAAAAGTAATATTAAACTAATGTATTTAATAAAAACAAGCAGTGTGGCACATGCTTTACATTATATTTTGTATGATAAATAAATGAATTCTTTCGTTTTGGCTAAAGAAATAGATAAGCAGAGCTACCTGACTCAACTCTACATCAATGGTTATAAAATCTTCGAAATAGACAAAAATACAGTAAGTGTTAAAGTATTTAATTACAATAAGATTTTATTATTTTATTAATTAATTTAATTTTTGGCAATACAGATATTTCGAGTATTACCAAATACTCATCATCAATGGTCTTGGAATTATTTCTTATATTTTATTATTCGAACTCATGCCCTGCCAAATTTAAAGCTCAGAATCAGAGTTCATTAGCCAACTGACCGAAAGCCGTACTTGACTTGAATGTTCAAATTTGGAGTTCTGTTAATTTGATGTGAAAATTCATTAACAAATTCACTTGTTGCGTTATATTAGAACGAAATCAGAAACCAGCTGAAGAAAAATTAAATTAATTATATTTTAATTTTTATTTGTTAAATTTCAAATTCGAATTTATAGGAAACGGTGCATTTGATTATTGCTATTATTACAAATACAATTAATATTAAAAATATTAAACATATTTTGTGTACAAAAATTGTACTGCTTAAAGTTGTAGATGTTATGGCACAACTAATCATTTTTTATTTATTTTCTATGTTTTCAACGTTTTTATTAACTAATTCAGATATATAAAATTAAAGTGGTGTCAACATATCAGATTCCCTTCAATATTTTGATTAAATCTATATTTTTTTATATATTCTTGTCTCTGTAATTGAATTCAGTAGAGGTTGTTTAAACTTTACATATTTCTTTCATGTATATCAATGACTGATTATATCATATTCTGCATTATTTTTCTTAGTTTTAAGGTAAATTAGTAAAAGCAGTCAAATCAGACTACCATTGTACACAAGTTTGTTCTATTAAAGCATTTACTTTATAGTTATATATTTGTTTATTTTTTTTTTTTGCGTTAATTTAACATAAGTTAATATATAGTGAATTAGGTTTTTTATTTAACAAAAAAATTAATAATGTTCTAAAACGATGATTCAAGAAATTAATATAAAATATTTTTGCATTAAAAAATGTAATTCCTCATCAAATTTTAATGATATATGACTCCTCAAAATAATTACATTTTTGATTACTTATTATGTATTCTTATAAAAGTTTTAACTAAAGTGAATGACAAATCTACAATACAAAATAACCGGAAAAATTCCAAAAGAAAATAAAAATCTTAATTAAAAGTTATCATCCTTCAATTAGTGCACCAGAACGAGTTTTCCAAAAAATAAATTAGAAAATTATTAAATTACAAAAAGACTTTATTGCAGTAATTAAATGAAATTGTGTACGAAGTTGAGTTACATCGAAATAATTAAAAAAATGTTTAATATCGAATTTGTATGGTATCTTAGTAGTAAGATTATATGCTCCTTATGTATGCTTTTATAATTTATACTTTATCCATATGACAGCTGCCAGAACAGATCAAACTCATTGATCTGCGAATAAAGTATAGCTCGACGTATTCAAAGCAAGGCAACTCGTACTAGTACATCATTTTATGGCATCCTTTGATGTAATTTCATCATGTTTTGTCTAAACTGGTTTCATTTTTACATTATCATTATTTAACTTTGCTTGGTAGTTGAGATTTTAATATTTTTTCGCATTTCATTGAATCGGCATGCATTTAACAACCTTTTATGCGTACTTTGGCATTAACACCTTTCTGCATCTGGTGGTAATAAGTAATAAGTTGCATAAAAACTGAATACAAATCAAAATTAATTTTTAATAGTTCTTATTGTTATTGTCAATTTTTAAACGCAGAAAAATTGAAAACGGGAAAATATGAACTAGAAAATATACACATTTTCATCTGAAGGAACTTATAAAAAAATACTATAACTAAAACTCTACACTTTATTTAATTATAATTTCTACAAGCATGTGTGCCTGCGACTCTAAACCTGGATACGTTTACACTTATTGCCGTAATTAAAAAAAAATAAATGCAATCTTAAGATCAGAACGAATTTGACGTTCCTTTTACTACTTTTTTATGACTTTCTCAAGAAATTTACATTTTTACTCCCATTTACAAAATGTTGTAAATTTAATTAATCCCCTACAAACTATAAGTATTGCACACTCATTCACTCATATGTTACACTCATACAAAGGCAGCATACGCTGGTGTATGCACACGTATTGGGGCATAAAACACCAACACGCAACGTACTAATAAATTGTGTGGCATCTAGAAGTAAAGTGCCACATTCTCATGAGTCGAAACTGTGCTTTTACCATAAACTTTGCTGCTCTTCATTTATTTTGTTAGCAGTTTTGCTGTAGTCTGAACACAATAATTTAAATTTTATTGTTTTGTTTTTGATGAACAAATTTAATGGTAAACGAATATATTTTGTATACGAAAAATATAAATTTGCTGTTTTTAATTTTTATATTTTTTTAATATTTTTTATTTTATTATTTTATTTTTTTTGTTTTTTTTTTTTTTTGTTTTTGAGTTTTTGCAGTCGTTTTAATTTTTCTTTTTATGCCACAACTAATTCCTTTTCTTTGAGCAAATTTTAAGACCGCGGCCAGCAGCTAAGCACTGCAATAATGGCATCGTATGGTAGTAATTATGAAAATGCACTCTTTGTTGGAGCCATAAAAATATTTTTAAAGTTTTTCTTGCCTCCACACTTTCAGTACATACTCTCGAATTGTGTGCAAATAAAATGTTGAAACTGCATACTTCAACTAAAGAAAATATAGCTATATTCGGAAATATATAATCGGAATATACAAAATGTAACATATTACATGCAGTCATAGTTGCAATATAACGCGCCAGGCAAAATTTAACCATTAAGTGGATGCGGTATGAGGATGCAGTCAGAGTCGAATTAACTACACCTGCATATATGGCAAAGTCGTAAAAGTTATATACCTTAAAGGATGGTTACTTTTATAACTCTTATTTTTGTTTATTTATTTTTTGTTATTTTATTTTCTTTTAAATCGATTCATTTCAGCTAATTAATTTACAGCTCAGAATGGATCGCACCAATTCGTAACGAAATAGCAACTATGTAAAATCCATGTGACTGGATAATGCAATATAAAATAATAAATTTCAGCTTATAAAGTGCCAAATAGAAGTTTGAGTGTTATCTGGAGCTAGAACTTATAGCACAAATCAAACCAATAGATTGATATAAGACAGAAGAACGCTTTTTTAAAAAATTTTACTAACTAAGTTACTAAAAAAGCTAGTATAATGGAATGCTTTGAAAACTTAAGTTGAGCTTAAAACTCTAACAAGTTTAAATTTTCTTGAAAACTTGTCTCAAGAGAACTTGTTTTCTATAAAACTAAAGCTAAATATTTTCTTTCTTTCAGTTAAAGTAAATGGATTTTAGTACAGTAATTCCCCCTATAACGCGGTACCCTTATAACGCGTTTTCATTTTATGCGATGTCAATCCCCCGAATAACACGGGCATTCCCCCATATAACCCGCGGGGAACAGTTCATAATTATATTTGCGCACCTTTATATGTGTGTATACGAGGTATACGGATATACCCCTATTACACGTTTTCCTATAACACGGAACCAATCTACCGCGCTGTAGGGGGAATTGCTGAATATCTAAATTTAATAAACATGACTCAAACATGACTTACAATTTTTTTACATCTGTAAACTTTTAAGTCCAGAAGTAATACTTGTTATGCTTAAAGTCATCAATAGAGCACGATAGAGCTCAAGGTCACGTGGTGCAAATTCCCGAAACAAAATACGGTAACCACGTAGTGCAAAGCAGTTTTGGCTAAAATTTGTGAGTATCACAAGCGTTTACTGTACTATACTTCCGAATTTGTTTGTTTCTGTTTTACAAAATGTATTTAGCAAATATTTTTATATCTATTATCTTTCATGTGGTGTATAAAATCTGTCAACATGATCCGTAAAAAAGAATCTGACATACTTTCTCGACCGAGAAGAAAACACTGTTCTTCAGTAAATTAAAAAATATCACTATTCAAATTTTGTTTTAGGAAAAAGTGTTGGAACGCTTGTTTAGATATGATCTGGAGCTAGATCTGCGTTTTCAACTTTATTACAAAAATTTAATATATAGAAAAAGGTCGCGAAATGCCATATCTGGAGTATCCACCTCGTTCTTTAGAGGTTACAGTGATGTTCTGCTTCATCTTGAGACACCAATGTCATCTCAACCTTCCTAATAGCGTTTGTGGCATTTATGAACTCGTAGTAGTGGCACAATATGTAAGTAACAAGATTTTCGTTCGCGCTCCAAGAAAATTGTTCACTACGTAAAGTAGAAAGTGCTAGCATTTAAATCTTATATCTTAAATCGTAAAACGAATTGTAAAGTTATTTTTGTATATATGTAAACAAAATGGTATATTTAAAAACCTCATTGTTTTTTGTTGTTGTTAAAATTAGCAACAAATAAGACTTGAGTATAATTCCTTTCAAATTACAATTAGAACTTAAAAAACTCTATTCCATCTTTTGTCAGAAATTGAAAACTTAAATAATTTTTCAATTTATAGTAAATTATAATCAGTAAATTATATTGAAATACAAGCCTTGACTACTTGTGGATAAACACGATTAGTCATCGCTTCTAATTTGACAGGTACGAGTTCTAAGTCTGGCAACTGCAGTCGAAACAAATTATATACGGACTATAAACGAATTAAAAAAATTCGATTACTTTTTAAAACCACTTGGCTATATTCGAAATAGCGTTGTATGATCAGCCAAATTTCAATAAATTAAATAAATTTTTGTCCTTGTCTTTTCTTTGCTATTCGAATTCGTCTAACTTTTAGATTGAAAATATTTTGACATATGAAATGCAAATATAAATCTTATAAAATATTATGTTCGTATTTATGTATATTCAATGATTAGATTGAATTAAATACAAAAAGTATGTTTACCAACTTTCTAGTTCTAGTTCTAACTTTTGTATATGACCCTTAATATTACTTTTATTATGAAAAAACTTGAAACTACTTAAGACTGGATTGATACACATAAATGTTTTTATTAAAAATAAATCATATCAATTTTTCAATTCATCAGTATAAAGAGCATCTTCAGAAATACTAATAAATCTTGTGTAAATTCACCGAAATACTTGTACATAACAAACCTAGATTTAGTAATGAGAATTTCTGTGCAAAGCTTTACTCAATTACAGATTAATTGGGCTGCCACTTAACTACGTTAAAACTATATATAAATGAAATCAATATACTTTTTCCACAACTTATGTTAAGTGTATAAATTGATTACGTGCTTGTATGTATTTTTATAATATTATCTATCAGCTTAATGAATATAAAACCATGAAAAATCATTACGTATTAACATATATAGATATATTTATTATATATGAGATGTAAAAATTTGCTAATTGGTGAAGAGTAGATGTATATGTATATAAAATCGGTAATTGTCGGCATCCATTGTCCGTTTCAAACTCAAAGAATATTAGATTTTTAAATAAACTATTACATATAGTTAATGCACATTGTTAAAAGATACTTTTTTTTTATTTTAAAGTGAAAAAAGAAACGCAAATAAAAGTATGCATACTTATTAATACTCGTAGAATAGAAGCAACAAAGTTCTCATGGCTCCTTTGTTGCAAAGTTACCGACTTGCCACAAAAGTTGAACTTCAATCTGTACATATTTTAAGTGCAATACTAAATTAAAGGTGAACAATTTTCAGTTAGAAGCGTTTTGCGGAAAAGTAGAAGTTAACTTGCCATTTAACCGTATAACCCACAAAGCAACCGCCACATTGATGGTCTTCTGGAGCAAGGGGTTAAAATAAGCTTCGACTCTATTCTTTAGCGCAGCTCATAAAAAAGCTGTAAAATTTTTTCGGTTTCGATTTTGTCTTTACTTTTATTGTAAGGGAAGCACTTTGCACAATATCCTCATGTATTGTGAATTGCATATTGCATATTGTATATGAAATGCCAAAGAATGTATTTTGCTTACTTGATTTTTAGTATATCGTAAAAGTTTCGTTTGGTGAAAAACAAAACAAAATACTTAAATTCTTATATAACTTGGCAGGTAATTTTGACATATAATTTATGAGATTTCCTGCTAATATGCTACTAAAAGTATACTGAGAAAATTACCAAAACGACTGACGATGCTCTGACAACATATTAAAATGAAGTTATGGAATGTAGTTATGATGATCATTATGTGCATTATAATGATAATAATTTCTTGCACTCGATACCATAACCAATCTGTTTTGGCGGCTTTAGTTCAAAAGCATGGATTAAGAAAATTTTTAATAATAAAAAATATAAAAACTTTAATAATTACTAGTTGTTAATGGCACAAGTTTTAAGCTTCGTCTTAATAATTTTAATAGTTTTGTTTTCTCTTGGGTATGTTTTTGCATTTTTTTGATATGCTTAAGGAGAATATGAAATATAGCTGTTGAACTAATATTTTAAAAACTTTTTTAGTCGCAAAAAGAAATTGTTTATCTTTGAAAAGAATGTAACACAAATTATTAATTAAAATATAGTTTACCATATGTATTGATATTATCAGCCGTAAACTGACACAAAAGTCTTTTTTCATCAACGTTTTAAATATTTTCAATAAGCTTTCACTATTAAATGCATATTTTAGCAAATAAATTATATGCAATTATAATAATAAAGAATATAGAATTTTTTATGGGAAACTTAATTATTTTAAAGCAAATTTCTTAAATGATAAATATATCAAGTATTGTCATATGATATATAAAATTTTCATGATATTTTGATGGTTAGATATATTGCGATTTAAATGGCAATAGTGTGGCAAAATTAAAATTGGCCAATCTAAATTAATATTTTCTGAGATATTTAATTAATATTTTAATGAAATAAAGTTTATGAAATAAGCATTCTTTGTATGTATTATGGACACCTTCTTCGGCGTCAAACATGACCATTTTAAGACCTAATTGAATGTTTTAAAAACTGTACAAGATGAAATAATTTAATATTCGCTCAACTTTAACCCATTTCAGATACAAATTAATAACATATAAATTTATTGTACATATAAAAATACAACAACACGCGAAAAATAATAACTAACCGATTATTTTGAACTACTTTTGATTTATTGAAATCATAGTAAAATCAAATTTTTGCAAAAATTGCGGCAAATTTAAGCTCCTGTACCATTCAAGCAGTAATGACTTTTCATATTTTTTTAACCTTGCAGTGTACTTATTTATTACAAATAAAAAAAATTTTATTTCTAGTAAATAGTAAGATATTATAATCAAAAATGTGTATTATGGAGTTTTTCTAAGTTTTCTCCGCGATACACAAAAAATATATTAAATATTACACGTAAAAGAAAGCCCATCTCAAAAACTACATTAAAGCAAAATTTTATTTCAATATCTATTCTAATTCAAGAAATACAGAATTTATATCATCGTGTTTTAATTTTACCACACTGTGCGAAGGCTGAAATAATTAAAATTAAAAATATATAGAGCTTACTTTGATAAAGAACACACACATAATGTAATCTGTAACAATCTTATTACAACAACCAAATTACTTCAAAACCTTAAATTGGCATTAAAATATACTTTTAAAGCAATAAACATATGCTAGTCCAAGCCAAAATTACTATTAAAAATAGGGTATAAATGTGGAAGATATATAGTTTCAATAGAACAATGCCAGAACTCACACAACACAACCTGTTTTGACACTTCACATTTTGGTAATGTGAATTGGTCACCAAAATCAAGCGATATATCGCTACTGGGTTCTTTTTTATGAAGATCAAATGATCATGTTCGTGCAGATATGTCTTAAATTGTCGATGCTTCAAAAACAAACATCGTAGAGCTATGACCGAGCTATTCAAAATTACTTAAAAAAATCAAGTACTGAAAGATAATCTCTGCAGAAAATACTTGCATCTAATGGTAAAATTCAAACAATATATAGATATAAAACATTTGATCCAAATCTTAATCAGAAGTATGTGTTATTTATATTTACTTTCAAATACTTTCAGATGGATAATATTATGTTTCGTACAACAATGTTTGTAAAAATTTGTAATAGTAGCTCTAATGTGGAATTGAAAAATCTGCGTCTTGATTAAAATCATCAAAGCTTATACAGTCAATTGAAAACTAATCTACACGTAGACAATTATAAGGATGAAGGAGATCCTTATAATCACTATAACTAAAAACTTATGGTCAGCCAAATTTCAATAAAAAATTAAAATAAATTTTTATGTTTGTCCTTCATTTCTTTCTTTGCTATTCGAAAAACCCTCTAAACTAAGAACTTCATTTTGAACCAAAGCTTATTTTCAATATTTTTTCCTTCTTCCTTGTTTTTTGCTTTTGTTTTCTTTTTCAGTTCATGCAATTCAACCTCTGATATTTCGTCGAACACTGACACCATCTTCTTGGTCATCTTGATCTACCTCCTTCTATCTATCGCACATAACTCTGCCTGAAGGATATTTAATTTCAATCCTTACAATGTGTTCGAACTGTGGTCCTATAGTCGGTAACACTACTTTTAGATCAAAAGTTCATTTTTGAACGTAAATATAGAATAGTATTTACATAACAGTAAATTACTATAACAGTAAAATGTTATAGTAATGAAAAAGATGTCAAATAAAATTCTGTAAAATTCAGACATGTTACAAATCTTTATGATACTGTTATTTTACTTTCAGAACCACAAAATAAATAACATTATATGAAGAGAGGTGGTGAGATATTTGAAGGTCAAATATCTGTGATTCAAGAAATTGGCAAAATTTCAATTTTTGTGTGAATTTCAAGTTATTGAAAATTGAAAGTATTTATTATTAATCTATAATAAAAACAATAGATATTCTCACTACTTATTTTAATAAATGGAATTATATATATTAATTTAGTATATTTGCAATATATATGTAGTATATATATTTAACAGCTTTATTAGATCTGTACTTTAACAGTTTGAATACATTATATTTTAGTGGTAATCGATGCGCCGCTCTAAAAAGAGTTTTTATAATTATTTTAAATGAGATATTGAGATATTGAGTTTAGCAGAAATACAAGATATTTTCATCTAAGTATTTCTTCCAAGTTTATGACTCAGAAATCCATAAAATTAAAATAGCAAAATACTTAGTAGAAACAAGAAAAGTGCAATAATAAAAGAAATATCTAATAAAATAAAAACAAAACTGAGTAAAAATGTAAGCGATCTGCAAGCGACGTGTGCATTTCGTGGTAAAGTGTCGATGTGTTGTTGAACTGAGAGCGGCATTCAACCGCGCCGGTTTAGCGGAATCGTGGCGTTATGTTGCCACATTAAAATCAAATATCTGCAACATTGTTGCAAAGCAGCGCTGTTCTGCGTAGTGCATCATTTCAATAAACGCGCAGTGCACAATGCACTGCAAACACTGCATAAACTGCATAAACTGTCGGCAGCGGTGTGCAGTTGTGGTCACTAAATTCAGACATGTCTGACGACGATGACGATGATACTTACGGCATTTGCATAGGAGTTGGCATTCAATTTTTTGTTTCATTTATGGATTTTTTAGTTTTTTATTTGGATTGCATGAATATGCAGTAGAATACCAGCTGGTCACAGTAGCAGGTTTGACTTAGTCTAGTCTGTATGATGCTACGCTATTGTAATACACGTGACTGATATACGAGCGAAGTATGTCGTTCTGTAATTCTCTTTTGATCAGTTTATTTGCACATTTTTATTTTTATCATTTCCTACTTTTATACTAGAATGCAATTCAAACATTGAGAAAAAAGTAAACAAAAAACAAGTTTCAAACACAAACAACTTCTGGTTCACAGAAAATTTTGATAAGGAAAGTATAAGTTTCTGCAATCTGAATAGATATCATACGAAAATGATTTATGATTAAAGCCATCTTGTCCATCTTAATAACATGGAAAGAAATCTCAATCGTGAAAAACTTATATATAACATATTAAATCAATAAATTAACAATTCAACTGGATTAGATAAAGTATGTGCATCAACAGCTATCAACAGATATGTGCCCATAAAAAATTTCATAGTAAACTTAAGCTTTACCGATCGATAAAATTTTTTACAAAAAAAAACGTTTACATATACGGGTATTTTCATAGCATTATAAGTGGGATATTTTATCTTTTCATAATTCTATCCAAAATATAAAACTAGTTTGCCTTCACATTATAATGTTTACAAATACATAGTAAGCCTTACGCGGGAACTGTATCAGTTAGGATGAAGTCTAGGTAATGATCAGTGATAACGTTTATGAGAATGTTTATATTTATCGCAATGAAATACATGAGTGTGATTAATTTTTAGCCGCGGGTCGACCAGAGCCGGAGCAAATATTTTTTTCGTTGTCTCCTACTCCATTTAAAATAATTGTTTTATTAACTTTAATATCCGGCAGTGGCGTAGCAGAGGTTGGTTTCACCCGGTGGGGTATTGTATTACCATTTTAGATTTATTTTTCTTGAAATAATTCAGCAGAATAAAAATGACAAAACTGAATGAACTGAAAGTGACAAGGCAAATCTATATAAAATTGTATCAACATCATGTTGTGAGTATTTTTACACGCAATCTTTGACTGCCTCGTGACGGAGGTTAGTTTTGAGAAACCTTGCTTACAGGATACTAAAAACAAAAAGTATTATGAAAAATTGAAACCTTGGGAATAGTGTTGAAATAAATTATAAGGTGTTCCACTTTAAAATATTAAATACCATGATGTTTGTAGCAGATCAACATAAAATCGCAAACAGCATGTAAAAGATTTTGTGCTGCATAATGTGTCCGAGTTTTCTCTGGAATAACATCGACATAAACGTCACCATTCATTCTTCAAACTTATCTTTCAATGGTTTAACAGCAGCATGATAAGCACTCCAACCTGTTGTTGGAGTGAAATTCCATTAGTTCAATTATAATATCCAATCGATGAATGTTGGCAGTAAATATAGAAATTTTTTGAATTCACTTATCACTTATAAAGTATCTTTGGAAGTGAGTGTTAATCATATAACTTACATGAATGGGCTCACATATCGATTAATAATCAATTTCTCATTGATCTATGAAAATCAGATATTATGGCAGCATTATCATAAGCTTAAGACTCATCCAGAGAAATACTCTGCTCAGTTCAAATTTTTCAATGTGCATTTTTACACATTTTATGACTAAAAAACTGATGAATATAAAATGCGGCAATATGGAATGTCAATTTTTCATTAATACCTTAATTAAATTAACTACCAAATAAATATAAAAGATCTTAATTTCAAGTCTAGTTAAATGTCTTTGTTTTTATTAACGATTTTTTAATAGCATCCAAAACTGATATATAAAATTTAACAAATCAGTAAAGTCTTCCGGGACATGAAACCCGAATCAAACCTCTCTCCATTTATCTACCTTTTCTGGTTTTTTGGGATAGTTATGATTATTTATTTATAATATTACATTATAATTAATTATTAATTTATTTTAATTTATTAAATTTCTAAAGCAACTATATTCTAAAAGATAAATATCATAAGGTATAGTATAAATAAATAAACTTTCTATTCACATTAACGTAAAGCATTAAACGAACTAAAGCTGTGCTATAAAGGACTAACAATAACATTGGTCTGAAGTACCCAAGTACACGACTATTCTACAATTACAATTTAAGTAAATAAACTAAACACATCGTTTAGTGTACATCATTTTTGATATGAATTTAAGTACAGACAGTCAATAAAAACTCCTTCCGAAGTTAAAGGAAAACTGTTAATCAATTTATTTCTACTAAGCACACCTTCAAAATAGACTTAGTCACGAGTTTGGTTTGTTTTTTATCTTTTGTGAAAAGTCTTTTTGTTTACGGTAAAAGTCTATATATTTTCATCCCGAATTATGAAACCGAAATTCTGTAAATGCTCACGTAAAAGATGTTAAGCTTAAACATTTTGAAGGTATTGTAGAACTATTAAACTATGACATGACTTACGCCAGCAAGCGTTTTTACAACAGATGTTCTTTTTATTAAAATAGAATACAGAATATTTTTGTACTCTTTTCTTTAGCGTAAAAAGTTTTTTTAATATTTCATTATATTTTTGGATCCGAAATGAAGACAACAGAATACACAAATCAAATCAAGAAGACAAATTACTTAATTAATGATTAACTGATTGGCTATAGATGTTTTTCCTAACATGAGGCGTAAGTACTACAATTTGACTACTTGGGGGATCAATTACTATTTAGGGAGCAATTTGAAGTTACGAACCATGTAGATAGATATAGATAGAGACTATGTGAATATAAGTGTTCACATAATCCGATACAGATTTCTATAAGCATTTCTAACTAGACTTTGTTATGCTATTAGTTCATAAATGCAAACTCAAAGCAGGAATTACGAATAGCTATGCTATTTAGATTCTATCTACAGCTGCCAGATAAAACAAATGTCTTCTGATTAGATATGGGAATAACCAAAAAGAATACATTTAATGGAATAGAGAACTATAAAGACTATTATCTGGAGTATTGCACGAGAAAGGTTAGAAAACATTGGGTAATAGTGATTTTTGTGAATCTAATTTTGTTTTTCTTTTAATATGTATTAGAATTACTAAACTCGATTACAATTATCATGCAGGATCGAATAAAAAAAAATTATGTATCTATATCGTCATACATCATCAATATGTACAATATTTTTGGCTTGACATGGAATATTGAAATCTGAACTTTCAGAATAATATTTATATTTAATACCTAAGAATTTATATCTTAGGTCATCATGAAATAGTAATATCCTCTGTTCTGACACTCTTTTATTTATAGTTTTGAAAATATTTATTACTATTTAGTTAAGATGATATAAACTATAGTCAAAAATATATAAAAATACTTCTAGTGTATAGAGTAATACAGTAGTAACATAATATGCAATGTTTGATATCATTTTAATTGTACATAGATTTAATATACCTAAATGTGCGATAATATATCATTTGTATTCCTTTTATTTTCTTTTAAAATAAAATAAAATATTTAAAAATAAATAGACTTTTTTCAAAATTTTTCTATATAAAATGGGTGACGAAAATAGCAACAAAGTGTGTACTCTCTATTTCGTTTATTTTTGTTTAATAAAAGATAAAAAAAAAATATGCGAAAAAAATTTCAAGTTTTTAAGTTAATTTATTTTGGTTCAATATGGCCACCTCTAATATTAATTATAGTCTTCAAACGGCCAATGAAGCTATCGTACGCTACTCGCAATAGGCTTTGCGATATTTTGGCCCACTCTCGGCTTAGCGCTTGCTTCAGACGATCGACATTTTGGTATTTCTTAGTGCCAACCTTTCTGTTCAAAATTCACCTGATCAAGAAATCTATAGGCATTATATCAGGTGAACACGGTGGCTACTGTGTTGATAAAATAAAGCACGGAATGTTGTTCTTTATTCATTCTTGGTTGAAGCGGGCTTTGTGCGATAGTGCTGAGTCTTGTTAGAATATCCAATGTCTGCAAATGAAACATTCATCTGCTCAGGGCTTTAGTGCTCCTTCTAAAATAATTTTTGGACAGATTTTGAAGTTAGTTTTACCCCACGGTCAATGAACGCGAACCATTTTGGTATCTAGTATGTATGTATAAATTTTCAGGTGACCTTTCTAACAAGTAAACTCGATCGTTGGGCTTGTTTACGTAATGCTCAATTACGAATGGTGACTCATCAGAAAAAATCAAATTCGGCAATCCACCAAACGAAACCAATAATGGCTCTTTTTTTCAGAATGTGTTGCAATTTTTTTCGTGATACGTTCAACTTCTTGCTATTCGATTTTAGCTATGACATGGCTTTCGCTCAATTCGCTTCTTCACTTTACGAATCATTTGTGGTGTTGTTACTGTTTTTTTGGTCCACTTCCTGGGTGTGGGCCAACGCTACCAGTATCACGGTATCGAGCTAGGATTTGTTCACATTTAGGTGTTATAGGGCTCGAACGATAGCTACTTGTGTTTTTCCAGCCAAATATAAACCAATCATACTATTACTTTTAAACTTCACAACACACAACTTTTCCCAATATAATGTCAGAAATAATAGAAGACGTGGATCAACATAAATATGCTTTTTATTTAATAGTAGATTATTGTTAATAATTGGAAATTGATATGTTATTGAATTGAAGTGTAGTCTATTAAAAATCGTTGTCTTTGTCACAACTTTTTATACTTTCGTCGTCAATAGTACAATATATAAATTATTACCTCCAGTTGTAAAATAGTTTAAGTGTATCTTTAATTACATAAAGGATAGAACCCTGAAATTATTTACGAAAACTGACAGACTTATCAACACCGCGTATCGAATCTCAAAATGGTTTCAATCACCTCGGAGAGACATGCAGATTTGAGGTCAATTATTGCTTAGTCTGATGAACTGATCAACAATTATCCAGTCAAGGCGTAAAGAGAGGTTTTGAAAATACCTCGTAGTTAATAGAGTAAAAATGCTCAAGTGCACTTGTTCAAATAGATTCTACATAATATTTAATTATTTTATACGTATTAGAATTTTTAGTGACATATTTGTATACGGATATTATTTGTTCGTATAGTATGTAAAATAAAAGTAATTACTTTATTTATTTTACGTTTCAATAGTTTTGAAAATTTACTATTCTAATTTAAACCAAAAAGACACAAAATCATATAAATATTCATATAAGGTCTGATCTGACTTGAATGAATTTTTAATTGTAAAAAATGGGTACGATGTAGGCTGTACCTATTATTATATTCGATCGTCCATTAGATTTATGCTAGATCAAATAACTTGCAAAGCTTACAATTTATGATTATTTTTATTTTAGTTAACGCTTTTTTAGTTTTTATTTAACTCTTAATTATGGAAACGCATACAACTTACAACAAACATCAAATCTGCAGCCTTTGGTTTACAATGGATAGACTGAATGTCTCTAATGTTGCGGTATACGATTATACTATATATTATTTAATTACATGTATACTTTTAAACAGACATTGTTCTATTATTGTTTGGTTTAAAATGCCATCAGTCCAGTTTCTATTCTTGCAATTTTATTGCATTATTTATTTTAGCCACGTAATATTAATATTGTACACCTTCTGTTTTACTAATTATTGAAAATCTTAGTAGATAACATTTAGCTGATATCATCTTAAATTTGATATTATATACTTCAACTTTCTTAGTGCTGCAGCTAACACACTTGCTTCATTCTGATTGATAGCTCAACTGCTAGATTGAGGCTTGCGAAGATACTTCCTGAATAACCTGTAGCAGCGACTTTTCACATATTGGAAATTAAAATTACCTAGTAATACTGAATATATTTTAAGCGTATCATCAAACATGTGCAGCAAAACTTAATATCTGTAAAATTATTTATGCCTCAATTTATTTCAATTTTTCAAGTAATAAAAAATATGTGTTTATGGAAATCGTTGCAAATTTTCTAAATAAAAAAGTATTACAAGCACTTCATAAACAAACGCTAACGCATTTAATTATGTTAAACTGTTATTAATTAATTTATTCAATGCAATTAAATGTGTAATATAAAATATGTAGAAAATGCTTATTAGAACATATTTGGACACATTTATAAAATTTATTCGAAAACTAAATTACTTCACTATCAATACTGAACTGACAAACTTGGAGTGCTAAAGGTTTAGTGATGCCGTTGAGTGTAGGAACAAGAATTCGTCAATACGTTTAACTGTAGTATTTCCACTTATCAAAACAAAGTAAGATTTATAATTTTATTTTAATGTAACTATTTTAGGGATCTTCTATACTCTCTAAGATATAGATAGCTTGATGTTTTAAGCTAATACATGAATACAAACACATAACAAAGTATACTGTTCGAAAAGTTCTACACCTGAGATGCTATATAATATAACTATGTAAAGAGAGTTTGAGTTTGATAAAAAAAAAAACTGAAGCGGAAAAGCTCAAAAGAAAACATCAATAATATTTTACATTTGATAAGGCATCTATAACTTAACATTGGTAAATCTACGTAAATTCGACCAAAAAATAAATATCGCGTTGCTTATTTTACATAGACGACTTGGTTGTATCATTCTTTAATAACGCAAAATAGATCGCAATAACGGTTGACACATAATTACTATGTAAGGAACACTGCGAAATCAAAAGAAAGCAGTTGGGTATCAAATACCAAAATGTATACGAGCTTATGAGTCAGCAATCATATATAGGTATCCCAGTATAAACTACACGTTTAAAATCAACTTCTAAAATCCATATGATGCTACGACGCTATCACTAGTCAGGCAATCAAAAACAAAAATGTTATACAATGATGTCAAATAAAGTACTTACAGATGTGCTTAAAGGATCTTAGTACGTTGGAAGCACTCACTGTACATAAAACTTAAAACTCCATCAGTCGCAAAAAAATGAAAAGAGCCTCCAAATCACAAATGGTATTAGTTGTAGTACCAATGACGAAATTTACGCATTTTTGAAACTCAGAAACTTGCAACTGAAGAGAACGAGGGTGTTTGATATAATATCTCATTGAATGGAACACAAATATGCCAATGCTTAACCGAAAATTAATTCATTATTGGTACACTAAACTTCTTCAACGAAATTGCTTTTATGGCCGCAATCGTCTCGAAACTAGTGCGTTCACATTATTTGAATTTTTTTAAAAACCGAAGTTCTTCGATTATTCGAATATTCGTATTTCAATGAAGTCTTCGAAGTTGGAAAAAAATACCAACTTCGAAGACATCGTTTATTATTCGAATATTCGAATTCCTCGAATACTTCGTAAATTCGAATACGAACAGCATTACTCCAAACCTCTTTTTCGAAGATGTAATGGTAGCTTCGATGACAGATACACATGACACATGACAGGGTAATGCCAGATGAGTACGGTGTTAGTAGATCATATTCGTAAGATATTAAAACCTTAAATTTTTGCACTACCAAATCTTTGTGGATTGGCAAAGTTTTTAAAAGTATAATCATAAAACCAGCTGATGAAAGCACACTAAGTAATAGGTAGTATTTTTAAAAACTGTCACATGGT
This sequence comes from Teleopsis dalmanni, assembly GCF_002237135.1. Taxonomy (NCBI): domain Eukaryota; kingdom Metazoa; phylum Arthropoda; class Insecta; order Diptera; family Diopsidae; genus Teleopsis; species Teleopsis dalmanni. The sequence continues at coordinate 151,431,002 of NC_051847.1, forward strand.
TACACAGTAAAGTGTTATCAGTTTACACAAAAAATTATGGTGACATCTGTTACACACGCTTTTCAAATCATAAAGTACAGATTTTTCTGTTTTATTTTACGAGTATAATACAATAGGCTTATATAGAAAATGCAGTTCGTGCAAATCTGCTAAATTGACTGGAATAAATTAAAAAAACTGAAAAAAAATAATGAAACTTAATATCCTCATACTTCAATTATCTATTAAATCCAAAGTCCAAAATAGTTCACTTTATGGATATAAAACGTTGCTATGCAATAATGTTTAATTATTGCACAAAAGTTATAACTGAATTACACTCACTAAGAATAGATCATATTACATGTGTGCAATCATGTGTAAGAATATGACATATTTCCTAAGATTGTATTATAGTTTAATTTTAAAAATCTTGAAATATGAATTTTTGAATTATAAATATATATATATATGCATTTTTTTAATTATTTTTTTTTGTAATAATATAACTTACGTGGAAAATTTGATCCATTGGCATTAGAGGGCATCGTTGACGATGGTGAAGGAGAAACTGAATCACAGGAACCTTCCAAAGATTGTGGTGGGGTTGATGCAGAAGACATTTGATGATCAGATGAACTGCCATTGACTGCAGCAATGCCACTGCTACCACCACCACCATTGCTGCCACCACCACAACGTATTTCATTTGAAGGCAAGAGATGCTCTACATGGGCTGTTGGTAAAGGTGGTGGTGGGGAGCGTAATGCTGTTATTGAAGCACGTGATCTCATTGTAGCCGCTGCTGCAACAGCAGCATGATGATTTTGGTTTAAGTGAAGATGCTGATGCAAATGATGCTGATGATGAAAAGATGATGTAGGCCATGGATGTACTACAGGAGGTACTTCATTAATGTGCAATTGTCGGGACTCATCTTGTTGCTGAGCTCTACGCTCTGCTGTTTTCTGTGCCATGTTTATTTGACGTTCAACTGTTAGTCTACATTTTTCACAAGTGCAAAAACGAAATTTACAATAACGTTTGTGTCCTTTAAGTATTATTTTTAGACCGTGATTACGGCAACGAGCACAATTCGGTGGAGTGCGAGGTGAATTTGAGCTGGAAGCTCCACCGCAAGCATCGGCTTTTGAGTCAAGCATGTCCGTATCGGACATAGTATCAGTGGTCCAATTATCCTCAGAAACCATTCAAATATAAACACCGCAAGTATTTAAGTCAAGCAAGTTAAAGAATTTTAGTTATATTTAAGTTATAATTACTAAAAAAAATTTTTAATATTTATTAATATTAATTAAATTAATATTGTATTAGAATTTTTTAAATATTTTTATTTTGGTTTTTTTGCTAAGTTGTACCCGTTGATCAATACATATTAAGTAAATTGAAATAATTTTATTTTAGAAATTAATACTATATATATTAAAACCGTATTTAATAATAAAATGTTAAACAAATTCTTTGCTTTGTAACACTTTTTTTATTTAAGAAAAACAAAATTTTTTTATTATAGTTTTATTGCATTATAGTTATTATTATTATAATTTTATTGAGTTCCTAAAACTAAATCTTTAATAAATTTTTTTAGTTTTGAAATTATTAAAATGTTTTCTATTAGTCTGAAAATACACTTTTGTTGATTAATTAAAAAGCACTTCTTATAGAATTATTTAATATATATATTTACTGCTAAATGTATTGGCTTAAAATTTTCAGGAAACTTTTGAATATTTAATTTCCAAAAAAAACCTTTTTTTAATATAGTATTAATATTATGCGATGATTTTAATTGTAATTTTGCTTAATATTTTTTATAAATTACGTAGATATTTAGAACTTCAATCGTAGTACTTCAATCTTTAACATTTCTCTGTAAATAAAAAAAAGAAGTATTACAGTAATAATATAAAAAAAAACAATATTTTTAAAATTTTTATATAAATAATTAAAAATTTTATTGAAATTCAAAAAATAGATCACTAGTGCCTCTTTCATTCGTTATAAAAGTATTTTGACAAAAGTAATGTATAATTATTATGGAAATACATATTATTATGAATGGATATGGAAACGCGGTTCTAAATACTATTAAAATAAAATAATTAAAAAATTGAAATAGCAATAGTTCTTAAAAACTCATTAAGAACTATTAACAAAAATATCAGGATATCTTCAGCAATGTAAACATTGAATATATAAACTTATCTCTTAAAATTAAAAATACATTTAGTGGTATAACGATAAAATTTAACTTGATATACTTTCAGTTTAAAATAGTGGAAATTATTAATTTTCTATGTAACAAATGAAAAATTAAATAATGAATACTTTATTCAGACTTCTGGCTCTGGCTATTTCGGTAAAAACGTCTTCGAAAACATCTATTATTTCCTAAAAGAAATACTATGACTAAATTTCGCTTAGAACATTTCATTTTCTATATCTCCAATATTAATCACTCCTTAATCTATCTATCCTTCAGCTTGTTTTACTAACATTAATTTTTACTAGTTTCGAAGTAAAAACATTATTTTTTTTTATTAAACTTTTCACATCATAGGTTTTAATTTTTTGTTAAATATATATATATAACAAATATAACGTATTTGGTACATCTATCAAGGAGAATCCCCTTACTGTCTTCATAGAAGCTGAACCTTTTTGTGGGACATTTACTTGTAAGCATTCGTTAGTATTTAAAAATTACGAATATAAACTATTTGCAAAAAATTGGGTTAACTCCAAAGGAAGTGCAAACAGCTCATATGCATTAACAACAATTATGTAAAAAACTGTTTCAGTTCTAATAAATATGAACATATTGAATTACTGATTTATTAGCCAAATTCGATTCTCTTAATTCCGGTTTTCAGAGATGGGATTAATAGGCTCTAAGACTTGCAGTTTTTGAAAATGGTAAAGTTAAACATTCATCTAAGTTATCTAATCGTATTGTATGATTGGTAGGAATCAGGTCGTAACAAATCTGGAATTTTGAATCAAAATATATTAAAAGGTTAATGAAAAGCCCTAATTTGTTTGAGTTAGTTTAGCAGACTTTCTTCAGAGATATTTGATATCATGATTTACAGTGTACTTTTGCCTCTAATCTTAATGAAAGTTGGTATAGAGAATTTTTGGAAAGGCACACGTTCGCCTTACTAAACTGATTGCGATCTTTGATTGCCGGAAATTGATGTTATATAAAGTCTGATTTTTAAATCAAGATATATACCATGTAATTAAGTTGGCCAATACCCTGAATTTGTCTGCATTAGATTAGGAAACTATTGTCAAGCATAGCACATTATATCTTAGGTATAATTCATCAACGCCAAAACTAGATATTTTTATTACTATTATTTATGTTTATAAACAGCATATGTGGTGATATAATAAACTGTGAGGGTCTATTTTATTTTAATTTATTTTTTATAATTATTATCTGAATAAATATCGCCTACATTTCAAAATTTATTTGACTACTTGCATATACCAAATGATTAGAATCTTAATTTTCATCGCGTATATGATCCCGAAAATGTATTTATCTCAAGAGTGAAAATTAATTTGAGGCCTATATGTGATTAAAATATGCACATATTTTACAGCTGAAACAATTTGAGTGGACAAACTTGTTTTGTTTCACTGGCGTTTTTTTTAATGCATTTTTAATGAACTGTCTGAACCGCCCGACTTTGCAATAACTTCATTAAAGAGCTGAAGTGTGGGGCTGACAAAATTCAATCAATTTTTCTTTTTATTTTGGTGCTGCAATACCAATCTTTGAAGTGCACGTACTTGCACAATCTAGAGTCTGTCTGTTGTCTGTTGCACGTTGTACGTTATATGTCTTATATGTGTAATTTACTAAATCTATATATAGTAAATTAAATACATTCCTAAAGATAAAGATTAAAAAAGGCAAAAAAAAGGATAAAATATCAGCTAAGACTAATTGTATTTAAATAATTGCATTATAATGATATTCATGTGAATAAATCAATTACTGGTTATTTAATTCTAGTTTACTTAACTTGCTAACAATAAGTCAAGCGATTTAAAAAAATTGCTTGATTTATGTTAGTTCCTATTGTCTCCTATCAAGTTATATATATGTCTACCTAAATATTATTATTAAGTATATACATTCATTATTAAGTAATTTAATACACAAGTATGAATAAATGTAACCAAAGACAAAGTTAGTTTAAAATAAGAAATAAACATACTAGTGGTGAGAATACTAGGGTCAGTATTTATATTTTGAGCCTAATAATGAAAAAATATAAACTCATAGTTGAAAATTGCTTTATTGTTTTTCGAAGGATTCAGTGAAGACTTCCGGTAAATAAATGGTTCTATACCATTCGGAATTAACCATGGTATAGTTGCCACATGACAACTATACTATTCGAGTGCGAACAACTTTTGTTGGATTTGATTCATCTTGAAACACTCATACAGTCATCTACTGTTTACGATCCGGCTCATACGTACGAGTATATTAATGATTCGTCACCTGTTACAATATTACGAGTATATACATTTTTTGTAGCACCGCAATATTTGAACATTTGTGTGCACCAATCGACACGAGCATCTTTTTGAGATTTTGTCAAATGATGATCCAACGGAACAAACCTTTCTCACCGCGAAATGATCGTGCAATATAGACGAATAGACGATATAGACGAATTTCACACAGGGATTATTGATTATGACTTATTTCATTCACTTTCCCTTCAAATTTCAATTCCCATTGATTGAGAATTGTGAAATCTACGCTGTGCTTTCATTTACTTGTGTGTTTTCAATTTTTTACTATTTTAAAAATGGAAAACGGTACCGCATCTTCCCATAGTATTATCCTTTTACGTAAATTTTACGTAAATAAGAAACTAGTACGTTTACAGTGTCTGGTAGATTATATTGACTTTTCTTTAAATTCAAGTAATGAGAACTCCAAATCCTGATCAAAAAGTATACCACCTTTCAGATTTAATTAACTAAATTTAGTTTTAGAATGGTGGTTTGATATCGAAGTCAGTTCTATACGTTGTTTATTTATTAACAAATATTATTTATTATTAGTCTAGATACCCGTTGATCAATGTTAGACAACATGACAGCTAAAATTAAAGAAATTAAATGAGTAGGTAAGAATATAGCACCATTCGATGGAAAAAGAAAATAATAATTAAATACGTAATAAGTAAAACGAGTGACACCATTTTTAAACGCATCGTGTGATTGAAAACAAGAGAATGGAAACACTAATATATATAAAATATATTAAATAAAATAATTTGTTTATTGACAAATTTGACACTTAATATACACAATATTAACTGAAATAGCGAACACTCGGTTTTCTTATTACAAAGGCAGATTTTTTTTTGCCGACAGTTGAGACGTACATCAAGATTTTATTAGACGTTCATTATTGTATATTGTATTACAATAGAATTTATATTTTATCAAGTTTTATGCATATAAAATATCTATATAAATATATAAAATAAATATAGATATAAATTATCTAAACATCCATTATTTCTGCAATTTATTTTAAGATGAGCATTACAACTTGACGATGTTGTATATAAATGTCAATCTTCAGTCTAGAATTAGTAGGAACACATTTGAAATTTATTTGCTAAATATAAAGCACTAAACTACGAAAAATACTTGCAAAGAACTTAAGTTTTTCATGAATTCTATTTTTTGTTTCTATTTAATTAAAATTTAACGCCTAAAATGCTTGATAAATTTAAATATATTTTTATATTTTCCGTTACCACTAGACTATATCTGCACCACAAATAAATCCAAAATTTTTGTAATCAAACTAATATTACACTAACAAAAACTTTAATTTGCGTGAATTGAAACAATCCACTATATATAAATAGATCAAATAACAACACGAATAAAAAAAGTTCACTAAAAACTCTTCAAAATTGCTTTAAAAATTAATTATACAATATATAAAGTAATTTTACAATATGTTGAAAAATAAAACCACATAAAAAATTATAAAATAACATCCATAAATAATTGTAATTTAATTGAAGTGATAAACAATAATTTAGTTAAGGCGCAAAGAGGGGTTTTGAAGAAACCTTGCAGTGAATAGAGAGTAAAAGTGCTCAGGTGCACTAACTCAACTAGTATCAACATAATATTAAATAATTATTAACCTTGCTAAAGAAATGTATATCAGGATGGACAGTTAATATATGTCTTGTTTTTAAAAATCGAAAAAAAAAATTTGTCAATAATAATTTATTTATATAACCAAGTCATTAATTAAAAAAAACTCGATATATATGAATTGTCTCAAGGAATTGAAATCATATAAATTGTGTAGTAAAGTTACATATTCTACTCTTGCAAACATTCTATACTCAAGTTAGATTATATGTAATAAAATAAACGAAAACCAAAGTGCACGCTAACAGCACTTAAGACGAACATCACAAGTAAGAAAAACATTACAAAAATATAGCAAAATCAGCAATAAAGGCGTGCAAAAGTGCTAGCTAATATCACTAAAAATAATCTAGGCACAATGAACAACTGCTTAAACTCGCTGTATCTATTGTTAATCTATTATTAAAATTGATTAATGAGAAAAGTATACAGTAAATTAAAAAATATTTTAGATAAATTTTTATATATACATTAATATCCTATGAATTTGCATATATTAAAAGAAAGAAATTATTCACTAACGTGTATAAAAACATAAAAAACTATGCAAATTTAATATTACGTATTAAATATTAATATTAAAAAATTGATTACATTGAAATCGATCATTTTTCTTATCATAAATAATTATATAAAAATCAAAATTCCGTATGTTTATGTCTGCAAAAACGGAAAAAAATAATTGAAGCGATTTTATAAGAAGTTCACACGGGAACCTGAAATTCAAAGCATTTAAATAAAAACAAATAACCACATGTACACTATTTTCATTATTTTCAATAATTTTTAAATATGTTAAATATTTCTAATCTAACTCACCATAGGTTGACATCATTCCATTTAACTTATATTGTGGGAAATAATGATAATAATAAAAATTTCAGATATAGCAAGTTTCGAAAAATAAAAAAAAAGAAGTTCCGTTGTTTTTCGAGATAAGGTTATTAGTTATATTTAATATAAAAGAAATTTGAAAAGTGAAAAAAACTTAAAAAGTTGGTAATTTGATTTTATACTTTATATTATATTCAAGTAATTTCTTTTGTGTTCGAAAACGATATCAGTGTATTCCCGCACTCCATAGTACATTCATTAATCATATCATATCATGATCATAATCAATATGAAAGAAATTCTCAAAGGCGAGAAGAATTATTGATTTATCAGCAGGAAGAATAGAAGTGAAGAAAATAGCAGTTAATCATCTCAATAACGCAAAGATAAAGTAGATCAACAGCGAAAACGTTTGCAGATGCAATATCTGAATTATCAAACTTTGTGTCATCGAATTGCATATTCATACGAGCCAAATATATTAAATTGAATAATGATTTTACTCTGTGAACTAAGTTCAGTAGAATACTGTTATTTACTTTCCTTACAATAAATATCATACTTAGCCATAGCAAGACTTGACAAGATTAAGCTAACAAGTTAAAATAAATTTATATATATGAATAAATAAAATCAATTCTAGTTAATATGTGTTCTACAAGTTATAAGTAATCAAAGAAAACAAATAAATATAGTTATTGTCCATTACTATAAAGGTATATATTGCCTATATATATTGTCTATAGTTATTATAAGTAAATTAAAAAGAATAAGTAAAGAACACAGAAATTAAACAATTACAACGATACAAAAAAGAAATTATAAATAAATGCAACTAATTAACTAATCATTAAACAATTCAATAATAACAAATCAAATCTGTATATAAAGTAATGAATTTAACACAAGAAACAAGAAAAAAAATTTTGTTTTATTAGTGTATCACAGTTACCATTATTACATGTCAATTACTATTATTAACTTTTTTTAATACACAATTTTTTTTTATTTTACATAATAATCTGCTACTGAAGCCATTTTCTCACTGATATATTGTAGTTACTGTTTTATTCCTGTTTTAATATCAATATTTGAGTGGGGCAACTCAATTATTTTTTTAACATTTTGATTTTGTATTCATTACTATTGTAATTGTAATAAAATTTAATTAAGATTCAAACTTCAGATATTAAGATTGCATTTTTTGCAAACCAAATACGCTAACGCTGTGCCACTATACTTATTTAAATATAATAAATAATAATACTAAAAGTTCAAACAAAAAAAAAACCAGCAAGAACTTGAAGTTTTAATTTTAAAGGCTAAAACCTCAACCGATTCTGTCATTACGATCCTTTTGAACTGTGTTATGGAACTCTTATAATCCACTTTATAATGAGATCAATTTCATAGTGTTACTTAATTATCTTAATAAATGATTAACATACATACTTAATTTTATAAACCTGTTTTAGGCAATTATTTTGCAGGGGCGCTACATGATGTAGTCAACCATTTTCATTCATGTATCTACATAGTCATTCATGTATCTACATTGGTAATAACGATTACTGCTACAATAAAAGCAAAAAACCTGAAACCTTGGGTAAATCTTCAAAGAGCCATCTTTATGGTCAATGCTAAAAGAGTAGAGTTAAACAAAATAAAGAATAAATTAATAAATCGGTGGTCGATAATTAATAATTGCAGAAGTATGAACTTTATATTCACCAATTAGAAAAGATATCACCACTAACCAACAATCTCAAAAACAAAGAATCTTCTGGACTAGATAAAATCAATAATATGTGTCACGAAAATCTTCAACTATCAGTTACAACAAGAATTAAAGATATCATTGATACAATACTCTCCTTAGGTAACCTTCACGTATATATGAAAATATGCGGTTGTAGTTGTCTTTCTATAATCAAAAAAGTCCTTTCAATACCTGATAATTGGGTATTGATAATTAAACTACAAGCTATAGATAATAGCAAAAAAAATAGAAATAGAAAGACTCAAAAACACATTTTTGGCTGAGGACACCATTCCTAAAAAAACAGTTCGGTACACAAAAAGAACTTTTTACTAATCTCTAGTTAGAAACAATCTCTTAAAGTATTAAAAAAGCTCTCAGTGAAATCAAATCTGCTGAAATGGTTTCGTTTAATATTGTTAAGGCGTTTGGCAAGATAAGGCGCAATGCAATAATTATCAAACTAAAAATTTTGATGTTAATTTTTTTTGTCGAATGTAAAGCGTGTTATGACGAAAAGAAAGTATTAGAAGGATACGAATAGTAATGAAAAGACAACAACAACATTTTTTAATTAATTCATTGAAATTTGGCTGACCATACAATGCTTTTTCAAGTATTCCCAAGTACTCTTCATCAGGGATCTAAGGAAATATTCGAATTTTTTATTTTACACCACCAAAAAAAATCTTTTGTAACTACTTATCACATTAACAGAAGGAGTGTGAAGTAAGAAGCTTTGTAGGCGATTACAAATCTGAATATATTTTATTAATAGTAAAAAATGTTGAATAATTATATTTTTTTTTAATTTTAGTTGGTTAACAGAAATTTCCATACATTTTGTGTCAAGATTGCAAGCTATATGCAACAGATTTTTATTTAAGATAACACATTATTAATAATAATAATAGTACATAATAATATATTTAAACAGAAAACTCGAAGTTATTGTCTTACATAAACCAAAACTCTGTCATTATTATAATGTACCATTATTATGCTAAATAATGGTTATGATATATATGAGTTATTAAGAAGTAACTAAGTAATGTCACTTTTTATAAAAACATCAAATTATAAGTTTTATTTGGTAATCAATACTAAAATGCCGCGAGAACGTCTAGTTTGCTTCATTTTCAATGTATCTAAGTCTTTATAAGAGTTTTATCACATTTTCATGCAAATTTGACACGCGTTTATAGATACAAACTTGTGTAAGTTTCAGTATCAAATGCACTACCGCTTTTGAACGAGTATCTCAGTGCGCTTGCTTGTGATGCTTTTAATTAGCTTATAAGTAAAGCTGGTTGTTTATATTGTTGTTGCAATTTTTTTATTATTTGAGAAATATGCCTCCAACTGAAGTGAGGCAGACATAAGTAAAATATGTGTTTTACACCTATTTTTATTAATTAAATACTCATATTTTACGAGTTGATTATTTAAAAAATTTATAAAAAAGATATTAACCATACAAAATTACTTTTTTTTTAATATTTTTTATTATTTTACTTTCGTATGAAAATGCTAATACTGCACCGACGGCAGCAAATCGTTGACTAAATACTTGCAACAAACTTGTAGATACTTTCGACATGCGTTTTACATATTAAACTTTCTTGTATATTTGTGCATTAAAATGTAATTTAATTAACAAAAAAAAATATATATATATTTAAGAGCTGTTGGCAACAGTATTGAATATTTTGCGCACTCTAGTTTTTACTTTCAGTTAGCAAAAAAAAATAAAAACTCATTCCTTATCTCACTTATCCAACAAGTAGCAAACAATACACTCGTTTCCGTATATAACCAGAATTGCATCTACAACAAAATATTTACATCCGTACAAATCGAAAAAATATTACAGAAATCGAAAGTATTCATATGAAATTGCAAAAGATTGAGTAATTTTCTCTTTTCATTTAATTTTAATATTTTGCTAAAGAGCATGGAATTTATTGACTATTTCATTCATGTGTGATCTAGTATTTTTCTATTTAGTGTTCTAAACAAATAATGTAATGAAGCATATTATATATGTAAGTAAAGAGTTATAACTTTTACTTTCCGAAAATATTTTAGCAGATAGTATTTCAATAACACAAAAATAATTTCAGAACATTCAAGACTTTATTTAATATAAGGTATTAAAACAAAAAAGTAAAAATATTGTTTATATTCTCACAATCAGAAACGAGTCCCCATTAACTTCAATTTCATATCAAAATAAATTAATAAATTATGAATGAAACTTGAGGATGTCTACGTGTATAAACAAATCAAACCATTATATCTATCGAGTTCGATATAAACATTGATACTACGAAAAAAATTCAGTTTCCACGAAAATGCCGAACTACAACAACAGCGTACTCTGCATTAGTGTATATATAATTTACTTTTTTATTTATAGCGTATGTATAACAAGAATATTATATATTTAGAAAAGATACTAGAGTTGAAGGCTCAAAAGTCAATGTGGGCTTACCAAAATTAAGATTAGTGAAAATGTAGGATCTTTTAAACATATAAAATTTAGAGATTGAAATTTATAATTGAATAGGTTATTTCCGTCAGAGGACTAAAGTGGACGTTGAGAGAGGTTGTTGATCACAAAATTATGCCGTTTCTTACTAGAAAATTTAAAGAGAAATAAATGAAGTGATAGAATAATATAGGACAACTACAAAAGCTATATACTGCCTCAATACTCCCTGTGATGGAAAGTGTTTATACGATACAGATATGTACCCGATTTTTAGACGTCAGAACACTGCAAGTTGTATCTGCGAAGTTGATCCAGAAAATTATATTTTCATACAATTTAGTTTAAAATGACAATAATACCTATTTTACACTACAAATTTAAGGTTTTATTAGGAAGTACATTAAATTGTGTAGTCACATTAAAGATTTATTTTCATAGCAGCTGTGATCAGAGATTTAAATGAAACATACGAATAATCAGGGGTAATTAAAGCAATGTGTTAGATAATACCAGAAGTTCTGCAATAATTCTACAACAATACCAATAAGCGCCAAGAAAAATAACAAAAATGTTTAAGTTAAAAAATCCAATACTCATATATAAAGCACTAATAAGCCCATTTCTAATATACGCCTGTAGAATATGAACACTTAAGACTTAATGGTGCTCGATATCTTTGAAAGTAAAGTACTTAGTTAAACCTTAAACCTTGCTGGACCAAACCACCTACAAGTAAAACAGAAAGGTTAAACGTACTTCAAATGAACTTGGGAATCATGAACATCCAATGTAACTACATCATTGCTAATTACCGTAAGTAGTTGAGAAACACTGTGAATAAAGGTCTAATGGATTTTATAACATGATTAATGCATGAGCAGAATGTTGTTACTCGATGTTTTCAGAGAATAAATTATAATACACAAAATAATACACAAAATATATAATAATATAATAACACGATTCAATACTATCCACTCGTATTGGAATTTTGTAGGATGTGATTATTAAAGATACGCTTGTTACAGTATACAGTCAAATAACTCTTGCCGTAACTGAAAGGCAGACCAAAAAAGTGGTTTACATTTGCTTTGCCATTATTCAACGTAAATAAATAAATAAAATAAGCAAATATATTAAATAGGATTTACTTGCTAGAGAATCTAGAGTAGCTAGAAGAACTCCACGAAGAAACTATTGAGATTCAAAATGGCCAAACAGTTCTGACTCAGACAAAGAATGAAGACATAACAATCATATAACAAAATAAATATGATAAAAGTATATGATATTTGTAATATGATATTACAAAAAAAAAAAATTTTAAAAGCTCATTAATTGACATAATTATAATTAATAATTAATCGACATAATTATTATTTTTAAAATTACAGAATATTAAAATAAAATGAAAATTCCTAACAAAAATTAGGTATGACCCAATATAATTTCCGAACTTGGCACATAATTGGTACATAATTTAGATTATGATGATTAGCCATATGAAAGATATTAGAGGTTTTTGACTTAATATTTTTTTCGTTTATAAGTCTCTTATATAAAATCACTCCTCTCTCTCTATTTTTTTCATTTCTTACATCATGGAATTCTTTTCCCTATATCTATCGAATAAGTCGGAAAAATGTATATTTGTTTTAAAAATACAAAATCCATTGTTACTGATGTTTTAATTTAAAAAACAAGTATATTTTAATTATTTTTATTGTTCTCTATTACACATATAAAAAGTTACATCATACGAGTACCAGTACATCGTAACTTTTTTCTATTAGCATTTCAACATATTTTATTTAAGACCTACTGTAGCTTATTAGAAATTTTATAAAACATGGAATTTAAACATGAATAGTTCAGATAATTGTAGTATAATAATATATATAATAATATATAACTATAATATAATTATTTAATAATATATAAGTATAATAATATATAATTAATAATTAAAATTTTTTTATTTGAATTTTTTAATATATTATAATATATTATTTAATAAATTATATATCAATTATGTTTTAATTTTTAAAATATGATACATATAAAATATGATGTTACTATACGTATTGAGATGCTTGCATTAACAAAAGATGTAGTTATGCGAACGGAAGCCACTCCAGCTTTAACTCAATAACAACATCCGAGAATCGAAGGACGAAAAAGGACCCAAGTCGTTTCGTGATTTACTTCGACTAATCCTTCACTTCAGTGGGGCCACTTGTTGGACAGTGCGCTGTCCCAACGTCCCACCATATAATAAAAAAAAATACTATACGTATTAGTATCGAGTTAATATAAGCTAACTTTCGATTTCATTAAATATTTTTTTAAAGACGTCATTAAGATACTATAGAGTGGATAAGGAAATTTTATACCAATTATGATGGATTTGTTTCATATGAACTTTAAATTAGTTTTTAAAAGTCCTTTTTAAATGAATCCCAGTAAACGCCACTGCTTTGATATAGTTATCTGATTTTGATTTAGTTATTATTGCTTATTTAACATGACTGTTAGTCATGTTTATAAATGTGAAACAAAATAAATTATACTAAATTGATTTTATAAAATAATTCAATGCATTTAATCACTATATGAATTATTTATAATTTTTATTAAAAACAATTTTAATTATTCGCTTTTATAACTAAAAACTATTATGATAGATTTCAAATTCTGTGAATATGCTATACAAATATAAATATTTTTACATTATCTGCTAAACCCCGTTTTCTAGTTCAAAAATTTTTATAAATATTTAATAATAAATGAAGCATAGAGCATTGAACTAAAAAAAGTGAAACTATGACTATACGTATATATAATATTATATGTTTAAATGTGAACACTTAATTAACTAAAATTTGTATTAATTATAAAGTATGGAGGTTATCATCAGAGTTTTATAAATAATGTGTCAGTTTAAGTCATGCTTTCTTGAGTTATTTACGTGCTAGGTATGACTTTGTGTTCATAATAAACGCTATATACTACTATACTGTATTGCAAAGTGATTTGTAATCTGATAATTGAGTTAATAATATAACGTAAATATAATTTATATTTATGCAATATTAATTAATAAAGTAGAATTTTTTTTATTTTTAACGATTCTTAAAATATAGACAAAAATAGTTTTAATATTCCACCTATGTTAGTACAAATAACAAATAAAAAGTACTAATAAGCAATTTTATTGGAATATGTAAGATAAAAACGAAGCTATTTTGCTACTCGCTGTCCATTAGGTTTGCCACTGTTTTCCTATTAAGCCATCTAGATAGTGCAAACGCCTGGAGAAGACTGGATGCTGTGACGTTGACATGTGTTTTCGAACGTTTTTTGTGAGCAACGGCGCACCATTTAGCCTAACGCGATTGATAGAACCGCAGAATTATCTGCAAATGTTGCTGTAACCAGTTGGTTTGCAGAAAGTAAGTCATGTGTATATAGGAGATATAACACATGACTCAATAAGTCGTGTGACTTACTAAGAAAAACAAATTTTTTCGTTTCTCATGATCAAATGTTCATGCATAATTGTAAAAACACTGCTTTCTGATATCTTTACGGTCTCAGCTATCTCACGCAATTTCAATTTACGATCAGATATAACCAATTTCTGGGTTTTTTTTGATGTTTTCTGGAGTAATCACCTAAATTGGATGACCAGAACGTTCACCATCATCGGTGTCCGTACGACCACGTTTAAATTCTGCAAACCAATAACAAATGGTTCTTTTCAATGGAGCAGCGCATGGATAACACTTTTGAAGCCATTGCTAAGCTTGTACAGTATTTTTTTTCATCAAGAAGCAATGATAAATTAACACACGAAATTGTTTTGAAAATAACAAAAGTAGCTTCACTTAAATGACTGTCACTTTTTTGTGACTAATCGAAATGTCATGAAATTTTATACACAATTTTTTGAAAGTTGGTACTTCATAAACGTCATATGGATTTGACAATGACAACGCCATCTGTGTGTCAGTCACACGACTTATTGAGTAATGTGTTAGTATGGGCCCAAGAATACTCCCCTGCGGAATGCCTGCATTTATCTTTTTTAATGATGAATGAGCGTCTTCGTATTTAGCACTAAAGTACTTGTCGTTTAGATACCTCATCGAAGGCTTGTGATACATCTGGGAAGACGGCACAACACACTTTCTTCTCTTGCATCGCCGATTCAATGGCATTTACAACTATGTGTATTTAATCGATTGTTGAGTGTTTTTTTCTGAAGCCGAATTGATGATCAGGAATTAAGCGTCTCCTCTTGATTATTGGTAATAAACATGCTAGTCGTAATATTTCGAAAAGCTTTTGGCAATAGAGATAATTGCCTATATGACGACATTCTCTTGAAAGACTTCCCCTGTTTGGGTATCATAATTACCTCAGCGAATTTCCAGAATATGGGTACATGTTTCAAAGGGAGGCACGAATTAATTAAATCGCATAAGTAGATGATGCAGCTATTAAGTAAGTTTCGAAGAACTTCAGTCGTTATCAAGTCAAAAGTAGAAGTAGAATTGAATTAAAATTTGAAAAAAAAAATATTAAAAAACCATATTCACAAAAAAAACTATTTATATATTAGATGTCCAATATAACGAATACCCAATTAAACAGATGTCCAACCTAATAAAAGTCAAAATTCTAACAATAATTATTATATATGCCGACTATATTTACCAGTCATGTCACAATAACCTTCAAAGGATGCAGTGACGTAGTCACATAGTCTCCAACTCTTCAAAATATATATTACCTGTCAACGGTTCTTCGATTAATGCAGGATAAAAAAGAATCTGGAAAAGAAAGTATTTCACTGAAATAATTATGTCTTATGTTAGGCATAATGCGCCACAAAAATACTATGAAACTCTTAAGATCTCTATCCTACAGAAATACTGTATATAACACTAAAGTCATAATTTTATCCAATTCCATTATTCTTCAACATAAAAGATTGTCGGCTCAAGTAATGTCCCTACTTCATTGGTCGGTACTTCATAGACAAAAAATGTTTTTAACCCGTAAATAATTTCATGGATTTTGCCATATTATAAAAATATCAGTATCCAAAATAATTAAGTATTTAAAAACAAAATTTCTTTTATTCAACAAAAATTTGTTAAATTTGACTAGAAATGATAATTTTTAAGTAAAAATAATTAATTTTTCACATATGTTACACTAATCTCATTTTATTGAAACTTTTTCTTAATTCAACTGAATTATATATGCCCGTGTTAGTGCGATCTCAAGCACTTGTGTTTTATGTTTATCAGCGCAACACAATTCAGTAGTATAAATTCTTGCAACTTAGTTACTTTAATGCTCAATCCGCACCTACGACCTGGGACATTTTTAACCTGCTTTGGATAAAAACTTAACGAGTTTTCTATCTAATAGCAAGCATATATGGTTTGTAAAAAGTTCCTATTTCTTGTGTCTTTCATTTTTCCTTCGAAGTGCATGCTATATTCTACTACAAACTTGCATATCTTATACTCTCGTGGATTCCCGTTTAAAAAAGCTTGAAAATTTTAGTCATTTCAAATATAGAAAATATTTTTATAAAATATTGTAGATATTAGAATATTATTAATTTTTACAAATTGAATTTTTAATATATCAAAATAGTAACAAATTAGTATTATAAAACAAGTACATAAACGAATTATTTATTACAATCCCCCTGCAGTTTAAGGATTAAAATATTCCAGCGGTAAGGTCCGCCTATCGTAAGACGCGAATAAAATCCAGCAAGACATCGGAGAGTGTGGCTTAAAATGTCACAGAAGCTCTGAGAAGCTCTTAAGTTGAGTCGAGTATGGGATGGCAATCAGGAACACCCAAATGCACGGAGAATAGTTAAATGGCTATGCATCATTGAGGGATACAAACGTGAGTACTGTCCTAGGAGAAGACAGTTGCACCAACGGTACACTTCTTTTGTGCTCAACTAAAATACAATGTTACTCATATAAAATGAATGGTGTGTGCCAAACTCAATTTATATAATAACTGGCAGTGCACTATGATTAGGAATGCTAGGTTTAGATACCCATCAGGATCGACCTTACTGGAAGAAAACAATGAATATCACGATTCCCATGCTGGTGGATGTAGTATTCTGTTACCTAAGTATAACATCTTAGGTATAACCTAAATAACATCTTATAGAAATAGATTTCAGGCTTATGCTACATCTTCCTTCGTCTTTTTAAAATTTGGCAAGTCTCTAAATACGTTCAGCGTCTCGCAACTAATAAGTCTATATAGGTATAGGCGATAAAAACGACATTTGCGCCAAAATAAAATGTACAATGGGGGCGGCAATCACTATAACCGAAGTCAAAGGTAAAAATCCGCAACTTGAATAGTCCTACAACGGAAGAAAAAATGAAGTGAAAATTGCAGTAAGAATTCCAAAATTCCACGAAAGAAATAAAATATGAAAATATCTGTTGGCAATACTAGACAATAGCTGTGAGCCTATGTATACATATCAAGCCAGATATCCAAAACACTACAAAAGGAGAAACTCATCCACGTGGGGTTAATAATTTCGTGTATTAATTTATAATATTCACGATGGACTAAAAGAAAAGCAAATTACATCAGAATCAGCGTAATGATGTCTCCTCTGACCTAAAGTGTAGAACAATAAATACGATGGTGTCCTACAGCTTAGTTGCATACACTTACTTGCATTTGCAGACGACGTAAGTAGTATAGTATACATATATATTTGTTATAATATACATATATATATATATATATATATTTATATAATATAATATATATATATATAATAATATAATATAATAAACTATTGTTTAGGTAATTAAATAATCAATATAAATTTATATTCAACATAATATTAATTTTTGAAGTTCTCAAAAATAATATGATTGTAAAATAAAATTATAATATTATTCTTCTGAGATAATTCCAAGCATTTGAAATTTTATACCAAAAAAATCATTAAAGCTGTTTTTAAAACTTTGTTTGCAGTTTCACATAAAATAAAAATTGTTTGTTTTTTGCTCATAAAAGGTAAATTTATGGAAAAAGATAAAATAAATATTTAAAGATATTTCGAAATTGCAGTTTTAAATATTTTAAAAACAAAAATGTTTAATAGCATATTTGTAACTGAAGTTAATTTTGTAAAAAGATATTTAAGAATTTTTAAAGTTTAAAATTTTATATTAAAAGCAATTAATTATTTTATTTAAACAGTTAATGGCTTAACAATTATTTATGTAACTATAAGGGGATTCGGAAAAAAATTTATTTAAGTATTGTAGATTACAGTTAGCTTTTAGATTTAAAGTTTTGTTTTTAAGTTTCTAAAATAAAATAAAAATGATTGACTTTCAAACAAATTCATTAATTAATATATTAATACATATTTGTAAAAGAAATAGGAATTGCTATATTTTTAATTAATTTATGAAGTTCAAGAGTTTATAATAAAATTTAAAATTACACCATATAAAATTTTGTATTACACTAAGTTTGATCATAAGAGTTATTTATTTATATAAAAAATGTTTATAATATATAAATAACTTTATCTGAAACTTAGTTGATTGAATGTTAAATAACGTAAACAACCTGTTTATTGGGTGCATTTCATGATATCGACATATAATGGTATTAGAAGTTTTGTTCTGGAGACTATCAGAATACAAGTATTATGTAATAAATATTACGTGACGGGTAAATGGACTCTGATGCGCCATATTATAGCCTCTCGAATCAACTATCAACCTCTGTCTTCACGTGGCACCCTTATTACTACTAAAGAGGGAATGGGGACCGAGTACATGGCGGTGTAATCGTGCGAACATCTATTGTTTGGAGAAAATGCCAACAACACTCTCAAAGGGACGTTAAATACAAATTCAGAGGCATAGCAAGCATTCAACAACATTAAATACACGAGAAAGAAAAAGGACAAATTTTTGGAATATGGAATGTTCGTGCTTTGTGCCAAACCGGTAATTTCGCGCAACTTGCTGCTGAATGCGAGCGCTTATGCATCGAACTTGTAGAACTAAGTGAAGTGCGCTGAAACGAATATGGAGAAATGCTTAACAGAAGAGGCGATCTACTGATATACACTGGAATGCCAAACTAGTCTGACCCACACATACATGGAGTCGGTCTCTACCTTTTAACAAGAATTAAGAATGCTCTGCTAAGCTGAAAACACGTATCTGAAGGAACTTTTACTGCCCGTTTAAAAGCCAAACATAATAATA
The DNA here is from genome assembly GCF_002237135.1 of Teleopsis dalmanni. Classification (NCBI taxonomy): domain Eukaryota; kingdom Metazoa; phylum Arthropoda; class Insecta; order Diptera; family Diopsidae; genus Teleopsis; species Teleopsis dalmanni. The sequence continues at coordinate 151,450,611 of NC_051847.1, forward strand.
TATCCGTCGTCCAACAGAGGAGAGTGATACAGTCAGCTTAATCAAGTCCTTTACACCCTTATCCGAAACGATATAATCATTCTGATGGGTGACTTTAACGTACAAATTGTACCAATTATTGACGGCTACGAAAATATAACTGGCAAACACGCTCTCGACACGCGCAATTGGAATGGTGACTTATTGGTTGAAATGTGTAACAATTTTGATCTGAAAATAGAAAATAACTGGCTCAGTTTTCCCACATAACTACTCTCATAAAATTACATGACAATCTCCAACGGGAAACTCACATCTTAGATAGACCATATATGTATATCACAAAGTGCCTTTAGTATATGCAGCGATGTTCGGAACAAAATGACTACAGATATCGGTAGTGAACACTACTTTGTTGGTGCTGAACTTAAAATTAATAAGTGGTTAAACATTAACATTAAACGGCCAACTGTCTCAAGAAAGTTTGATATAGGAAAACTTAAGAATGAGCAGCACAAAAATATTTTCTCGAGCGAAATAGCTTCTATTAACGCTTATATGGAAAACCCTGAAAACCAAACAACTGATTAAGGGTGGAGTAGTATACAAAATCCTTAAAAAAACACATGTGCTGAGTGTTAGGATATGCGCACAACGCACGTAGAGTGGATCTTTCAATCGACTTGGGCAACTATAGAAAATCGACGTAAAGTCAAAGAAAAACTCCTAAGCATTTGTCGTGGAGCACAGCACGGTCTTAAAAATTAAAAAATCAGAAATTTTACGATAAAAGCCACTAACCAAGTATATTGGGCAAATACTGTAAGGCAACCTCTGACCCAAACCAGATTGTAATATCTATGATTGACGATGAGACAATTAAGTATATTATCAATCATTTCAACTTCAAAAGATAACATTATAAATGGATATATATATACATTATTATTTTAGTATTTATTTGAATCTATATTGAACTTTAAGAAAAGAATTGGAAGATATACATAGGACTATATCCTTGAAATAGAAGAAAAAAGTTTTATTAACTGTGCCGATTAAAATCAAGTGAGTCAAGTACCTATGTAAGCAGTTATGCCAATGTATTAAATAATTTTTAAAAGGATAATTAACAAAAAAACCATTAATATTGTATCTTAATTATTGTATCAAAAAAGAAAAAGAATTAAAAAACAAATAAACTACACAAGTATGAAAAAAACTTTGTCCTTTTGAAATCTAAAATAAACGTATTTTTTCTAGAATGTTTTAAAATGACTAAATTCTCGAAAGTATTAAACACCATTTATACGCACCAAGATATTAAAAAAACTTGATTCCTATATCGCTTACGTTTCTCATATTCTTTTCAAGTTTTTTTTAATTAAAAAAATAATTTAAAACACCATTTAATTATAAGCAAATACATTGTAAAAACAAAAGATGTTGACATCGCGTCTATTTTTGAAAATTATCCATAATATTTAAGGATAAGTTGTTTTTTCGAGGAAATAGATATATATTCCCTTAATTGATTTCAAATATATAAATATTGGTTTAATTCATTTTCTATCTGATTGTGATAACTTTCAATATCTCGCCTTATAAAAAAAGTATTACATTACTTTTGTTTAACTTAATCTTGATAAAACCTTTGATAAGTTGAGTTTTACATATGAGTTTTCAAATATGTTATCAATCAGAATTTAATAATAAAAATTACACAAAAAAAAATTTTTTTGTCTGATATATTATTATCTTAAAAAAATATATTCAATGTAATTATCAAAATAATAATATTTTTGGGTCTTTTTCTTAACCAAACTGAAAAATGTTGTTTTAATTAAGCCTTTTAACATAACTGTTAAATGTATCATGTGAAATGCAATTTGCATATTAATTTTCATATATGTTATCAATAAAAATTTAATAATACGAATTTCACAATATAAAATTTTTATGTCTGATATATTATTATCTTGAAAAATATATTCAATGCAATTATCAAAATAATAGGTGTAAAAATATGAAATTTAACAACCTTGGTATTATGAATAACCCATGGCATAACAAAATCTTTGGATCTTTTGGGTAACCAAAGTGAAAGATGTAGTTTTAATTAAGCCATTTAACATAACTATTAAATGTATCATATAAAATGCAATTGGTTATCTTTTTTACATAAAACAGGTCCTCATATACGTATAAAAATCTCAAAATGTTTTAAGACACATGCTATAAATGAATTCCACTAAACAAATGTTCCACACTGAATGTTTATTAAGGGTTCGTAACGTAACGTAACACAGTACAGCATAACATAATCAGAACCCGAGAAATTAGTAGAAATAAATTACTTCGGCAAGTTTTAGAAGTCAGAACTACAAAACTTCCGTACACTAAATTGATATTCAATTATAATTGAAACCAACAATGAAAAAAATGGTACTGATAACGTTAATAGGAGTGGATTAGAAATATATCTTAGTGATTACAATGACAAAGACTGTTAAATAAAGCAAATCACAATAAGTATACTATCGCTTCAGAAATGATCATCACTTATTAAACAAATTGAAACAACTTCACAGTAGGTCACGGCATTTTTATTTTTTCACGATATTAAAATTATTTCTAGACAATAAATAGCATACTTATAGCAAGGTGAATGTCCTATTTTCTAAAATAATTAAAACAAAAGTTAAATAATCTTTTAAACATTTAATTAGGATTAGGGTTAGCATATAATAACCTTGAGATCTGTGGACCGTTGACTGTTGGATATTTATATAACATCTAGGCTGTTTTTTGAAACCCTATATGCTTTAATTCATATTAATCAAAATTTTAAATAGAGATGTAGAATAATTAATTTAATAAAGTATAATTTTACATTTGTAGGAATTTCAACCTTTGAACTTCTAAAAATTTTTGAAATCATGAAATCCTTGCACACTTGAAATGATGATCACCAAATAACAATTTCTTTTAGACAAGGCCATACCTTTTAAAAAAATAGATATTCGTTTCACTTTTAAAATTTCGCTCTATTTTATTCAAGAAGATAGAGTCTACTTTGAATTATATTGCGTAAAAATTATATGTTCAAACGTTGGAATCTGATATAATTTTTAATTTAAAAATATTAACTTCACTATAATGATTTATTTTAATTTTTTTTTATTTATTTCAAAATCAAAAGCTAAATTCTTTTTTAATCAGTTGAATTTAACAATAATTTACCACTAAGATATATTTAATTTAAAAACATTTGACACTGGTATAGATTTTTATTTTAAAAAGAAATTGACTTCTATTTAATGAATAAATTATAATAATATTTTTAATAAATTTTATAATTAAAAATTAAAACAACTTTTCTTATTTTTATAGCAATTATTCAGACTATTTTATAAAATTACTAATGACTCATTAGCCCGCGTATAATTTTATATTTAAAAAAAGAACTTCTTCCCTATAAAGTTTATTAAATTTTTAATATATTTTATAATTAAAAGCAAAAATAATTTCAATGAATTTAAATTTGTAATTATTCAGACTATTTTATAAAATTACTTCCGATTCGTTAACCCGCGTATAATTTTATATTTAAAAAAAGAACTTCTTCCCTATAAAGTTTATTAAATTTTTAATATATTTCATAATTAAAAGTAAAAATAATTTTAATTAATTTAAAAATATAGATGATTTATTACTTTTGTATATATAATTTCAAAACATTAACAATTATATTGTTATAAGCCTGATATAAAAAAAATTTAACTTTCTTCCTTATCTGTGTTATAATAATTTATTATAAATATTTTGATCTATTTCAATATACAAAGCAATTTTTTTTTATTAATATATATATAAAAATAATTTATAACTATTATATATTTAATTTAAAAACATTTGGCAGTGATATAATTTTTCATTTAAAAAAAAATTCACCTTTTTTCCTATAATAGTTTATTAAATTATTTTTAATCTATTCCAAAATTAAAAGCAAAAAAAATTTTTATTAATCTAGCGATACAAATAATTTATAATAATTGACACTATTTTTTTTTTAATTTATTAAAAAAACAAAAAAAAATCATTCCTGTTTCATTATTAGAGTCAGTAACCGATATTGCATTATATTTTGGTAAATTCATCGAAGAATTAAAACTTTTTAAAATTATTAATAATATAATAATTTTTAATAATAATAAAAAATATATTCATTCTTTTAGCAAAGAAAATTTACTTTATAAAGAAAATATTTTATTATTTTTACCTCTTATAATAGTTTTATATAATTTAGTTTATATAATTTAGCTGCTAAATTACGATATAAAAATTTCTGCATTGTTTAGTGCACTTGTAGAATAATTAATAATTTATTCATATATTTGGTTATTTCACATAATAATTAAATACAACAATTAATTTTAGCTAACGTTTTAATTATAACATTAAATTTTTTTTACCATTACTCAGTTGACATATGCATAAAATATTTTTTGAGAAAATTTATTTTTTGTTTTTGTTATTAAAAAATATTAATATTTTTTAGCACTTTATTAAGTTTTTTTTTTGTAATTTACAATGTACACTAATAATATATTATTTTTAAATTATTTATTTACGACAATTAGAGATCAATGTATTTTCATAAAATTTGAATAATTTTTCATTTTTTTAAAAATTATATTTATGTATTTAATTTTTGGTATTTTAATAAATTCGAATTTTTCAAATTTGAGATGTTCCGACGGTATTTCACATAAGTCACGGTATGATTAATCAGTAACTAGAATAGCCACATATTATATATGAACTATTTTTCAGTATTGTATATTTGGCAAATTCGACCGATATCGCAAATTCACTGATGTTGCTCTAGGAGATGATGATGATAATGACGACAACGCCGATGACAACAATTTGTCAAAGCAGCAATTCAAGAATAACGCGCACACGAAATAACAAACAAACATACACAACTGCAGAAGTGAACTGTGTGAGCTTGCCTAAAGCCGAACACAACAAAACCTAAGTTGGACACCTCGAATGCAGAAATAGTGTTGTTTGAGAAAAAAAATCGAAAACAAAACTGGCAAACAACAAAAATTCTTATAGGAAGCAAAACAAAAGCACAAGTTCAATAAATGTTCGCACTCATTCGCATTCATTCCTACTTGCTCTTTTGGTTTCTAACAAGAACAACAACAGCAACAACAACAACAGACACAAATACATTAGTACAAATGAGCGTAAAGCCAAACAAGAAATATAGATATAGAATAACTAAAATTGCCGGTTGCACCACTGTTGCAATGCAATTTTCTCAAAGTTGCAAACGCATACACTTACAATTGAACAAGCACTAGCTCCAACGAGAAAGGCAAACAAATAAATACTTAGTGACGAAAAAGCACACGAACCATAACGTCAACGACGAAGTCCCACTATGTCGGGAGCACTTCGTTGTGAACAGAACTCAGCCAATGTGTGAAACTGCAACTATGCAAGTGTGTTTGTTGTCAAAGTATTTGACTGCATTGTATGACATACGAGTGAATCGTTGGTATGTTAAGGCATATTTGCAGGTTTTTCAAAGCAGCTGATTGATGCTACATTAGTATATAGCTTTATTAAAATTTGTGAATTTAATACAAAAAAACAAAAAATTTAAAAATTTAAATACATATAAAGATAATACACAAAATATGTATAATTTTTAATTCGCTTGTTTATTAAATAATACATGTGTTTAAAATTAATTTTATACTGACACCACATTCATCAATTTTAGTTGCATTATTTGTTGCATTCAAACATGTTGCATTGTTGAATGTTGGCTGGCAAAATTTATTTCAGAGGACTGAGAATCGCAAATAATTTTTTTGTTTTGAGCTACCAACTGAAAATGTTAGTAAATTGTTGATATTTATATCGATCACACACTAGGACACTGTAGTAAATTAAAATTCCTACAGTTATTTTGCACTGCACTTACGTAAATATTTATTTATTTTTTTATTTATTGCATTTACTTATTATTTTCGATTAAAAGTTTTTAAATTTATTTATTTATTTATTAAACATCTTATAAAATTTTCGCACTTAAGTAACACTTAATTTTCCTAATTTTAATATAGTTTATCCTACTCAAAATTCTGGCAAATACGAACATTCGCTGCCATATCGACATAATTTACTAATTCCCTTAATTTACCATCAATTTACTCGAACTCGCACATGGCCTAGGTGTATTCTTTTGACATAAATGCTCCAATAGAACAACTTCTGGTTGCTTAAGAATAATTTGGTATCACTGCATAAATCAGTAAACATATGACAAGTAAAAAAATTTGAAAAAAAATTGTGATTAACAAATACATGTAAATACAAAAAAACCTGCAGATAATTTCATAGAAAATTTTTTTTTTTACAATAGTATATAAAGTAAATAACACAAAAAAGTTATTTGTGAGCATTTCATATTGTATTTGAATTTATATAAAAGTACACATTTTTTTTACGTTGTTCCATGATAACGGAGAAAAATAGTAAAAAATAAGGAAGAATGGCGACACATTGACCAAAAGGTTTGAAATTTTTAATAACTCCAGCTTTTCAGAAGGCAATAGTTAATGCTGAAGAAACAGTATATAACACTGTTTCATGTTTCTTATAACTTAACTTACCTTGTCTTATATTTTTTTGCTTTTCATATTATGATTGTGTTTTGTATTTATTCATATATTGCATTTTTTAATGAAATTAAAAATTTTTTAATAAATATTTATCGAATTACTTCAAATTTTATTTAAAAAAATACTTTTCTAAAATATTTAAATTTACTCATTAACACTCGCAACAATTATAAATAATTAACAAACTCCTCTGTCATTTGGCTAGAATTTTTCATTTTCTTCCAAAAATCATTCACCCTAGAAAAGTTTTAAGATTTGGCATCATTCTAATGTAATTGACTTATTCGTTAAGCAGTTTCAGGAAAGTTGGCTTATTTTTACAATTTCGTTTTTGCTTTGCATGTTAATTTTTAAGCATACTTGTTCTATTATAATTTAAAAACAAATAAGAATTTCTATAATCACAGATTATATATATTAATCATCATTTAATAATACCATAAAAAATTTTCATTGGACTTTTTCATTAATAATGTGTTTTACTTATTGTATATTGAGATAAAGAAAATCCATTTGGCGACTTAAGTTAAAACTGGCATACAACTATACCGTTTCAATTAATATTATTAATCTAAAAATTTCCTGTCTCTTCTTCACAGTATGCAGTATTATGTAAGACAATGTAATTACTGAAATAACAGAGTTAAAGAAAATAGCATATACGTGCAGAATAACTCACGTTTGCACCCTTAATTAATTGAGAAGATTACTAATCTGCCCCACATTCCACTCCACAACCGTGATCGTTTCGACCTCGAGCTTAAAGTTTACTTCTAGCTTAGACTTCCTCCAAGTTTACGCAAACCCTAATCCCTTCATCTATAAAAACTCTCCACTCTACTTTTATGGATTTGGTACAATTAAACTTTCCGGATTTGCTCTTTTTTCTGCCCTTCCTTACTACAATAAGATATCGTTTTAGTGTATTCGAGTCTCACACTATCACTTTCGATGCTTTCCAATCACAGCAAAAAAACTTTTAGTTTGTCAGAATCATACTGCATACTAAATACCATATAGCCAAAACAAATAAAAAAGTTTGATTATTTTTTGTTAGTTCAATTAAATATAAACTAACTACAAAATACAATACTGTGAAAAGTAGCAGTTTAATTATGTTGCCCTATACATAAATATTTTTTATTTCAAACTAAATAATTATAATTTTAAACCAACAAATTCTGAATTTTGATGTCAGTTTAGAGCAAGACAATCCAACAAAAAATTATAACATTTGTATATATACTATATAGAAATATTTGTTTATTACTTAAAAGCTTTTTGTAAACTCTTGGAAATAAAAACTAAAAGCTTTTATATTTGTATAATTATTTATGTAATTTGTTATAATTTATTGCTTGTAATCATGAAATTTTATTTATATGCATTTATACTGAATAATTGATTAATGTTAATAATACACATCTTTTAAAATTAGTTTTGAAAATATTTTATTGTTACCGATATTTATACCATAGTCTATAATCATCATCAGAGTATTTTATTTCCTCAGGCTTATTTGAGATATAAAAATTATGAACAAAGAGTTTCTAAACTTCACGACTACACCTAGTATTCAACAACATAATATACCTAATATATTTATGATAACATAATATATAAAATAAAATATAAAATTAATAATAAATAAATAATAGCAATTAGTAAAAATTATAATAAATAATGAATTTAATTAAAATACATTATTGTTGGTTAGTTACGCATGAACACCATAAATTTTTTGAATACATCTTACGAACAATTCTCATTGGCTGTATAATAACACACTTGAAAGAATAAAGAAACTTATTGAAATTCAAAAGCAGTTTGTGTGGAGCAAAAGTAAGAGAGAATTTTAAACTTTTGAGAAAATATTGCTCTTAATAAAGTGCAGATCACACAGGGGAATTGTTTGTATAAAAATATTTAGGTAGGAAATCTTACAAAAGCAAAGAGCATTGTTTATATAATATAAAATAAAAATAATGCATTAAATACTTTAGCTTAAAAAATATCTTATCTCTTCGAAAACAGAAAAAGAATCAATGAGCTGTTCAACCCGTTATCAATTAATTTGATTCAAATATAAATAAAATCAAAAAAATTAACTTTTTTCAATAAACTCACTTGTAGAAGTGGTTTTCACTTTTTAGCGGTAAATTTTCTCCTTAACACTCAATAAACTCGTGAATTTGCAGAATTACTTATAAGAAAACAGTATTGCAAAAAACTAGTCCATGTCGAAATTTATATTTAAATATGTTTTTGAGATCACATTCTTTTATTTGTATTATTGACCGCCTATTTTGTTTTTAAATACACTTTATCACAATTGCATTTCATTTATTCAATTTAATAATAATAATAATAATTTTTGCGTACGGTTTATAACGCGGGACCCGGCCCGGCTTATGCTAGTAACAAAAGACTTTGCAACAAACTGAACCGATAAATCACATGGCAGCACTGAATGTGCTCCACGCACAAGACGTCAACTAGTGGCTCATTACAAACCATAAAAAACAATCAAATAAAAATAGGAAATGCAACTCATTTCTTTGATGAAAATGAACGACCGTAAGGAGCGCTACGATATTATAATATTATAAGTATGTATAACTGATATTAACATATTAAGGATATACATAGATGCCCATTACAGACGCTTGTTGTTCTATGTTCATAAATGCGGACCGTCCTCTATTATTAAAAAAATAAAAGGTTAGGTGTATAATAATAATTAAAGCTAGAAGACATTACTTGTTATATGAAATAAAATCTTTTAATATATACAGTTATAAAATAATATACGAGTACGTGTATGTAAGTGTAGTATATCTATATTAATACATATCATATATATTAATATAGCTTATTATAAATATAATATGAATCAGTTTGAATTTTGACTATATAAGAAAGCGTAGAAAAAGCTAATTATGTTTAAAATCTACTGTTTAATTTCATAAGGCAAATTTCGCAATATATTCCGAGAGAATAATTTTTAAAATGAAATTATTGTTTTGCACTAGTCAATCAGCCAGATGTATAGCCCAGATTTTGAAAGTTTTTATTTATTTGATATGTGCCCTTACCTTTTTTTGTAGATAGAAAGTAGCAGGAGTCATAGTGTGAGACTCAAACTCACTAAATCCGCTTCTTAGAAATGACGTGGTAATAGATTTTGTTAAATTAGGATATATTTTGTTGAGATTATAATGCCGATTATTGATATAATTAGGCATCTATATACAAATAGACCGTGTTTTTTTTAAGAAAAAAATCTAACACTCCCATTAAAATGATGTCTATAAAAGATATCAGTTTTATGATAGGAACTATACTACAAGATTGAATCTCCCGTTTAATCATTCCTGTCATAGTTGGGAACGGAATGATAAAAGTGCTCGAATCGACTTTGTTATTGCCCAGCATATACACGGCTATTTAAGAAGCTTCTTGGCGATTACAGGACTTCACTGTAAAGCGCATTTTAAACTTTGAAAAAGTTTCTTATACGGTAACACAATGGGCTAAAAGGCCTAAATGGATTCTTAAGAACGCCGTTATAACCTAACCTATATAATTAATTACTTAATTATACCATATATAATGATATGTAGGTGGGAAGAAATACTCTTAAACAGATGAAGTATGCGGAAACCCATTTAAATGCGCTGGGTTTTTTAAACTTATTCATAGTTCCCAAGAAAATATTTAATTTTTTAATTTGATCAATATTTTTCATATATCTTGTAATATGATACAAAATACTGTATTTTAAGGGCATTTTGAACTTTGAAACCCTTCTTGTACACGCCACTTACTTAGGCCTATGAGAATATGTTACGGAAAAAAATGTCTTTAAAATTTAAAGACATACTTTCGTTTAATTTATTTCCATCATTACTTATATTTATAGGTGTAATTGAATAATCATACATAGAACCTCTTTGAATATGCCAAAACTGCTTTCGACGTGCGTATAGGGCACAAAAGGTTGATAATAACCGAACTTAAAAAACATGTCTACATATGCCTACCCAGTAGAAAACGGATCGATCCGTCATCGAAGACGTCTTCAAGACATGGATACATACATGAAGACCGATCGATCCAAATGTATGACGGTCTTCGAAGACACTTTCATACAAATTAGCCAAATGTCTTCAATGAATTTTTGTGTACATGTCTCGAAGACCGTCTCGAAGACCATGTCTTGCATAACGGACGCATTCGACAGAAAGTTGTGCGCTCTTAGTGCAGTGCTCATATAATTTTTTCACCCTTTTTTTATTTCTACTCTTTTATTGCGCTCTTTAAATTTTAAATGAATTTCAATTTTCTCTTTAAATAAGTAGAAAGAAATTGTTGTATTTTGTACTTTTATTTATTTTATATAATAATTTCTTAAATTACATTCAAAATTAAAAGTTTTAAAAATAAATTATAAATTTTATTATAAATTTTATTAAGATATTAATAATAAACTAGTAAAAACTAGTAAACATAATTAAAATTAATTTAAATAATTAACTTAATATAACTTAGCATATCTAAAATTAACTAAAACTAATATAAAATAATTTATAGCATTTCGCTATCATCAATTGTTGAAGTTTTATATGTTTTCAAAAGCGTTGAAAAGAATTTTGGTACAATTAAACCTTCTGATCTTAAGAGTTCTAAAATATCATTACCACAACGCCTGTTAATCCTGTGTTTTTTAAATATAACAGCTAATTTTTCACAAGTGTTTTTAGTTTTTTTATTTTCAACATCCTTTGTTTCGTTTCTTAAACAACTTTCACTGGAATTATTGTCTTCAATATTAATATCAATATATTTTCCAGGAACTAAGTCAATATTTAATTTGTTTTGATTTAATTTCTTTTTTTTAATATTTGATAGTTTAATGATTTTGTTTCTTTATTCATTTTGATTTTTTTAATATTTATTTCACAAATGTTTATTTACTACACTTCAAAATTATTGCGTCACTTCATTTATAAAACATAGCGTCATCTGAGGCAAAATTCAAATTCGTTGCTATGAACACTAAAAATGAGAGAGGAAGCAAAGAAAGAGTATTTATATTCATGTTTTGAGCAATTGTTTTGCAAATTTGCTTGAACATGCGGACGCGGTATCAAAGACCGTCTTGAAGACAATGTCTTCGAAGACCACTTTTTCTACTGGGTAACCGCAAACTTACAAGTGTGTGCGGCGTATTAACCATGTTGTTTCGTGTTCCACGATACAAAACATTAAACAAATTAGGAGGTGAGCCGTCATTAAACTTAATTTATATTTTGTTCTCTTTCGTATTCTCACAGTAAATTCGCATATCTTGCTATGTTTTCGAAGCGCACAGTTCTCGTCGGAATCTACTCTTCTTTTCAATAAAAAATCTTTCGAAAGTTGTATTTCTGCATCAGTTTCTTCCTGTGGATGCATTTGTGCGAATCTAAATTTAAATATGTAATTATATAGACTTATCGCCAGATAATCAGAGGCGTTAAACTTTTAAAGTAGGGCAAGTAGAACAATGCCAAAAAATATTTAAATTAATGGATATTTAAAATAAATAACCCATAACTATTATCACACACATTATTTTAACATTTTTGGTATAACCATAATCCAAGCAGAATTAATAATAGTAATTATAAAATTTATCAGATTTTATTGGATCTTCTTCATATCTCATACTCTGAAAGTTTGCCTGCGAAGTCTGTTGAAAGTGTGTTCTGTGCCTAAAGCATTCATTTTATTTCTTAATTTTTGGACAATATATAGCAATTGAAGGGTTACTCTTATAACTCTTTGATTTCTCTGGTAAAATAACATGTGTCTCAGTCTGGTTAAAAGTGAAAGTGTTTTAGATCATGTTCATCCAGACATCCGCAACAAATAAGTCGCTGTTTGTAACTTTGCTCCGTGTGCCATTGATGGTGACATTCTGATCATCTTTATTTTTGAGAAATTATGATCCAATCAAGTAACTAATTTATTAAATAGCACCAAACAGTATATTTGTCAGAATGCAACGGTAGCTGATTGATCGCATTTGTAACATTTTTTTTTACAAAACTATTAAGACAAAACTGAACCCTGTAGTCTATAGGATTTACAAAGAAACCTATGATCGTAATAATTAGCAATTGATATAAGTTGATAAACTGTTAATGGAAAACCCCGCAGTTGCTATGAGCCAGCACCAATAATTTATCTATAAGCTAGCAGCTGTTGAGCTTATTAGTTGCTAAATACAGCATTTAAGACCCAAAAACTTGCCATTGGTAACTGAATATTACTGATTTCGTTCTATTATTTCCTATTCTATAGAAAACATACAGCATATGTAACAACAGTAATTTTATTAAAAGATGGGTCGACTTAAAAGATTGACTCCTATAGAACTCATACCTGTATGGATGACACTTCCATAAAACACACATAATACACATATAATAAAAATTATAAATTTATATCAGAAATGAATTTTTTGGAATTTGAATCATTTTTAGGAATTGATACAGTATATCAAATATTAGTTTTTCTAAAACAACTTTATTATCGCTTAAACATATCGAAATAAATTTTGTAGTGAATATTACTGACCTTTATTACACCAGTAAGTGCTACCAAACGGTCCAATACTTAGCAATAAATTACACATATTTTGTGTAATATATTGGTTTATATGTCAGAGCAACATATTTGTACCTACTTTCAGAAGCACTACTACAGGTATTTTAGTGGGTTTGAGAGAGCAAAATAAATGCATTTACTGATAAAAAAATGAAATAAAAAAAGAGAAATAAAATAAAAAAAAAATAAAATTTTTAATTAAATAAAATTACTTAAGGTAACCCAAACTTGATCAAATTATGTGTTAGCACAGATACAAGTATATCTTAATCCATTTATAACTGTCCTATCCAACACTGACTACATGAGCCAAGAAGATCAGAAGACCAGACAACATGCGAGATACATGAGAAAGCCATGGGCACTGATTTTTACAAAAAAAAAAAAAGAAAAAAATAACTGAAGTAAAATGGACCGCAAAGGATTTAAAATGATGAAAGCTGGATATGTATAAAGGAAGGAAGAAGCAGTTAGGCCTGTTATTTATGATATTAATCGCTCTCTGTCATTGATTGCACATTTCAGAGTTAATACCTACGGTCAATGACTTATTTATTTATTTCCATACTTTTCGGTTTCACTTCTTAAGAAAAAAGGAATGAACAGAAATTTGATATTAATTAATTCATAAAATCGCAGTGAAGGTTTAATTAGATCACTACATGTTGCCGAAAAACCTGAAAATTTAGTTTTTGAATTATATAGTTTTATTGTAAGTGTTAAATTAATAAAATTTAATTTATTCAAAAAATGTATAAAATTAAATTAAACTGCATGTACTAACATTACTAAAAACGATGTGGGGCAATTATTGTAAATGAGGCTCTTAACTTTACTCCGATCTCAAATAACTTATAAAAATGTTTTTAAAATTTCACTAATAATTAATAAAATAAAATTTTAACTATATTTGAAACATGGTTACAACAAAAAGTTAGACAATTTAAAACCTTACACATGTTAATATTCTATGTATTTATCATATGCGTCCTTTATGCTTTTTGCTAAGTTTAAAACCTCTGTAAAACCATATCAGCTGAAGTGTCCACAAATAATTTAATAATTTAGAACATAATATGTATTTTGTAGAGGTCATCTGACGGATTTTTTAATAAGTGTTTAATTAAATTTTTTTTAAAATTATTGATTTTAATGAAGTGTTCTGAGTACAGATCAAGCATTGTGTCTACTTTTGACGTAAAGTCTATACATATTACGCAAACACTTTTTAAAAAAAAGATTTTCTTAACGCCGTAGGCTATAAAGTATATCTTTACTGGTAAATTACTTTAGCATGTTCTTTCAGTTGAAGGAATATCATTTGATGTATTATCATCATGACATACGTTTTAAGTTTCCAGAAACGGTGAATCATCTGATTAGTATTTGCTGTTGTTACGAAAGTTTGAATGCATGATAACCTTCATTGATATCAGTCTGGCTAAGATGTATTTTATTTCATTAATAGATGGGTGAGTGGATTTTATTTTAAAAACTGTATTTTTAAAGGGTCTTGATTTAGTTTTTCAGGTAAAAAGTATGAAATTATTGAATGTTTTTTAAAACAATTTTCGGACAATTGTAGTATGAAATTAGTGGTATAAACTTAACCATCTCAAAACATTTATAGTTATTATTCGTAACAAGAAGAACAGTTTTAAGGAAATTGATATATCCTTGATATCGATCACGCTTTCCTCTAGCTTTTCTAAAAAAATGGCATTTATGAATATTTTTATCCACAATATACATATTTAGAATTTAAATCATAAAATACATGGTCTGGATAAATTCAACTGTTGGGGAGAGAGCGTTGTTTAAGTGGTCATTTATTTCAAATAATTTAAAGCCATTTGCTCTGATATTAGAGTTTTTCTATATGGTTTTGTCCAAGCAAAACACAATATGTTCACCATTGGTTTGGTTGGTGACTCCACTAACAAAATATTAGTGATTATATCTGAAATAATAAGTTTGATCATTTTTATGTTTGAACCTGTGCAACTTCCAGGTTAACATGGCCCACCTATAATAAAAATAGATCCTTGGAACTCATCAAAAGAGACCTCGTGAACACAGCAAGTTCTTTCTGTACATTGGTGTATAGAAATCCACGCAGAGAAACTGCGCATTCATCATAATCTTCACTGCAGAAGTTGTGGAAACACGCAAAGGAAAGAAAGCTTAATACATTTTCTCTGTAAATGCCTGCCTTTAGCGTCCAGAAGATATAGGTTCTTAAGAAGATACTTCTTTGATAGTTTATCAGACCATTCATCGGTGAAGACGAAAGACCTATATTAAATTATTTAAATTCGGCGGGATGGACTTAGTCTCACTCTTCTATACTAGGGTTCTTGCGAGGAATGTGGTGGCAAAACAGCGAAAAATTGCTAATTGAGGTACATGAACCAACCTAAACAGTCTTAAAGGTTCCAATTAGTTGCATTTTTACACCTTGGTTTGCAGAGATTACCTGCTTATTGCAATTACAATTTTACTTCACTTATTATTAACCAAGGTGTTAAGTAGTTATTAGTGTTTATAACTGTTAACACCTTGAAGATGGAAAATGAATAATTTGAAAATTTTGTCATCGGAATTTCTTAAGTGTTATATTGTGCTAAACTTTCCAATCTTAGCTTATCAGTGATCAACCAACAGCATTACGAATTTCTGTCACAGGTTGCTTTCTCAAACAAATAAAATTTTGTAGGTATTTTTTATATCTTAACTTTTTAAAATTGGGTCGTTATATCCTTATATCCCAACATAGTTTAATCTATGTTGAACACATAATCGTCAATAATTTCTGTCTTATAATAATAAAATGTAGAGTAATTTGATTTCTTAATAGACATTCTTTTTTTTTTGGCTACACTCTACCCGAAAACCGTATCCTTGTCAACAATTTGTCTTTATTCGATTTAGTCGAACCTTTGAAAAATGGTAGAAGATATTGTTAGAAGTGAAAAAATTAAATTCAGAAAGTTTTTAAAAAAATTTAAACAACTAAAAACAAAACATTTAACTATTTATATACTCTTTATATAGTATCTAATGAGGTGATCAAAACTAAAGATAAATCATTTTTCCAATAACTAATTAATAATTGGCGAGTACTGAAAAATGAAATATAAACTACACGCGCACTAATATTGAAAAAAGGTTATATGAATAATAGTAGAAATAAATATAACAAATACTTTTTTAATAATTCAACAATTATTATTTTGTTGCTTAAGTTCATAATAATTATAACGAAGTCATAAAAATGTAATTAAAATTGTACATATAAATTGTGATTTAAAGTGTGATTTATTTTGAATTAAAATATTTAAATAAATACTTATTCAATATGTTCCTGAAATTTTAGGATCGCCTTAACCGTTTGCACTATCTAATGCATTTCGAAAATCGGAATTATAATAATATACAAATGTACATTCTCAGTTCCGGCTGACGGCCAAATTATCATCGTTATTAGCTCTATATGCATAATATATAAAGATATGAGTATACAGATATTTCTATGCTATATATGAACCTTTAAAAAAAAATAATGCAACTATTATGGCTTTCTTATTTATTTATCTATTCCAAAGAAGAGGACCACAAATTCAACAAAAGACATAGACGGAATCCGTCGAAATTTAATAAATAACATTTTTTTTAAATTTGTAATGTAATAGTGTAAGTGTGATAATTTTTAGTGGAAAGTGATCAACAGGATATATTTTATAAATACTATATATAAAGCTAATTATTTGCAAAGCTAAACTACTTGACTTACGCCGATGATGTTGTATTCTTCCAATCACAGTGAAATGCAAAATATGCTTACCTCACTAACGAACGTCTCATTTAAACGTCTCTTTCTTCCGATCACTGCAAAGTACGCTTATCTCACTTACAAACATCTCTTTAAAAGCTAGTTTAAAACTAATACATCAAAATCATAATCTATCCGTGTCTGCGGTCAAAATTTATCTCCTTTAATGTTTATGGTTGTGATTTTAATGATCTTGATCATTTTAAGTGCCTAGGAAGTAAGCTAACCGGCGAGGGTGGCAATCGTGTTAGATGTATCTAATTACCTTCAAAAAAGCTAAGCGTGCCACCAACTTCGTCCAGGCCTGTGTAAAGAGTATCTTATTATATGGCTGTTAAATATGGCATATATTATATAACAAACAACGTCACTAACAAAATGCAAGTATTTTTAAAACGATGTTTACGGCGCATTTTACGTATTAACTGGCCATGTCTAATAACTAATGCCAGATTTTTTGAAAATTACCAAGCTTATTGGTATACTTAATGATATCAGAAAGAAAAAATGTGTATAGCTCGGTCACCTCCTAAGAAAAGATATGCGCATTATAGCTCCTTTAGCCTTACAATGGAACCCGACTGGATCAAGAAGAAGAGGACATTCAAAAGTAACATTGAGGTGAACAGTGTTCACCGAAACATCCAAATCGTTTAACGAGCTTAGATACATAACACGGAATAAAGACAACTGAAAACTTTTTGTAGAAACACTAAGTTCTTAATTTCTAATTGTATGTACTTTTGGAATATATCATATTAATATATGTAAAAATAAGTTAGCTTGCTCAAAATAAATTAGCTCAACAGAACTTAATTCAACAAAATCGATAGAAAATATATTAATAATACTAAAATTGTTATAACTATGTTATGTATGTGGGTCTGCTGCATCACTAAAAAAAACAAAGAGCAATTCAAAAGTAAGCACATAAAAACTGGACTGATAAAATGTCTCAGTTATCTTAGGCTTAGGTTTATCAAGGAATAGGCGGCCCAACTGAAAATGTCTCATAATATGTATTGCCACAGCTGCATGCAACTAACTATAAAAAAAGAAAAATTTTTCTTTTTTTCTGTACATAATCTGTTCTTTAAAGAAGAAATCATCTGATATAAGAAATCACCGCCCTTCAATAATTTCGATAAGATAGCAGAAGTGTGCATCAAATAACCACTTAACAAACAGTTGATAACGAGGATATAGAATAAAATTTGGGCGCAACAAATTACCGGACTCATTCACCTCTTGAACCAAATAATTAATAACATATCCAAAACTTTTTAATACCTGAAAGAAATGTAATAGTGTTTTAAGACTACATTGAAAATAGAACCTATGAAACAAAAAACATTAAGTCATAAAATTCTTTGGAACATTTTTTTGACTTTACATCAAGTTCTTACGGCATCAACAATTTAACGTAACTATAACATCTTTATAATTACGCTAACTTGGCTATATTCATGTCTTAGTACAACTTATATAGATTGCCTTTTCGGATGAGGCTTATCATTTCGTTCGAGAATTAACTGACAAATAAATCGAAAACTTATTGAAAACAGGTAATGCATACTATTGAAGAATCCATTTACTTTAAAGAAAAATCAATAGCAGTCCTTCTGGATATTGAAGGCGCCTTCAATAATGTATATATGAGAGCTATCTATGACTCACGTGCTAGAATTGTTTTAGGAGAAGGGTTCAGGAAATAAATAGTCACAATGCTGAAAACAGGGTTTTTTTCAGTTGAACTAAGACATCACAACTCTAAACAAGCACGGCAGTTGAGACACGGGTATTTCGCCATTTCTACTTCTTTGCATTTATTACTGATTTATCAACTAACTTTCTTATAATGGTATTGTTTGTAAATCTTTATTTCAATAATGGTTAGCATTTAATGATATTTCATCAATCGTATTAGGCAGGTATTGCTCTAGATTATACTGAGAGCTACGAAGCGAATGTGAAGTAATAAAATTGATTCAGTTCTTTTAGATTTACAGAAAATATGATTAATTGATTTGATTTTTCATTTTAACCTCATTTAACTAGACTATACTTAGAGGTATATGTGTGCAAGTGGTTTTAGTTCACTTTTTGTATAAGACCAACTAATTGGAGGTAAGACTTTCAATAATTAACTACGTTGACCACCTTAGAATAAATCACTATATCTGAACCTTTAATAGCCTTTATCAGTTTTGGATATCTTAAATGCAGCACAATCTGTAAGGTGATGTATAAATATAGACGTAACGATCGAATGTGAGTTAATACCAAAAAAAAAATGTACAAATTAAATAAATGAAGAATATTAAATCTTTACGTAAATTCACACAGAATTAAATACATTCATATTAAAATTTAATATCTCAATAATTTTTAAATATTTAATGAGTATACTTAATATTTACATTTTTAGTTTATTATTTTATTGCTGTTAATAAATACTAATTATAAAGAATAAAGTTAATAAACTGTGAATTTTATTTTACAACAATATGTAATTATTCTTTATAAATTTATTTTTATATCTAATAGTAAAATATTTCAATTAATTTTGTTGTCGTTTAATACAAACACTTTTTTAAAAATGTAATATTTTCAGAAACACTAGATTGAGTTATTTATTATATAGAAAAAAGAATCATAAAATAATAATGTAGTTCTCTTAATAAATATTAAATATGAAGAGGTGACTATTTTTTAATATTCTTATAAACATTTTTTTAAATCTGCTGCGAAAGATAATATGTTGTCCCTTCTAGTACATATATTTTTTTATTAAACTTTAAGCATTAGTTATATATCTAAATAAATTCTTTTAATTCTTTTAATTCCTAGGATGAGCATAGTGTCTCACAGTATCGGTAATCATTTAATTAGAGATTAACGGGTGATTTGCCTCTCGCATACAATTCTGATGTTGGACTCACCAACTCCAGACAAACAAGTTTTGTTCTGACAGTACTCTTTTTGAAAAAATATAAGTGTCGCCGTTGGCCATTTACGGTTCTTTCGCTACCATCTCTTTTGAACACTCCTATCTAGACCTGTAGGTTAGGTAGGTTAGGGTAGACCTGTAACTCCACCCACAATCTAGGTCCTCAAATTATGTAGTGGTTAGCTCACGGATAGGGGTATTTTTAACAGTGACTTTCTGCTGGCTGTTTGGTCCGCGGGAGATATTTTAATTCCCTACTACCATCCGAAAACTGGAAAGGCATCCGCTATCCGCCACCTGCGATGCATCCTTTAGGGGTTACTGCCTAGAGGGGAGAAATAAGACAAAACTAATAATTGTTATTTTAATTTCTTTTATATGATTCACACTTTATGTGTAATAAAATAATAATTGTTTCGATTAAGAAGATGTAAAAGTGTGTTAAATATTAATAACGAAACATTAACTATAAAAACCCGAAATATATTTAAAATATTTTCCCAGTTTTATCACTTTTAGCCTACTCTTGTTAGTTTCCCACTTAATTATTTTTATTCTTTATTGACCTCACCGTCTTTCTAATAACAATCTGTCATGAGTACGCCATAACAAAAACACCAATACCTGTCTTCAACAACTTTATATTCGACATTCTAAAAATATTGGCTTTTGTTGATATGTCAGCAATATTTTAATGATATTTTTTTAATTACTGGATCAGTTGGTTAAGGTGCGCTGATTCTGAGCTTCACATTTGGCTGAACCCGAGTTCGATTCCTGGTACTTGCAGTCTCAAAAATAATTATTTACGAATAATTAAATACAAGAATTATTTCCAACACCACTGATGATGGGTATTTGGCAATACTCGAAAAAGCTAAAAATTCAATTAATTAAAATAATATAAAAAATAAAATTTTTGTTGTTGTAGTTCACTACTGTTCGAAAAAACATCTTTATTAATTACTGATTAAACATATCTTTAATCAATTGCTGGTGATGAAAGCACCTCAGAAGCTGCATTATAATGATTCAGCTTCCATACTTTTTTGAATGTTTAGGCTGCATCTGATGAATGGCATAATCATTATTAACTTGTCTGAATAGACATATAATATCAAATACTTCTACAGAAAATCACAGGATTTTGAAAGGCAATTTACTACATTTCTGAATGTAATATAACATTAGACTATAACATCGTTTCATTATAACCAAAAGCTTTTCAACGCATATCTATTCATTTATTATAAGGAACAAGAAGTCTGTTCTTTATATAGATAAGTCTGTCCTTCAAATGGATAAGTCTGTAACTGCCCAGTTTAGAGCATTCATAGAGAAAATGTTTAAATGTTTCAATAGCAATTTCGAAAAAGTGTCTAATACTAGTATCTTAAGAGCATATTATGTTAAGATTGTACCTAAACCTACAGTATGCGTTCAGAAATCCGATAAGAATTTTAATGCCCCCTTTCTTAGTATGACATTATATAAGAAATTATCGTTAATGGATAGATTAATCTCTTAGCCTGTCTTTAACTTTTAAAGATATGACAGTAGTTTTTGATTAGGAAGTCTGCTCTGTATTTGACTTTATTCATGGGACTTTTCCCCAGAGAGTGAGAAATTGACGCTAAGATCATAGTATGGGGCGACATAAAGCTTTTGTGTTGTTGTTTTGCGTCCCCTTCATTATCCACATACTTCACTACGAAGTAACGGATCACTTTGAGAATAAAGTAATGAATTTTAACGAAAGTTAAATCCTGTAAGACCCTGAACGGTCAGATAGTGATTGTTGCTCTATTTATCTTTCTCATTTATCTTTTTTATCTTTCTCAGATATTCGCAAACAAAGGCTTCGCATGACAAGTAATTCTACTTTAAAAACCGTTTAATAGGTGCCTATTGGCCAGGCTTTATGGCCACCTAGTTTGACTGCTCCAGAATTACTAAGCTTAACATGAGCGTTATAATCTTAGTAGTGTAGTACTTTATAAATAATTTTTCTAAATAACTCGGACGTAAGTTATTCGGATGTAATTCAACCATGATGATTGTAATTAGTTGACAAACTCCTTGTCAGCTCGTTAAGTGATGTTGAAAGAAATATGAAAGAAAGTTATTCAAAAATAATAAATATAGTGTTTTACCACAAATTACAACAAAAAAGCATTCAATATTACAAAATGGAAGTTTATTAATGAGCTAAAATTAATGAAGCAATTATCTTTTTAATACAATCAATGACTGCCAATAGGTCATCGAGGCTCATCATCATATAAGCTCATATAAATCATCGAGGCTCATATTTATCAGTTAATGCATTTTTAATCAAAACTCTTGATAACCTGATCACAATAAGTAATTTTTAGGTCACAACACTAAGAGGTTGCCTTCACAGTGAAGGTTTCTCCCTATATATATTACATACGTATATAACAATCGCCATACGTTTTGCTTATAAAGTCAATTGTTTCTAAATGCAATTAATTAGTCATAGATACTCATATTTACTAGTACTTATATGTATTCTGAATCAAGCTATGGAAGTAGCTTAAGTTGAACACTTATCTGATTTCGTATTTCATATGCAAAGGACATAAGGGCATTAAAATTTGCGCACACTTTTAAGTGACTTCATTCTGAGTATGCAAATTAACGACACCAAAGCAGAAGTACTTTCATCCTTGTAACTTGAAAATATCGCAAAATATTCAGATTAAAGTGTGAGTTTGTAAATAAGAAGTTCAGAACTTGAACGAGGATGGCAACGTATGAAACTCATAACTGACCAGAACTGAGCAGAACAAACACTTGGAGTTCATGAGCGACCATTTGCTTAGATTGAATTATCATGGAAATTATAATTGCAACAGCTTAAGTGCAAATACAAACACAACATTTACAGCATATCCTGTGCGTATCCTTTGCGTATTCCAATCCTTGCTACAACACTTTGGGTGTGAAAAATTTCGGTATTTCGATATGCCTTAGTAGCAAATTTAATGGATACAATTTAATTATGATGAAGAGTATGAGCCCTACAAGAGCATGTAATTAAGCCAAACTGGACAGATGTCGTAGAGTTTCGAATTAGTGTAGGCATGAGTCTTACAATAAATTAACAGATAATTATAAAGATACATAATAATTTTATAATAATTTTTAGGGTTAAGTTAGTTTTCTGTAAACATAATAAAGTGGAATAAATTCATAAAGAAAAAACCATACTGAACGCATACAAGTTTAATGGAAATTATATATATAAATTCCTTCAACTTCTAGGACAAGTATAAGGCCGAAGCGATTTCGTTAATCATTTGATTTAAGTTTGACAGGTGATTGACTTATCGCATCCGATTCTCATATTGGAACTGCCTACTGTTGACTTCAGACAAACAAGTTTTGTTGTGACAGTACTCTTTTTGAAAGAATTTGAGCACCGCCGTTGACTATTTATGGTTCTTACTCCACCAACTCTTTTGCAAACCTCTATCCAGACCTTCAACTTCACCCACAACCTATGTCCTTAAATTATGTAGTGGTTAACTCACGGGTAGGGGTTTTTTAAAAGCAATGACATCCTAACGGCTGTTTGTTCCGCGGGAGGTATTTTATTTTCTTCCTTCCACCCGAAAACAGGAAAAGCATCCGCTATCCACCACCTGCGACGCATCCTTTAATGGTTATGGGTTTCCATTAAATTTATTTTCCCCATACAATTTAATGGAAAATGTAATAAATATAACAACAACAAAATTATAAATAATATTAAAATAAAAAAGATATGTTACACAATAATTCAGAAAACAATATGGCCTTACAGGTTAATGTTTTCATTATAAAATGACTGCAAAAGAAGTCGAATAACCTCCCCAAGAATTGACTGGGAAACCTTTAAAGAAACTTTAAAATTTTAGAACAGTTACTCCTTAAAGCAACTGTTCTATTAAGTTATAATTGATGTTAAGCACAGCTATAGTAGATTCTTATTAGTTAGCACAATTATCTCCGAGACATTGGATTGTTTCATATCAAATCCTACCCATAAACCATATATATGTATCAGTACAGAGCAAATAAATTAAATAAATTCGAGAAAAGAATATTATGTGTGACAATTATATATTCTGTTTATTGACAGTAAGCCGACTTTCAACAATCAAATACATTGTACCCTACAAGGCATAACTGCTTTCTATAGTAATAGATGAAGTATATCAGATTTGATCAACCAATCAATCAATTAAAGTTTTTATGAATATGAAGTGTTTATGTACTTAAGGTTTGAAGGCATAAATTTTTTTAAGTTTTGCTGACATATCAATCTTAATAACTAATGTGAGGTCTCATCGCAAACCGTCCTAGTCCAAAATCCAATCGATAAATAATCAACACTTTTGAGTTATTATTTTTTGTTTTAAAATCATTTTATTTTATTTATGCTTCTTGTTTTCATTCCATTTCCGATACTTCAAAAGCTCTTTTTAATATTTTTTGGGAATCTAATTTTTGTATAGATTCGTCAACAATTCCATCCAGCTCATTTGGCTGACCACTTAATCGATACAAAAATAAATAAATAAATTTCGTTATTTTGTTGCAAAGATGTATGTAGCCACTTAATGCAAACGATCTGAAGTTTGTGTAAAAGCTACAATGTATAGATTTTTTGTTTGTTTATAATAAAAAAACTAATGCAGCAATAATTTTTTGATGACCTACAGCATATGTTTATAGATGCATTAGATTACAGTCATTCACAAAAACCGTCTGCACTTTGTTCATTGTTTATTGTATCTTCAATTGTTTTTCTATGATCGAATGTTAAAAAAATCTAAAGTAAACAAAAAACTATCTAAACATTTGAGTGAGTATCCGTTTACAATAGGAGGTGATTAATACTGATGAAAGCATAGATCCCTTAGATCCCAATACTTATGAATAATTTATTAAAGATTATTTTTTTCACTTTTTTTGTCACTATAGTAACTCACATACAAATTACTTTAGATTTATAATTCTAAATCTAAAAAAATTAATTAAAATTTTAACATATTTATAAATCAGTAAATATTTTATAGTCCATAAAATATTAAATAAAAATGAGATTTTTACTTTTTAATACATAACATATTTATTATTAATAATGTTAGTTTCGTGAGAAATCAGAAAAATAGAGCGACAATCAATATAAAGTTTTACAGTCGAGTGGTTTTGAAATAAATGATTAACTTATTTGCAAATGTTCAGACCTGATTAGAATAAAAAAACTTAATATGGAAGTCTATGAAGCCTAGCAAACATCCCAAACTTAGATCTTTTCTATATCAACCACGCAGATTAGTTTTAAAACTAGGATTATAATAATAATCGGATTTGTGATAACAATATGATGCTTAAATGTTACTTGGACAGAAGAGAAAACTCTACCGCCACTAAAGCCAACCAATCAACCAAGCATACAGTCTTACTCACCCTTAGCTCTGTCAAAATTCATTAAAGTATGTTGAACAAATGGGTTGCTAGAAATGACACTGTCATAATGGGCCATAATTTGTGCTCAAGTAAATTTTGTTTTACAAGACCACCATTCTCCCCTGACCTTACTTAACTAAGAAATAAATACACGAAGCAACTTACTGTCTCGCTCAACAAGGAACCCAACATCAGTTAATTGGACAGAAACCATTCGGTACTCTGAATATTATAGAGCACATATTGTTAAAACTCTGATACTGAGGTAACTTCTAATTTATAAGACCTGTAAAGGCCAATAACAAGCTAAGAGACTAATCTAGCTTCAAGACAGCTTCAATTCTTTCACTAAGTGGAGAGTATAATAAACTCTCACTGGGTTTCTGATAAAGCACTGTTAACTTAGATACCATCTTAACAAAATTGGCCTTTCAGGACCTACTATATGCCACTTTTGTGAAATGAATGCATATTTATAAGAACACATATTGTCTGCGAATGCCCCAAACTGGGCAGCAATATACTTATCTATCTGGTGAACTGAGCTGTTGCACTTTATAACTTATGGAACAATACAAAACCGTCACAGAAACTTACATTGATTAAAAACTAAATAATTCTGTCTTGCAATGCGATATATAGTATTCCAGAGTTCAGATAATAAAATGATTCAATTAGAACAGAAACACTTTAACCTTAGAATAATATTTTATAATGAAGCAATTCATAAACGTTTTAAAGATAAAAGATAGAATCCTTAAGGAGGGGTCTAAGGAGGGGTAAGGAGGGGTCTCTGATTCACTATAACCAAATATTATAATTGAAAGTTATTCAGTTATAGAGGATGTCACAGGAAGTTTAGTCACACTTTAGATAAGGGATGACATAAAATATTAATAAAAAAAATTCCTTTTTATTGTTCTTGTACCAATAAAGTGACTGTCAAATAGACTTAGCTACAACTGTCTTATATTTTTATAAATAACATTCCTTTTGCTTTTTCTTATAATTTCTTCCCTGATGACTATCGTCTATATGTCACTATAATAGATAAAATTTTTAATAGTAGTGCGTAGTATATCATAACGTAATCAAATGTATCAGGATGTGCTACAAAATTGTATATCATACTCTTGATATAAATATAACTGAAGAATGTATGAAGCCCTTAGAAATGTTTAGCATAATATAAAGACGTCGGAGACTAAAAAAACCAGTATGCCATGACAAAACGAAGCGATTTATCAATATTAGTCCATCTCACAGTTTTTAAAGACCATGACAGTTTTTAACAACTTCATTCATTCGCTTCTACCTCAAAAATAGAAAGTTATTATAGGTATACTCAAATAATTAGGCCAGCACTATTGTATGGATGTGTAACATACATTAAAGCCTGAAATACTCCCATAAAGCAAATACAGATAGCACAAAATCTGGCTTTAAGAATATTAGAACAACAGACATGCATAGAGATCTAAGAATCGACTCATTGAAAAAATATATCAGGGACAGAGCTCTAAAATTATTCACAAAAGTTAATACGTTGCCCATCCCCGCCCTAACAAATCTTAAGTCCACCTCAGGACGCACAGGAAGATATGCTGATCTACGGTCCGTCATCAGTTAGAAGATAAATAAATGATAATGATTTTAGTATAGTTAAAGTTTAGTGTGGGGCAGGGATAAGCCCCCCAGCCACAAAAGAGTAAAAGTGCGCAATAGCACTAACTCAAATCACAACAACAACAACAAAAAAGAATAAATTAATTTCACTTGGATTCATTAGATAACTCCCAGGATAAGATTCCAACTTCTAAGACACCACGATTTGACAACGGATTTAAGTAAAGCCGATTAATCTGATTAACTTTTAGTATTGCACTATATACCGATTTGGCTTAACGTAGTCAAAATACCATTGAATGCCAACTGATATATGCAATTTTGCAATATGTAATATTATAAGTATTTACTCATATGAATGTAGCTTCATAAGCAGATTTTCAACTCACTATTCCTTTTTATTTTTATATACGAAATTAACATAGAATATTTCAATGTCAATAATAATCCATTGACGTAGGGTCTTCAGGCGACTAGGAACCCTGATATTTTAGAGATGAAACTGACAAATTATTTAATAATTGTAATTAAATAATTAAATAAAATAATTAATAACTAATAAATTAATAATTAAATAAATAATTAAAAAATATATGTAGAAATTTTAGGATTATGGATTAAATAATAATATCGGAAAGTTATGGAAACACTTATCTACTTACAAACTTTGAAAACTTAATTTTTTTACTTTACTTTACTTCGAGTAAATTGAAGTAAAGTAAATTGAAATTTCCTAGGGACTGCACTTATGTAAATATTTATTTATTTATTTATTTATTGCATTTACTTATTATTTTCGATTAAAATTTTTCAAATTTATTTATTTATTTATTAAACATCTTATGAAATGTTCGCACTTAAGTAACACTTAATTTTCCTAATTTTTATATAGTTTATCCTACTCAAAACTCTGGCAAATTCGAACATTCGCTGCCATACCGACATTATTTACTTCTTCCCTCAATTTACCATCAATTTACTCGAACTCGCACACGGCCTAAGTAGCAAATAAATTTTACATAATTTTGTTAATTTATTTATACACAGTTACAAACAATTACTTTATTAATTACTTTTTTAAATATAAATTTCACTTAAAATGAAGTTTAAAACAAACCATTTTTTCCAGTCTCTAAAAATAGACTCAATAATAAGATTTTTTACAGGCTTTTGCAAATTAAGATTGTGAGTTGGCAGGTTCATCTTAAAAATCACCTCTCAATATTTTATGTGATCCACACTATAATATAATAATTATTTTAATTTATTCTGCTAATGACTTGAAATATTCATAACATCTAACAATGGGCGTTGATGGTGGACTGTGGATAAAACTCCATGAACGGATTAACTAATTTTATTGTGATTTCTTAAGTAAGAAAAATTGCTTATATGTGACGAAATTTTCTGTTAAGCTGAGCTAGTAAGAGTGAAGTAAGATAGTGAAAGGCAGTTAAAACTTTCATTCCAAACTAAATATGTTTCTCTATTTCCTTATCAATTATGTACCATATATTCCATATTTTCTATGGATTGTACTTTGTGATAATCTGACAAAATTAATTACACCAAAAATATTTCCTTATTGAATTACAAAAGCAAACTTTATTGTATTTTAAAGTAGATTGTAGATATATATTCACGAATCTTTGATAGAGTTATTCACTTTGTATTCTTATGTGGTATGTGGTATGTCGTATGACGTATGTCGTATTTCTTATAGTAAAATTATAAACCATAAGCACGTCCAGCGCAACTGTGATCAATTACTGAGAGTATGGATTGTTTTTCTTTTGGTTGCATGGCTCAGTTAATTGAATTTAGTAGAACCACAAAATAGTTTCTTTTTGAAAGCGTACCATATTGAAGTGGATGAAATGAAATGAAATGATGATGATGATGAGACGACATGGAGTTTGTAAAATTTTAAAAATTAATTTTATTTTTAATTTCAGTTACGCGTTTGCGGTGAATGTTTTGTAAAAGTTGCAATACACACGAGACAAGTTGTTAACATAGGAAAACCTCTGTTGGAAAAGTTTGTTTAGCTTGTGAAAATGTTATTTCAACTGCACCCGAAATACATAACCAACACAATAATTATCATCAATGCTGTACTTAACATGATTATCTGCAACATTATCAACAATAGTTTTTGTTTCGAAGTGTTTTCTCAAGAATAGTTTTGCATTGTTGCCAACAGATAGAAACGTTTGTGGCCATCAAGTGCACTAATACTTGGTTGGTTCACTCAAACCAACCAAGTCAGCGCCAAGCAATGGACTTCTCCGCACACCAGATCAACTGACACTCTGCCAGTATCTACAAGTCTGCTTTTGCTTTGCGTTTTTGGTTTCATCAGATTCAGATACATGTTCAGATATCCACATTTGTACGTGTGTGCACTTGTATGTGTGAATGTGTATCGTGTGTTATTTGCATTTCCGCTTGGATGTGGCAGGACTCTTAAATGAAATTAAGTTTGAGATGGTCGCACATCGGAAGACAACATGTTTCTCAATTGCTGAAATTTTACCAATCCTTTTACGCGTTGTAGTTTTATTGGCATGTCTTTGTAGGTTTAATTTTTTGTTTTTATGAAATCCTTTGAGCACCTTTGGCTACTTTTTACAACTATGCCCTTTCATATGTTTGCAACTATTTTCGTAGAACTGCAGTTGGTTTGTTCTTTTCTGCAATTTTATTAAGTTATTTTAAGTTGCATCTTTCGCACAAAATATCTCGAAGTTTTCAATTGTTCTACTGTTTTTGTGGCTTTGAGGTAAAGTCAGAAATATTTTGTAAAATAGAACTTAACACCAAAAGCATGTGAATTTTGAAGCTATTCATACATAAACAGCTCAATATATTAAGTTAAGAACAATAATTGCTATAGATTGGCGCTTCAAACATAGTACTCTTACCTTAAACTGGATTTATCTAGCGAAGTATAAAAGTCCTGAATAACAATTGACAGCTATATTGGCTCTGTAAAGAGTAGAAGCACCACAATTCACGGATATGTTGGCTCTGTAAAAAGTAGAAGTACCATAAGTTGGAAAAAATAATTTGAAATGTTACTACTAATTACCTGAACTCCTTCGGGAACATATGGCCTACAATTTGAAATGGTAACTAGCCCTGAAAAATGTTAATAATGTACTGATAATTTCTACCAGAATATCCTTAATGGAATTTATTTCAAAACACCTGTTTTAATAAATAGAAAATTATTTTACATCAAGAGAAAATAAAATCTATATTCATCAAACGTTAAACTCAAAATTAACCACAGCAACATTAAATAGAATGGGTCTGATACTGGACAACCTCATGCACACTAAAGAGAAAACATGCGTAGCATATTAGCTAGCACTACGTTCATTAGTGCAATCCAAACAGCCAAGTTTTCAAAAGCGAATGCTATTGTGGAAACACAAGTGAAACAATCATCTGCAAATTTCAAACCTGCTAAAACAAAGCATACCCGGAAAAAAGTTAATGTTCCGGGGTACATCAGAAATACGGATCTTCACAAAGACTTTTAGTTTTGGCAATAGAAACTTGAGACAAATTTTAAGAATTTGGTGGCCTAGAACAATCAGCAACGAACGACTGTGGGCTATAACAGATATATAAAAGCCAGTTGATAAACAAATCTTAAAAAGAAAGTAATGGTGGTTAAGCGACACTCTACGCAAACCGTTTAGCGAAATCGCGCATGCCGCTCTAGAATAGAATCCGCAAGGAAGAAAAAATTACGGTTGATCAAAGACCACATGAAGAAGGGCAATCCACAGAGAATCGCCCAAATCTTCCAGTGAAGAGCTATAGTGCGTGATAGAAATAGTTGCAAATCTTTTGTGATTAGACTAAGTTCTTGACTTTATATTTTTGAACACGTCAATAATAATAATACAAAGACTTTAAGTACATAAAAGACAAATAACGTAAACTCTTCAATAAAATAGATAGTATTCCAATTCAACACTAAACCTGCAAAATATTCGTTCAAACCCATCAATCGTATAAAGATATGCAGAACTAACAGTGCTATGAAATTAATTAAACGCTTCACCCATAAAAACAATGAAATCAACTCATACACCTCGTTTTAGACTCACAGATCCATCCGCAAAATAGAGTAAAAGTACCGATTGGCACCAATTTGAATAAATAATAAAATAAAATTGAAGGGGCTTATCGTTAGTCTCCGGATAAGGACCACTTTTGATTACTTCAGGCAAACCATATTATAAAAATCGTAACTCAAACTAAGTTTATTGGTCCAATGTGCAAAATCGAGAACGACCACGTAAATAGGGTGGAACTAACTCAACAATATTATAATAGTATAAAAGTATCTATTATATTAATACAAAAAAAAAAACATATAAATATGAATATAGTTTGGAAAAATCTTATACATACCATTTGCCATCACTTTTTAATTTAATGGGTGCTTTCTTGACTTTAATTGAATTATTGGATTGCACAAAAAATACCTCAGCACTGAAACTGTCTACAACGGCCAAATTCTATTTTACTCATTTACACATCATTTTCAACATATGGAAGAATGACATAATTAATTTGTTGACCTCAAGTAGACCAACACGGAAAAGGTGATCGTATATATCAATCTCCTTGCTGCTGATACAGATATTACCACCAATGCAGCTTACGCAATGTACTATCAGTTGAAGACGTCTTAATAAAGAATTGAATTTGCAATTATCTTATAGGTAGCGCTTTTTTTGTTGATTTCAAGGAAAAACTATTCTATACTAAAACCAGACAGTATTTTTTCACAGATTCTTTTCAAGCTCAATATGTTCAAGTTGTCGGACCCTAATGAGTTACTCAGAGTTGTAATGTATGCTAATGATTGCATGATTCTATCAACTAGGCAGGATCCTGGTGTACAGTATAAAACAATAAATGTATACCTCTACAAGTAACTAAATATTTCAGAGATAAAAAATTCACCTCTTCTGCAACAAATTCTCAACTAACCTAATTATTTGCTGAACAAGAAGGCATCCCTGACTCTTCCCATTTCAATCGGTGAAAGCGGCTATTGTATGCGGTCAATTAAACAATCGTAATAACATACTGCAGAGACTGGGAGCTGTTATCGGGGTAAAGGTAAGGAAACCTACCGACATACTAAACATGTTTCTCTTGCGGGTAAAGGGTTAGAATATTCGCGGGGTAAGGCATGCCTGACATAAGAGGTGAATGGTAGTGAGGTGTAAATCGGGAGTCAGATGCCCGCACCTTAGTTTGTCCTGACCATCTGCGGTTAACAGTGTCATGGTGGCTGTGTTTAATATCCAAACATACGAGAGAATAATGATTGTATTTTTCTTTCATTCGGTGTAGAGTTGCGTATTCACACCATATGTTGTGATCCAAAGATCGCCAGATCGCTTTTTTGTATCAAAAATGCATTGACCCCTTCCGTAATACATATATATAATATTATTAAGATCGACTAAAGGTTATAGCTTTTTGACTTTCATATCAAAGCAGTATTCTCTTTGAAACCACAATCTATCAAAAAGGTTCTTAAAAGGATATAGTTATGTGCTTCACAGTTACTTGTCATACATAAATAAATCCATCTGATTTGTTGCCAAACTCACACTCGAATTTAAGATCTACTCAGGGTTCAGTCAAGGAGAAGTGGATATAGGGTGGGTGGGAATTCAATTGAAATCTCTCTCTCAACTCGTGTCCAGACGGAAAAACCTAGCCACTTCAAGAGGGTGGTTCCAAAGGTCAATTGGAAGGTTTGTGTGAAAAGGGGCAAAGAGCATTTAAGTAATCTTGCTTAAATATATCTGATGCATATTTTAGATATGTTTTTATTTTTTCGAATATGTTTTATTTACTAGTAGTCTTAGAATAATATGCTCATTATAATCTTGGTATGTAGTAAATAATATTTTAAAAATATGACAATTTTCTATGAAATCATAAATTATATTTCAATTTTTATTAAATATAATTTGGATTTACTTAAACTTGAATTCAAAATGACCCCAGACTATTATGCCATGCATGATTTCAGGATTATACAAATTAAAATTAATTTGTAGGTTTTGATTATAAACAACTGGTATTGCTAAGGATTAAGTAGTAATATACATGTCATCTTAAAATCAATTAATTGAGCTTACTTAGGTGATAATAAACTATATAATAATAATAGCCATATTAACAATTTATTAACATTTAACTTTCTAACTATATTTATAATGCTGTATTTACAGTCAACAGATTTGCGGTAAGAAGTTAGGTTACATACTATAGAAAAAAAAACCAAACAATATTTAGAAATAATACATTATTTTAATCAGCTAAATAGTTAATATATAGTAATTATAAACTGTAAACTACAATTTTATATATACACTTTTTATTTAATTATATATATATACAACTTTTATTTTATTATAGATAACATATACAATTCATATTTTTTTATATATATACAAATTATATTTTATTATGTATATATGTACAAATTATATTTTATTTTATGTGTACAATTATATACAATGATAACTATTTATTAATATGTGTTATTGTTTAAAGTATTTTTTTAATGTACAACACATGATAATTCAAGCAATTTAATTTAATTATATTTGCAAAATAATTTTCATAATATAACAATCAATCTCGAAAACTATTAAAATCAAACTACAAGAAATATTTTATACTTTATAAATTATTAAAATAATTAATCATTTTTTCTAAATTATATTTGTTACAATTGTTACTAAGAATTTACAAATTATTTTTATTATTATTATTATTATTATTTTTGCTTAATATATTTCAATATGTTATTTAAACCTTTGTCAATATTAAAAGCATACGATTTTTTAAATGTGTATAGCTTAGTTTTCTAAAATCTTATAGTTTAATCTTGGATTTGTACTTTTTAATTCTAAATTAAATTACGTTTACTTTGATAAACGAATACTAAGTACAATGCATTTAATTACAATTATTTTTTCTAGATGAAGGTGTTGATATTTTAGGCACGTCTTTGGATTCCCCCAGCGTCTAAAATAACTTTTTATTAAAAAGTTTTATATATAAATTATTAAATTTATATTAAATTTAAATATATAACTTTATTTAATTTTTACGTCCATATTTTAGTCAACACTCTCTAGATGAAGTTTCTCTTCGTTTCCTATTATCATTAAGGCCATCTTAATTTGTGCACGTTTTATTACAGTTTGTTTCCGTATGAAATCGCTGTTCTTAGTTAATATATTAATTTTTTGCTCGGCAAAATATTTTGCTTCTTCCAAGCTTAATTCCAGAAAAATGCCTGCACCTACATTAACAAGTATTTTATCTGTTGGATTCGTTTTAGCTTGCATAAAAATATTTCCACGAATATTATATTGAGTTTTAAAACCAACAGCTATCTCGTCTTTCATTGCTGCAAGGGTATTTTTTAATTGAAAATATTCTTCTAATTCTCCATTAGTCCTATTTAATAGCTCATCCATTTGCCGTAGCTCTTCCTTTAGGCATTCGTTTATTATTTCTTCTAATTTTGCAACATCTACACCAGTCATGTTTACTGTAAGTTCTTTAACATTATATG
This sequence comes from Teleopsis dalmanni, assembly GCF_002237135.1. Taxonomy (NCBI): domain Eukaryota; kingdom Metazoa; phylum Arthropoda; class Insecta; order Diptera; family Diopsidae; genus Teleopsis; species Teleopsis dalmanni. The sequence goes on from NC_051847.1 coordinate 151,485,473, forward strand.
TTTTACCAGACTATAATAGATATAATTTATTTTGTACTTACAGTCCAATAAAGGAAACCAAACAAACTTTAACTAACCGGCTATACAATTTAAGAAATGGTTTGTGAAGCTGCCATTGACATTTGTTAGGAAAGAAAAATTCACTACCAGTTGGCGCTTTTCTGTATTATAGTGCTGCCTATTCGTAAAAAATTCCAAAACATTAAAAATGACATTTGAAGGAGCGAATTTAAAGTTAACATAATTTCGATGACAAGAAAATAATAAGAAATGGTTTTCACTATGTAGATTTAAATTATTACTAAATTATGTATTCATATAATTAATTTTACCATTAAATCAAAGTAAAAAATTGTAATAATTACAATATATGAATAGCACAAATTAACCCATTCTCTATTTATTTAGTGAATCAGTAAAACTTTATTGAAAATAGCTATTTTAAGTACGTAAATAAATGAGTTATTTAAATTTAATTACCCTTTCACAAATTCCTTATTCATTTAATGTCAAACACACAAGAATATAAATTCGTAATATTCGTATATAGGCTATATAGGCCTTGTTTCATATTACATGTATAAGTTACAATGTTATACCTCGCTATATATTAAATTATTTTGTAACTTTTAATTAAAACTTGTCTTTCTTATGCGAATATTTTATTAAACAAAATATTTTGTTCGAAATTCATGCGAAATTGAGAGGTGTGTGTTGTTTTCACGTAAATTAATGTAAATTAAAATTAATGTAAACAAATTTGAAAACATATACTACTTTTAGGAAGTGGATTGGGATTTGCTAATAACTTGAAGAATAAAAATCATGCTCCCAAATTTGTTATTAAATAAATCGATAACGAATTTTCCGCTAAATATATTTCGTCTTCACTACCGATTGTTCTTAAAAGAAATAAAACAGAACTGTCAATTCGTAAGCAATATAACCCCAACATGCGATGTATTCGCATGAGAAAACATATGTACGAATACGCAAGACAACATTTGCATGCAATGTAACCTCAGCCTAACAGTACCAAGAACAGACAATGTCGAGACTATCAAAAAACAATCTAAACTTAATAGAATGTAAATATGTCTTGGTACTTTTTGGTTGTGCCTAAATTTAAAAGGATATGTAAATATGCTCATTTCAATTTGTCACCAAATATAACCAGCAGAAAAAAAACTCATAAAAACTGTAATAATGTTAATTTATTATTATATTATCTTATAATAATTTCTAACAGTACTTACGCCTTTTCTTAAAATCAGAAAGTGTAGTAATTAGATTATTAGAGGTTTATAAAAAAAGGCTATGTTGCTAACGCCATTTTTTTTCCAAAACGTATTAAAATTGTAGAAATTTGCTCCTAAAAGGCGCAAATTCTGTAATTTATTACTAAACAACACTGTTTTGAACGGCCATATTGTTTTTTCTCTCATTCTCAAATTTAAAATTTGCATTGAAAACAACAATTGTACTCATGTCGTGTCCGAGACACGGCATAATATGGCGCTTATTGCGTTGGTAACACTTTTTTTTACTGTCCGATGTGCCGCGCTACAGAAAATAGTGTTGTTGTCTTGCGTACATTTCGGCCAGTATAGGCCATCATAGGCCAGAAACTTGCTGTTTTTTGCAGTAGTTGCGAGCCACCGAAAAAGCCTGTTGTTGTTTTGCGTACATTTTAGCCAGTATAGGTCAGTTTTTTGCCTAGAATACATATCTGCACATATTTTTTTTCTATTATATACAGAATAGTTAATAACAAAATTTTGTTAGAATTGTGTACTGTAGATTGCCTTGATAGCGCAACTCAAGTGTACTAAAATTACGAAACTCAGAATCTGATTTAAAATCCCACTAAAATCTTGTTCAAAACTATGGTTAATAAGATTCTTTTAGTAGTACTTGGTGGCTCTGCTTCAGATATATAACTCCTAACAAAATACCTTTTACAAAATCTACACGAAAATTCACAAAAGTTTTATTTGTATCATTGGGGACTAATAGATCTATGGGTGACTTTCTGCCAACCAGAATAACTTCACTGAACTTATACTTTAGTATAGAATGCCGTAATTGTTAAGGACTTTCGCAAATGTACTCTGACTAAACTTTAGAAAGATTTTTATATTCGTATAGAAATATGTTTTATGATATAGACGACGCTACATGTATGCAAACAAATTATGCCATGCTACCAAATGCACTGTATATATTCAAGCATGCTTACTAAATTTCGGTCTGTAGACATGTATGCGGTAAAATTACACCTTGTTTCAAAGTGTATAGCAAAGCTCATACTTGGTCTGCATATTTGATATGCATACATATAGCATCGTCTCAGTGGCGTAACTACAGGGAAGCAACTGGAAGCAACGCTTTCGGGCCCCCGAATTCAGGGGGCCCCACCATAAATTCTTGTATTCATTGTATTTATTTTTAATAAATTCTCAAAAGTGGGACGAAACGTTTTTTGTTGGAATAACTTCATATTGCATTTTATAAAAGATACGTAAATTTTAAATTTAAATTACATAATATGTATGTACTTCAAATAAAATATTAAACCTATTTATAAAATAAAAAAGTTTTTCTAAGAAAAATATGTGTCTTAATCGAGAGACTTATATGGAAGCTATATCTAGATTTAAACCCATTTGAAAATAATTTTGTACATTGTCTTTTGCAAATATCAGTACTGTATACACCAAATTTCATTTGAATACCTTTATTAAAAACGGAGAAACCTCATATCTGATTGTTAAGTTTATATCACAGCTACAAGAAATAGACGTCCAATTTCAATCAAATCAAATGGTGAACAGGGTCGGCTCCCGAAAAGTATTTGTGTAAAGTTTCATTCAAAGAGTTCAAAAGCTGAGAGAGTAGTTTGAACTGAAAAAGTATATATATATTGTACTGATATATACTTAATGGTATTTCCGACGTGTCCTTTAATGCGTTACGAAAATCTTGACTAACCTTATATATCCTTTTCACATTTTTTCGTGTAAAGAGTATAAAAAGAGGGGCCCCTTAGTATGTTGGTAGGGGCCCCTTAGTTAGAATTTGCTTACAAGCCTAAAAAATGTAGTTACGCCACTGCATCGTCTGTATCATGCTTTAGTGAAAAGTGGGAGTGTATGCAAAAATCTTGCCAAAGTTTGGCCAGTGTAGACATTGACGTAATCTAAACATTTCTTAAATAGAATATAAAAGATTTATTAATGTATCCTTATTTGAAAGCAGATAAAAGCCCCTGATTGTACAAAATTTAACTAAATTATACATTTCTTAAATTAACAAATACTTTGAGAAACCTGAGGTTTTGCGTAAAAATGATCAACATTTTTAAATCACAATAATATATACTTTCTTTCACTCCTTTGGTTATATATTGGAAAATAGTCCACGTAACTCATGACTTTTTTTTTGGCGGGCCAAAAAAACACCTATCGCAGTTAAAGCACTTTGAAAGGAAATATTTTATGTTAATTGCCTCCTACATATAGATTTTAAATTTAGTATTTTTACTATAACTAATTGAAGATTTATATTATTATAAGGCACAATAATGATAAAGTTTGGTGAATTATAAATATTTAAAAAAATTTTAATAATTTTAATAATATTTATTGCACGTTTTAATGCATATAAAGAAGCAAATTATGTTAATAGAGTGAGCTGTCATCCTAATTGGAGACTTAACTGTAAATAAAAACTAATTGACGTGCAAAATGCATCGAACTTATTTATGTAGAGAAATTGCAACTCTTTTTGCAACAATAACAAAAATTCCGTGACTCCCGTTCGCAGTGTATACAATAATTTCTCGATGTAAGTTTGTCAAAAACTTGTTGGGCAAATAAATTAGTTGTATTAAACTTTATTTAAATGAAATTAGAATTATAAGAAAAAAAATTTTTTTATTAGCTTAAATGTAATTTTCTTCAAAAAAGGAATAAAAGTTTTGAAAAAGGTTTGATAAAACATATAAATTTTTTTTGCCATTAAAAAAAGGTTGATTCATACATAGGTGTGAAGATATCAAATCAAAATGGACGATGAACCAAATTCTTTTTCCATTATATTAAGTCCTGAGGAACTACGTGCACGTAGATTGCGTGCATTGAATGTACATGACGCCAATTCATCTTACTTTGCTTCAATAACTGCACCTCATGAATTTGGCACTGAAGACGGTGAACTTAAAATTAAACGTGAAATAGAATTTTGTAATGCATCTATGAAGAGAACCAATTCTTCGAATGTTCAACGCAAAACCGATGGCAATAGTATGGATGCGAGTATGGATACGAGTACAGATGAATTAAATAGTTCGACAGAAAATTTATTTGATGAAGGTTCAACGGATAAGCAGTTTGAAGCAGTAGTATCGTATATATTCAATTCCTCTTGGAATGACGAAAGTAATGGGGTTATGATTTGCTTACAGACTGCTATGTTAGTTGAGACATATCCAGATTTGCGTTTTAAGTTTGAGATAATAATTCCAAGTGTTCTAATGGAATGCTTACAAAACGTACACGAAATAGAGGATATCGAAAACTGTGGCTTTTTGGGAGAACCACCAAATAAACGGAATAAAACAGATGTGGACTTAATGCACAATACTGAAATGGAACCAGATTTAGCCGCATTGGTCAGCCCTTTTCGCAAATCGTGCGATTCGATGTTGAAATACATAGCACTTCTCTACCTAAATAGTTGTTTTAGAAATTGTGAAAATGTAAAACGTCGACTTCAACTTCAGAGCTTACGCAAAAGTACTGAATATATACAAAGCGTAAAGAATATTTTGAATACTTCGTTAAGTAATATTGTGAACCTCGCTATAACAGTGTTATTAGATGGTCTATTTGAAAGAGAGGAGGATGATGAGGCCTGTTTGCTTGATTTAATGTACTTAGACAAGATATCAGACCAGTTCATAGATGCTATAATGCTTGAGTCCTATACCAATAAGAAAAATTTTGGACAAGTATTTTCATCTACGCTTGATGTTTTGTTTGAAGATATGCAGTACTTTGTCATTACCACTTTTGGCAATAGACAACCTATGGATATGTTGCGCAAATTGCTACATAAGCAAATCAATGAGAACCGCCCATTTTGCGAATTTTTGGTAGCACATCCAAGTTTTTTGCCGTCGTTATGTAGTGACGTTCCAGGGCGTGAAATTGTGCGCTGCAGCTATATGACGCCATTCTTATCAACGTCTGTTTCTGTTGAGTACACAGATGCTGTGACCGGTGGGGATAGTGAGATAATTAACAACGTGGATTTAATTAAAGAGAACATGTTAAATTTACGTTTCAATTTAAATTCTGCGCGTCATATAATGTCTTCGGTGTTTCTTTCATTACTTATGAATGTGAGCAGTCGCATGACCACTTTGAAGTATATGTCCGAGGTGTTGCGTTACAATGGAGATCGTTTGCAAATGGCTTATAATGAGAAAAATGTAGCTCGCGACGATATTATTATAAATTTAATGTGTGTGCTGCAGAATTTATCGCGTAAAGTGAAATTTGTATTGGTTGATGCAGCTTATCCATTTTATACGACCTCATTTATATTCCATGAAAATGACACTAAAATCAGGCTAACACAAGAAGAGTACAAAAAATTTATTGTTGAAAAGAAATACAATGAAGATATACCAAACAGTAATTTTACGACAAAATGTTGGTTTCTGACCTTACGAGCACACCACCTCGGCATAATTAGTGCTATGCAACGTTATCGCATTCAAGTCCGCAGCATTAGAGAGCTGCAGAAACTAATTGATCAAATAAATAAAACGGAACCACGTTGGAAAGGTACTGAAAATGAAGCAAGAAACGTACAATTACGCACCCATTGGACAAAACAAATTGAGAAGTTACATCACCTCAAAGTAGGCAGCGAAGTTTGTTTGCTTGATCCTGTGCTTTTGAAAGGTTGCATGGACTTTTATGCGACTGTGACTGAATATCTGTTGCATCAAATGGAAGGTCGTAAAATTGAGGGTTTCTTTTATCCTATGGTGTGTCCCACAATGCTACCAATCAATGAGCAATTTTGTGCACTGGCAGAATGGCTTATCGAAGACATTGCAGAATTCCTATTGTTTGTCAATGAATATGGACCGAAGTCAGTGCTTCAATTGTCCGACAACTCAATTATGATGTGGTTGTTATCATCAATTTGTGCTAATCACTTGATAAAAAATCCATATTTAACGGCAAAATTGATCGAAGTCGTTTTTGTTTACAGTTTGATATCGGGTAGTGAGTGGGTTGACAATTTCCTGTTGCATGAATTAACAAATACCGTACTGTTCAACTCACTCATGAAATTCTATGTCGATATTGAGACAACTGGCGAAAATACAGAGTTCTATGATAAGTTCAGCATACGCTATCATATAAGCCACTTGTTCAAAGCGATGTGGAGCATGCCAATGGTGCGCCAAGTAATGATAAGGGAATCCCAAACAGGTAGTCACTTTGTGAAGTTTATTAACATGTTGACAAATGATACAACGTTCTTGCTGGACGAGTGTCTTGAGAGTCTAAAGCGAATAAATCTAATGCAAACAAAAATAAGAGATCCATCATGGCATGCTTTAAGTGAAGATGAGAAACAGAGACACATCGCACATTTAAATGCTGACGAACGTCAATGTCGCTCATATTTAACATTAACTCGTCAAATAGTACAGATGTTCCACTATTTAACTGAATACATTAAAGAACCATTTATGCGCAATGAAATAGTTGACCGTTTGAGCTCAATGTTAAATTACAATCTCCATAAGTTATGTGGACCAAGGTGCAATGACCTCAAAGTTGAGAATCCCGCTCAATACGGTTGGGATCCACGTCATCTGTTGGGACAAATATTTGACATGTATCAGCATCTGCGTTGTAAGAGATTTGCTGAGGCATTGGCTGCCGATGAACGTTCATTCCAAAAACAGCTATTCGACAGTGCAGCAAATCGAGTTCAGCGCTTACATATTCGTACCATTATGGAGGTGGAACAATTTAGAGAACTTATTAACGAAGCAAATGAAATATATTTATTGAATAGAGCAGCTGATGATGCCAGTGCCAATGCGCCAGATGAATTTAAGGATCCTCTTATGGCTACACTTATGTCCGATCCAGTCACATTGCCATCCGGTACAGTAATGGATCGAACCATCATAACACGCCATTTATTAAACAGCAGTACAGATCCATTTAATCGTCAACCTCTCACAGAGGAAATGCTTGTGCCGAATGAAGATTTAAAGAAGAGAATTGAAGCTTGGCGCCAAGAGCAAAACCTTAAACAAACAGAGAATAAATGTAAATTAATCGATAAAGCCAGTTAAGCAAACTGGCCAAAAGTAAGTTTGTCAGTGTTCTGTGCAATTTGAATACAGCGGCATTGAGGTGAATTAAAAATTATTTTTGATATTCAAAAGTTTATAAACCCTCGATTTTAGCTTTAATTCTCAATTAAATACTTAGATCTATTATATATAAAATTTTTAATAAATATTGTAACTAAAATGGTGTTTAGATAATGGTAAAATTTTTCAATAAAAATAACACAGAAGCAACAAAAAGGCCTAGACACTATTAATCGCTTTAAAACATAGTAGAAAATGGATTTGATTTGTAAACAGCTCTGCGGTTGCAAAACAGACAACTCATAAATAAAGACTTCAGACGAATAATTTAATTATACCGAGAAAAAAAATGTGTAAACTATATTTAAAACATATTTTTAAGTTTTGTTGTTTAAATTCTACAATAAATATTTGCTATGTTATTTAAAACAAAATTCATTTTAAATAAAAATAATTTTATAAAACATATTTCTATAGTTTAGTGATACTTAAATAAAATCCATTGTTAATAAAAATAATTTTGTGAAACTGATATTTCCGTATGGAGGTTTTTTACCATTTTATCAAGTATATGTGTAAGAAAAATGTATAAATTTAATTATTTGAGGAGTGTTATTCTTCCTAATAACACTGCAAATGTATAAGTTAACCTCAGATCCTTTTGGCATCCAAAGTCTAGCACTAACATCCACTTCACGTGGAATAATAATTTTATATGGAATTTTATGTAAATTTTTCATTTGAAATGGCATTAGTCTTAATGATAAATAGATTTTATAAAGAACGGATTAATTACTGTTAGTACTCTGATGTCATTCTATACACTCATGATATATCATCTTTTTCAATATCCTGTTAATCCTTTCAGAATTCAAGTTATAAAAGTCACTACTAACAGACACATTAACATTAGATATTGGCTTGTATTTTTAGAGACAACCACCTCTTCATCAATATATGTATTTCTATACTATTATTAAAATATCAAGCAGATTTGCTACTCGTCCCGGAGCCACTCGTCAATCGCGACGACCAAGTGCCGTTCACCAACCCCAAAATATTGTACAACGAACAGTAGAATGCTCTCTTCATATGTATGTCAATCCTTTTCTTGGTATTATGTGTAAACAGCTGATAACAGCGCCAACATCATCTGTGAGGTTGACTATAAATAAAAACTTATTGGCCTCCCTTACCGAATCAATATATTTTTCAAAACAACGCTTGCATTGTGATAAAGTTCTCAACACTTCGCCAGAAAATTTAGGAATAAAAGATTCATTGTGCAATAAGAATCATCCTAGCCCAATTGAAGTTAGGAAATTGGGACGAGATAAATAGTTAATTGTCACGTATAAAAACGTCAGTGACGTCTACTCCAATCGTCTAAATATGTTCCCCAACTGCATGACGTATATTCTTCATAACATCGCCTATCTGATTTCTTCGAAATATACATAATTTTAGTCTTATTGTTTTAAGGATATTTTTCATAAAAGTGTCTACGTTCCTTCACCTCAACACAAGCAAGTTTCAATTAGCTATTTAGGGTATTTAGTGGAGTTTATCTTCATTATTAATAGCTGTTTAGAGTCAGTTATATTGACTCTCATTATTAATAATAAGTTGAATACAATTATTACTTAGGAAACCTTCATAGTGGAGGTTTATTCATTGGGAAAACCGGCTGACATAATAATTGTGGATATCTGCTATTACTTCTTCAGATTCTTAATATCGGTCATTATTTTTAACACTATATCTATAAGCATTGTTAAGTAAGAACTCTACTGCCTTAAATAAATGAAAGTGAAACTGACGTGCGTGCTGAACTTTTTAATCCAGCACAAGTCAACTTTTCGTCGAGCCTTCTTTTAGTCATAATCATAGTGCGAACAATATACTATAATTCCATTACTTTTTCCCTACACTGTTAATTAATTATGCATTAATTATAATAATTAATTATTTTCCAACACAAGTCCACTTTTCTTCGAGCCTTCACTTTTAGTCGTAATCATAGTGCGAACAATATACTATTATTCCATTACTTTTTCCTTACATTGTTAAATAATTATGCATACATTTTTTTGGTAAATCATTGAAATGTGTTAAATTTATCAGCGACAAACTATTTATTAATACAATTTATTGACAAACAAGATTCGACTTTGAATGTAATTTGTGCCGAGTGAAAAATTTCGCATTTTATTTCATATTAAAAAAGAAAAATAATGGTCGATATTTAATTATAAAAAAACTAATTTTAGTTAGCTAAGAAAGTTTCACGTAGTGTAGGAGTAAAATAAATAATAATTATAAGAATTTTTTATACGCCAGACATTATATTTTAATTAATTTTATTAGTTATAATGCAACAATTTATGATTTTACAAATGTATTAAAAAGTATAATAAATAAGTTTTTCTTGTAGCATTTTGAGGATGCAAATCTATTTTTAATTCAATTTTAACATGTTTAAGCCAAATTAGGGAGCGATTATATAAAAAGTATGCATTTTAATTAATTTACTTCTGTTTGCATTTTTTGTTTTTAATGTTAATGACGGTTTTCCCATTATTACAAGCTTTAAAAATTAATATTTTGAATTTTATTCAAAACACTTTATTTTCGTTGATTATGAGGATGAACTGGTGGAAGGTGTGGCAGCATTTTTAGCTTGGCGTTTCTTTACGCCCCAATTGTAGACACGAGCCATGTTTACTTCAGTTGTTGTTATTTGATCTCTGCAAAATTAAATCAAATTAATATATGCACAATGGCTTATATATATTTACATATAATATAGAAAGTACCTTAAGAAATCTTGATCATGTTCAACTGTTTTTAGGTTTGCAATAGCAGAGGTCATATTTTGTTTAAGTAGTAATTCGGCTTCTTCTAATGAATATTCTAACATAACATTAGCGCCCAACCAAAGACACACTGTTTTCGTTGGGGGTACAATTGTTTTAATGAATACTTGATCACTTAGCAGGAATTGTGTTTCACGTTCCTGATCCTCCTTTCGCAGCACGTCTATCATTTCCAAAGATCGTTGTAAGTCAGGTATTTGTGATTTTAGTTTGCGACGCCTCGCCTCCAAATTAAATGCCATAAACCTATACTTGCTATGCTGCTCATCGAGTCGTTGTAGTACTTTTTCACAATTTTCTTCATTGTCTGGCTGTGCCATGAACGAATCGATTTCCTCCTATTTAATATGTAAAATTCAATGAATTATAACTTATACATTCCACACACCCTGCTTTTCTCATATTTCTAAGGTTATGTCTGAGTAACTTTATGCTTAACTTACTAAAAACACTGCCTCTGGTATACCAGCAAAAGATTTCTGATTTTCTTTTAAATTCGGCATTTCTACTGTATCCATTATCCCAGTCATTTTATTTATTTTAATTTAAATGCCTTAAATTTACTATAATAAAAGCAGCAGTCAATCAATTTAAATGCCTTCCACACAACCTTATAAATATTAAAAAAAAAAATTAGTTTGTAGACATTATTTTTACAGCGAACTATGAACAGAACAAAAACGGATTGACTGTAATTGGAGAGAAAATATTATTTTGACAGTCATAGGTTGAATAAATCTAAAGTATACTGAAGTATTTATATATGATACAAAATTCGTTTTGAGTATATTATTTAATTTTATAATTTTATTATATTTCAAAATTAAAATAGTTGGACACCTTTACTAATAATAGTATTTTTTAGAGAACTATTCAGCGGCACCATTATTACTTGGGTTTTATTACATTTCTGCACAAATGTTTGTTATGGTGTTTTTGATCGGTAAATCTGCGTTTAATTTACTCTCGATATGTCAAATTTCCTTGACTTATCGGACATTTTTAGAGTAATCTGGCATTTTTGTAGTAGTGTAAGTAGACATTTATATTTTTCATAACACATATATTGAATCAAATCACATTTTTTTTGTCGTCATATAGAATAGCTGTTAATTTCAGGGTAATCTTGCTACTTTGGCAAAATATATAAAGTGTTATAAAATAATCTCGAATGTTATACATTTTGCTCGAGATTCACAAATCTCCCAGATTTACCAATCATAATCCTTACTGTAAACTATTTTTACTTGTAAAATTTAGGCAAGGCAATTAGTAAAATGTAAAGCTGTGTTATGGTCATCATATTATCACTATGATATTATCACTATGAAGAGTAATAGAAATTAAATATTGAAATTTCAAATGTTAAAATAAATATAGTATACGGGTATTGAGGGTGTCTGTGCATCGTTGAATGTGCATCATTGCAAACTCAAATAATTATGAACACACCTTGTGCATATTAATCTTGATGATATTTAGAACAGTTGATTTTTGTATACGTATTTAACAATGCCAAGAAAAAGCAAAATATATTGAATACTGTGCTGATCAAACGACTACAGAAAGGGTATATTTTTTCAATCTTATCTATAAAAACTTAAACAAATATATAATAGCGTTTTATTTGTAATAAGTCAGAAGCATTTTGATCAGCCTTTAACAGTTGAACTGGCATCATTTTTTTCAAGGCCTGCGCCTGTTGAGTTATACTAATCACTTGCTTTCCTCTAACTTTGTCTTAAATGGCGTACTTCAAACCGCAACATAATCCAATTTTTTTTGTTGCTATAAATTTCCTATAAAATATTTGCGCTGTAGCCTGAATAACCCCGTTTTTAATTTAATTATTAAATAAAAAAAATTTGATTTATATAACACAAATATTTTCTGAACCTGGCTAGATATAAATTTACTTTCTGATAGTAACTCTGAATGATGGTGACCGAAATAACTTCAAAATAAGGGTATCATTAGGACTGATGGCCTGTAAAATATTAAATTTTTGCCTTTAACGATATTATTTGTTTGGAAAATATTGGTACTACTCTTTGCACTGGTTGGTTTTAATAATTTGTTTGTGAAATACATTGAATATTTTTCTGGTTACAACATGTCTTGAGTCGAGAATCGTTGCTCTAATATATGCAGCTTCTGCAAACATTTTGTTTTTAAAGCGGAGATAAGTCCTTTGACTTATTGGATGTTACTTAAAAAAAGCAGTATCATTCACAATAGAGCCTTGACAATCAAATATGCAAGAGGTAATTGATGTTGAAAATATGGTCTTGAATATTGTGTTGTATATCAAGTGCAGAATTATAAATAATAATTGTGTTTGTAAAATCAAATAATTTTGCACATGCAACGATGCACAGACATCTTGAATACCCCTTCTGTGTGTTTTGTTGACATATCAAAACAAAACTGACACAAACGTTTTGTAGAATATTGGCAGCACTGTTCTCTTTCATTCCGCGCCATTTAAAATTTTGCATTAACAGTAGTTGGCATAAGTTTTTCTGCAACAAAAATAAACGGCCGGAAAAATATTAAATTATGTCGGATTCAGAATTCGAAGGTAAGTTGAGAACTTAAATCATCATGCAAATAAAAAATCATTCCGCAAATTACTTTAACAGCGAGCGAATTGATGTCATCGCCAACCTCGTATAACAGTGGTGAGGAAACAGATTCTTCGGGTAAATATATATATTTATATATATATACAACAATAAATAATAATAAATTGATATCCTCCCTAACATATAAATTTGTAATATAGTTGAAATCGCTATGACACGAAGAAACATTGTTCGTATTGAATCATCGGAGGAAGAAGATGAGGATGTTCGTGCTGTGTCTCCACGTACACGCATGAGTATAACTGGTATTCGACCTGCTGATTTAAATGATTCCAGTGAACTTGAATATTCAGATGAAGAAAGTGAAAAGGAACTTGTAATAACACCGCCTGCGCGGATAGGTATTCCTGATATATGCTCCGCTGAATTGTCTAATTCAAACGAGATTATTTACTCTGATGATGATAATAGCGTCGTTGATAACTCGAGTAGGCTTAATGAAGTAACAATTGAAAACTCATTGTTGGAAAAATCCACAACAAACAAAGCTACTGGTAAATATGAAGTAGTTGTGAAATTTCAAATTCATAAATTTATTTAGAGGTTTCAAATCCTGAGGTAACTATTTATTCTAATAATGAAAGTACGGATGAAGTCATTCCTGACAGTCCGACGACACTTCGACAGCATTTAAGTCAAACTAAATCTTCAATAACTGCATCACCAAATGCTTATGTAGTGGAAGCTAATACCCAAAGTAGTAAGTGGAATGAATGTTTTCGTTATTTACAAATTTACAATATAATTTCACTTTATTAATTATAAATTTAGATAAAGATGGAATTGAAACTGTAACCAAAACTGTAAAAGGTAATGAGTCACCAGTGCGTTATAGTACACTTTTTGACAACATGTCAAATAAATTATCTTCAACTCTGTACATACCAAATGCAGAGGATCATAAATCTGCATCGCTCCACTCAGATGATAGTGACTTATTATTTATAAATAATAAAAATAAAACGATTGAAATATTAAGTAGCGACGAAGAAGAACAAATGGTGCATAAACGAGTAGAGCCGGATACTGTAAAAGAAAAGCCAGTACAATTGCTTCAACCAAAAATTTCAGCAGCATTTACAAAGGCAGCTCAAACGCCAAAAAAGGAGTTGAAAATTAAAAGCAGTAAAATTGAGAACACTTTGCCAGTGTCAATGGAATTCTTTAACAAAGAAAATGCCAAAGTACAAGAACTGCGTTCTGAACTATCGAAAGTTGAGAAGCTAGTTGAAACAACATCTGCACTGTTACCTGATGGTGGAGCCCAACTAATTAAACGTAGAGATTCTTTACGACAAAATTTGTTCGATAAAGAAAAAATGTTGAAAACTTATCGAATTGAAGATGCAGATGATTTACCTAAAGAAAAAATTTGGGAAGAAAAGAAACGTTCGTTCACTAAACACGTGCCAAATTGGGATGAACTTTCAGCTGCTGTTAGTGCATTACAGCCTACATACACAGGCAAGCAAGGACTGGCCACATTTAATACTCAAAAAACATTAACTGTTGACCGTTTAAAGGTAAATTTAATAAAAGTTTTTGCTCTTAAGATATTTATTGAAAATACTATGAAAATATTTAGTAAGAAAGCTCAAACTACTGCATAATCTTGTTCAAAATCAGATATAAACTTGACATAACAAGACTGCTTAATATTTAATAGACATGTACATACATTTTATATTATATCGCAAATATATTTTATTTTATATTGTTAGATTAATGTTTGCAGAGAATGTATATTGTATATATATTCTGTATATATTCGGTATATATTCTGTATATATTCTGTATATATTCTGTATATATTCTGTATATATTCTGTATATATTCTGTATATATTCTGTATATATTCTGTATATATTTTGTATATATTCTGTATATATTCTGTATATATTCTGTATATATTCTGTATATATTCTGTATATATTCTGTATATATTCTGTATATATTCTGTATATATTCTGTATATATTCTGTATATATTCTGTATATTGTATATATATATATATGTGTAATTATGTATTATAATATGCAGCATATGCTTATATGAATTTAGTGTAAAACAAAATGTTAAAATCAATACTAAAGAAGTACGTCAGTTGTGTAAAAATAATAAAATATTTACCATTTAATAAGTGACATTGGTATAAAATAGCTTCAAAACACCCTGAAACTACCTTGCTTATGCTAGCTACGAACAGATTACATGCTAGTAATATAAACAAAATGTCTTCATTTTAACAATATAAAATTAATAAGTATCCTTACAATTAGAAATGGATCGACTATCATCGAATACACCGCCATACAAATGTATGGCTTCCTCTTCTCTTTTTTGTTTCATTAACTCCTAGTGCAGCATAGGGCAGTTGTTGATAATATTTTCATTAAACAGTACATATACGTATTCCTGATATAATACGCATATATTTACATTTAAAGATGTCTTCAAATCTCTTCAAATTCGGATTCTCTCTTAATCCGAATAAAATGAGAAAATCCAAAACATTCATAATGTGCCTTGTAGTTTGGATCGATCACTGATTTGTTAATCCAGTTCACGTGTTATAACATGTCTTCTCAATAGTGTAGTGAAGTAAATTACATTTATGGGTTATGTACATACACTTATGTAAGGTTTATTGGCTTATAAGTTTTGTTTGCTATTTACTTATACACTTTCTCATGTGTCATGTGAATGTGTCATTCAAATCATGCATTAATTTAATGAGTAGTGAACTTTTGTTTAGTTTTTATTAAATTTGTGTTGTTAATAAATAAACATATTTAAGACTTTTCCTGTATTTTTAATATAATACCCACAATTCAAATGTCTCACTTGTCAGGTTTGGTCCCAATTGCAATGGATCCGGACTTGTGAAGTGTACGTAGGAGAAATTTCAATTAAAACTACTGATTTTTCAGAAACGTAAAACTGATTTAAGTAGAAAACTCAAAAAATAATTATAAAAATAATATAATATTAGTTTAATACCAAATAGGTTTAACACTATTGCATGAACCCATACAAAAAAAGAATATAGATGAATTAAGGTTAGGGGATTCAAAAACGGCCGGAGTCACTTGTCAACAGTGTCGACCAAATGGCGTTCAAAACACCCAATAGGATTTTACAAGCAGATCCAACAGTATACAACAACAACAACAGCAACAACAACAATTGATGTTAGGACCCCTTACATGAACCCAAACAAAAGATGGCAATGTAGAATGCATTAATTCTAGATAAATCAATTGAGATATAAAATTTTTTAAAGCATTTAAAAATGCGTTTAGGTCCTTTCTGATATATGTTATATTATATATTATTTTATATACAAAGCATATTATTTTATTATATAATTCATAAATTGTATTAAAATTGATTGTTTTAAACAATTTGAATCTTAACAATTTGTTTCTAGGACTTGCATGGGTCACTTGAAAGTTGTCCTACAGAAGATGTGTTCGCAGATACACCCAAAGGCCTAAAGGTTACTCTGATGGATCATCAAAGGCATGCATTAGCCTGGATAAATTGGCGTGAAAATCAAAAACCACGTGGTGGTATACTTGCAGATGATATGGGTTTAGGAAAAACTTTGACTATGATATCAATGATAGTTTCTGCTAAAGCAAGAGAAGAACAGAACCCAGAAAAAGTAGAAGAAGATTCTGAAAGCGATGATGACAAAAAAAATCAAGTTTGGTCGACAAAAGGACGACGAACATGTAAAATAATCTTTAACTAAAACTGATAGATTTTTGTAAATTTTTGTATATTTTAGATTATGAAGGTGGCACACTTGTGGTCTGTCCAGCTAGTTTGATCCGTCAATGGGAGAGTGAGATTGAGAATAAAGTAATGCGTAATAAATTAACTGTTTGCTTACATCATGGTAACAATCGCGATACCAAACCTAAACATTTACGCACATATGATGTGGTTATCACCACTTACAATATTGTTGCGCGTGAACATAAATCGTCGGGTGCAGTCTTTGGTATAAAGTGGCGCTGCATCATATTAGATGAAGCACATGTAATAAGAAATCACAAAGCACAATCATCCTTAGCTGTTTGTGCATTGCGTGCAAAATATCGTTGGACCTTAACTGGTACCCCAATACAGAATAAAGAAATGGATGCCTACGCGCTACTAAAGTTTTTACGTTGCTCACCATTTGACGATCTTGCACATTGGAAAAGGTGGGTAGATAATAAAAGTGCAGGCGGGCAACAAAGGCTCAATACACTAATGAGAACATTGCTATTACGACGTACCAAAGTGCAACTACAAGAACGCGGTATTCTGCAGTGTTTACCAAATAAAAAAGTTGAATTGGTTGAAGTAAATTTAGATAAAGAGGAAATGAATGTTTATCAACGTATTTTGGTTTATTCTCGCAGTCTTTTTGCTCAATTCCTTCATCAACGTGCAGAGCGCGATACTGACTATAATTACAGAGAAGAAGCAAACAAACCTACTTATTTGCAAACAAAAAATCCGAGCGACGCTTACTATAATCTTCATAAAAAATTTACTAAAATGAATCATGGTAATAAGGAAGTGAAATCACACGATATTTTGGTGTTACTGTTGAGGTTGCGGCAAATATGTTGTCATCCAGGTTTAATTGATGCAGTAAGTAGAGAAGTAAAATGACTTTTAATTGAATTAAATTATATATAACTTAATTACAGATGCTTGAAGATGAAGATGAAGCAAATTTGTCCAGTGATCACGATGTTTCCCACCGTGAAATTGATTTATTGGACCAATTAAATAAATTAAAAATAACGAATACTTCGAAAAATAGTAGTCTTCAAGATGATGAGTTGCGTCCAGAAGATGAAGTTATTGCTAAAGCATCTGCAAAAGTACTTCAACGGAGCAATCCAGTATTTAATTTAAAACGGCCTTCAACAAAGATGCTGCAAGTGTTAAAAACTTTGAAAAACTGTCTTTCGCAATCTGATGATAAAGTAATAATTGTGTCCCAATGGAGTAGTGTATTAAATATTTTTAAGAGTCACTTATGTGACGCTGGAATTACGCCACTTGCATTGGATGGGCAAGTACCAGTGAAGGATCGTCAAGGCATAGTGGATAAATTCAATAACTCAAAAAATTATAGAGTTCTGCTGCTCTCACTAACTGCTGGCGGAGTTGGCTTGAATTTGATTGGTGCTAACCATTTGTTTTTATTTGATCTTCACTGGAACCCGCAGTTGGAGGCACAGGCACAAGATCGTATATATAGAGTGGGACAGAAAAAAAATGTTAATATTTACAAGTTTATGTGCAAGGATACAGTCGAAGAAAGAATAAAAAACCTGCAAGAACAAAAACTATCAATTGCGGAGGGTGTGCTTACTGGTGTAAAGACAAGCGGTGGCAGTAAGCTTACGATGGAGGAACTACGCGGGCTCTTCGACATGTAGTCATTTGTACTTTTTAATATTTTATTTTTTTTAATATTTTATTTTTTTTAATATTTTATTTTTTTTAATATTTTATTTTTTTTAATGTTTTATTTTTTTAATATTTTATTTTTTTTATATTTTTTATGTTTAATTATCGATTTCTTACACAAATATTTAACATTTTTATAGTTGATATTTTTTTTTTTGTAATTTTATACATTCAACTTTTTTGTTGCTTCCTAAATTTTTTTATATTTCAAATGAAGCATCTAATTATATCCGTTCCAGTCAATCTGTGTAACAGATTTGAACTATTGAGTGCAGATTAACAATTTTAATTTGATGAAAAAAAAAACTGTAATTATAGATTATTATTTAATTTCTATATAAATAATTACTTTAAAATATATTATATTCTATTCTATAACATTATATTCTATATGTTATTTGTATATAAATAAAATAAATTATAAATAAAATAAATTATAAATGAAATTGCACCAAGCAACAACAATATTGTAATTTTAAGAGCTTGTCTTTTTAGAAAAAATGGAAAGGTTCTAAATAAAAATTTACCTAGTCTTAAATTACAAAATCTAACAGTAAAATCTATAGATGTTTTCCGAATAAAACAAGCAGAGTGCGTTGAGTGCTAACGAGCAGATAACATGGAAGGAATTACGAAGGCATATATATGACTTAGAATTTTGGGGTCATAAGTGTAGTGGGCGAGGAGAGATTATTATTTAGGAGTGAGAATGGATTAGGGATGGGTGGGATTTAAATTGAAGTCAACCAGAATCACGGCGGAGAAACCTAGCAACTTAATTAGGCATGTCCAAAGGTTAGTTGGATACAACTCAGTGTGTACATTGGTACATGAAAAGAGATGGACGACATATTGAAATAATAAATCGCTATAATAGTGTTTATCATGTTAGTGGATAAGGCCTTATAAATTATTATAGATATACAGGCTGCCACATTTACTGACCATAACACTGCGTTCATTGTTGGACTATAGCATCATGTCTTTCCTGTAGTCTCTAAAGGATTTCTATCACTTCGGTTATATACAAAATAATCTTAAGTTTTGTGGAAATCTCTTACGATAAGAAACTTCTAGGTACACAAATTTTTTAATTGAATTGATTGGGTCAGTTTGCATTTTTCTGGTTGTAACGAGAATGCTTTACGTTGTTCGGATATTTAAATACTTCAGGTATGTGTGTGTTAGGTTATCTTTAGATTCAACTCTTCCGACACAACATAATTCAGTGTTATATAAGATTATGAATGTTATATGTAAGAACTGGATCTCTTTTTTGTTTGCTTACTTGGTGTCAGTTATAGATTGGCAATGATAGTATCTATTATAACGGTGGGAAGGTGATATTTATTATAACGGTGGCAATAAATTTACGGATTATTTCATAAAAGTGGTATGCCAATATCTGAGAAATGAATGTCAGGGAGAGAACGCCTGCCTTAGCAAGCTCATCTGCACAGTAATTGCCCAAGACAACACTATGACCAGGAACCCAAATGAGATTTAAGTTTAAAGTTATAATTGATGTGACAGCAGATTGATAAATTTTCATCGGAGATTTGATTGCCAAGAACGCATAGTACTGTACTGATTTGGTAGTCGAAGCTAAGAACTAAGATCCAATTTTTTAGAGATTATGCCACAGTCGACTCGTTCGTCTATTTAGGAGCGGTCTGTATAAAAATCTACCATGTTGTGGCGCATTTAGGTGCTGCCGTAAGTAACAGTCAGCTACTTCAATTAAGGCGGAACCTGTGGCTCTAAGGACAAGGAGGAAATTATTTAATCTAATGCGTTAGTGCTCAACTTTTGCTAGAAGAAAATCAAAAATCATTGGGGCTCCTTTTCTTTCCGATCTGACTGAGCTGTCATCCTGCAATATTACGAATTTGTAGAAATGTCAGGTTGGTGTACCTTTACTTAATGGGAGAGTCGTTGCCTTTTTCGGCGTATGTTGTATAATCAGCTTCTAATCTATGTACCAACCAACGCTTTTGTTGTGGTACCACGACGGGTCATTATATGAGCTCAAGTGGGCTTTCTTGGTATACAAGATCGCCACTCAAACCTTACTTAACCAAACTTAACTTAAAATTAAATAAAAAACTTAAAATTTCGTCCTGTTTATTTGACGAGGTTAATCTTGTGGTCTGACAAGAAAGTTTATATACCCAGGATTTTCTATAAATCCCAGGGAATTTAGTTAATTTTTATAAAGTCTTGTGAACACTTTGTAGTTAGAGGTACAGGATTAAAATTTGAACTATACTCTTTTTTTATTTATTAATATATAACCAATTATGTGGACATAGATTAGTGATTATGAAGGCTAAGATTAAACTAGGATCGTTGCACCATTGATTTTTTGCCTTTCTTTTTCTTTCTTTTTATTAATGCAACTAGTAAATATACTTAAGACTAACAAGCATTTTTAGTTTAATAAATTATAAATATTTACGCTAAGGTTTTATTACTTAGTGAGGTCAGAAGGTTTATACGTTTTAATCACCGTGCTGAGTCAGTTGCGTTGACTAATTGTAAAACTTCTGAATTTTTGTGTTGTGTAATTTTCGTTACGTGAGCAACAGCATACAACAGTTTTTATGACGTCCTCGACGGGTTTGATTGCTAGGTCACGATGTAGGTCTGCACTACGAATGTACCAGGGCGCATTTACAATATTTCTAAGTACTTTGTTTTAGAAACGCTGTATTATCATAACATTGCTCTTACTGGTGTATCCCCATAACTGTATACCGTAAGTCCATACAGGCTTTAAAATTTGATTGTAAATCAGGAGTTTATTTTATCTGCTTATACTCAAGTTCTTGTTTTTTCTTTTTCACATGCTCTTTCCAACGTAGTTTAGCGTCTAATGTCATGCATTAGTATTTTGCTGTATACGCATAGGATATTTCCAGTCCATTTATATTTAATTTGCAGTGGGAGACCCTTTTATTCGTAAAGCCAACATATACCGATTTTGTATTGTTAAACTTAAGTCGCCATTGTTTCGTCCACTCATGAACATTATTAATAGCTAGCTGGAGAGTTTTAGTTGAGTTAATTTCATTAGAACCAATTCAAAATTAGAGCTGTATTTCATAGCATTATCCTTATAGCTTTAACATTATCCTTATAGTTTTTTACAGAGCATTTCTAGGTTGCGCCATTGATGATATTAATATTAATGATTATGACTTATTATTATTTTTTAAACATTTAATTTGTTGTCTACAAACTAAACATATTGTTTATAACAATATTACTTTCCGTGGAATAATAGGTTCCGGAGATAGTGTAAGATTTGGTAAGATGGAATCAAGTGCCGCATCGTTCCCTGATATTTCATTGAATAAAATAAAAGTCAATTTATTTTACTATTTTTATACGATTTTAAAACTTTATTTTGTCAAGATTGAAAATAAACAATATAATATTTATAATTTTAGTTTGTGTTTGGTTTTGGTTTTTGTCAAATTTTACATAATGTTCAATAAAATAATTTATATATTACGATTAAAAATTTTATTACCTTACTTTTTGGTTTTATAATTAATTTTTAATATTAGTTTTCATTTTATGTTTTGGTTTTTGCATAAATATTGTTATATATATATATATATATATTCATATATACATATATATATATATATATGTATATTTTACCAAATATTTAATTTTGTTTACTTACAATTTTTATTTAAATTTTCATTTCGTATTTTGCTAGAATAAAATTTAAAAATAAATTATTTAAACTATAATAAAGTCCAGTTTTAATTAAAGTCCTTTGAAGGCCTGATAAAATTTTCGAAACTCCAGAATTTTATTAACTTTTCATTGAAACGTAAATTCGGTAATTATGAAATAATATTGAAAATAGCCATTTTATTAAATCTTAAGCTTTAATATTCAATTAATTTTAAGAAATTATATACCATATATATTGAAATGATAGTAAAAATTAAATTTGGTTTTTACAGTGACTGTTTTTGCCAGTGTTAGTAAAAAGTTTTTATTTTGGTTTTTGCTTAAACTCGTATAATTTATTTTTTGAAATGTTTTTCTTTAATACAATTTGACAAATCATTTTTAGTTGTTTATGCCTTATATTTTATACTTTACTTTGGGGAAATAGGGGATTATGTTTTTATTATGTTTTCATATGTGTGTGTAGTATTTCTTGACTATTGTTATTTTATGTAAATACTGTTTTTACTTTTATCTTATTTTATTACTTGTTTTATATAAGTTAATTATATAAGTGTTTATTTTAAGTTCGCTTTAATAAATTAAAACGGTTTTTTAATTTCATGTAGTTTATTTATATAGTTTTTGTTTATATGTTTAAAATAATATAAAAATTATATATTAATAATAAAAATTATATTAAATTAAGTTATAATTTATATGGAATATATTTTTGAATATTTAATTTTTCATTGAATTCTTTTAAGATACAAGTATATATAAATTGCTTAATTAACCTTTAAATAGTTTCTTTTTAATAATTTGAAATAATAATTACATTTCGATAACTTTGAAAAATTTTTGGAAATTTCGAAAATATTTTATTTCCAGGGTTTGTTTATTTTCTCTTTTGCTGCAGTTTAGTTTAAGATAATATTTTATTAATCAATAACATTTAGAAAATCATAGATAATTGTACAACTAAGGGTGTGTATAATATTCATAAAAAAATGTTAAAATTTATTTTGTTGTTTTTTTTTAATTTTAAATTACATTAAATTATTATTTGACATGTTTGTTTTTAGATAAACGTTGAATTATTTTTTTTTTCGCCATAAATTTTTTTGAGTTTATAAATTTTGAGAACTCAAATATTATTTGCCAAAGTCAAAGAGTAGATGTTACATTCATTAAAATGTAAATTTAATAATATTTATTACTTTGAAATATTTTGATAAATGTGAAATAAGTGGACAATATTATTTCTAGAAAGCGGTCTCTGGGAAAGAAAACCGGAAGAAGAATGGGATTGGGATGGGACATACTATTCCAATGACGGTCTATTTAACGGCGCATTCCATCTCCTCATCCACAAATAAAGAAAAAAAAATTGCTTACTCAACTTGCTTAGTAAACTTGATATCATGGCTGGATAAAAGACTGGATTATTGGTTAATATCATTTCTTAATGAACAGTTGAAAAGTATACTTGACTTTGGAAACACAATATTAATTCGTTAGATCAAAATAAAACTCTATGCATATTTTGATTCATTCTTAAATATATTGAAATATACAATTTTCACAATAGTTTTAATTTTTTTTTTTTTAATTTTAATTTTTTTTAAAATAATTAAAGTTGTGTTAAAGGTTTATAAGTTTAAACTTTGTATAGTTTAGATAGTATTAAGTGAATTATATATAAAGATGCTCAAAAAAAGCTCTTTATTGTAAGAAAAAGCTTTCTCTCACTTAAGTCAATTTGGAGCGTGAGTGTGAATGTGACTGCTCAGTTATTTCTTTAGGTTTTGATATTTGAAATCCATATAACATAAGTTAAGTCTTTTTAGAGTTAGTGCATCTGGGCACTTTTATTTTTTGATAGCTGGGGCTATATGCATGTGTAAGGCTTGTATAGCTTTATGTATTCCTCAAAATCGTTGTGATTATTCGATGATTGATGTAAGATCTGCGTACCGCCCCGTGCGGCTAGAGATTGTTTTGAGATTACAATATTTTGGAAGTTCTCTCTTAAAAGCTACTTAAAAAGTGGTAACCCCTATTTTGAGTTTTTTATTAAGTTTCTATTTCTTAAAAACATTGTCCCCATAAAAGTAATTAATTATTGATTCAATATTTAAAGTCGTAGAAAGTTTAAGTCTACTCTTCACTTTTGGTCTTATTTTTGACATGTCATATGCGTATACATATATATACTTTTTTTTAGTTATATACATATGTATATATTTTTAAATTTTTTTCATTTTATACAATTATTAAATTTAATACTTTATACTGTTATTGTTTTTTTTTATATAAAAGTTAATTCTAAAATGTTTGTACTATATTGTGTGGAAATTATTCCGGTCTATTGCAGTTAAACTTAAAAAATTTTTTTATATTATTTTATGCGACTGCAATAAAAATAAAATTCAACTAATATATCATGTTCAGGAAACATTTGTTTTTTTTTTAATTTTTTATTGCCAATTTTAATTTTAATTTTAATTTATATTGAATAATATTAATATGCTTTGGTGCCGAAATAGCATATTAATTAACTTTATTAACTTAACTTTATTTTACATAAATTTTTTTTTAAATTTTGTTAAATATTTAATTTGTTAGCCAAAGTTTTTTAATTTTTTGTTTAAATGAATTTCAATTTTTTTTCATTATTAATTGCTTAGTAAACCCTTTCAATAATATTCATTTTTTATTTTGGTAGATCAGTTTTTTTAAGAAATTACAATCATTTCTTAAAAACTTTTTCCAAAAAAAAGTAATTAATTATTTTTACCAAACATTTTGAAATAAATAGTATTTTTTTAGAAATTTTTTTAAAAGTTATTTCTGTTTCAAAAATTGTTTTCAATAAAATTTTGCTAATTTTAACTAGGATTTTCTTTTAAACTTTAATTTTTTCGCATTTTGCAATTTTGCATTTTATTTTTTAATAAGGAAATCTATTAAATAAACAAATTATTGTGAAATTATTTATAAACAAGGAACAGTTATACACCCACTAGAGTGTATCTAGTTCTTATACTTTCTTATATAATTTTAATTAAATAAACATTATATATGCTCATTTTGTCATTATCAATACTTACTTAATATTTTATTATTTCATTAGCGCATTGCCTCATTATAATTGTTTATATATTAATTATGAGTCTTTTCTGTTTTTAGTTTTTGTTTTAAATCTTTCACAAATTGCATGTAAACCATAAAGTAGCATTAATTATACATCATTATAGTTTTAAAACTAAAATCACTTTATTTATAAAAATAATTACAGAACTTCAAGAAAAATCATAAAAAATAATATATAATATGCAGTTTTTATAAATATGCTTACTACAAATATATTTTAACATTATACCAAAAATTTTTTTTTTTAATATTAATTTTTTATAGTCTAACATTCTTGTTAAAATGATTTTGCTATTCTGAAATGTTAAGTCCTAATATTTTTAATGCTAAATAAATGTAATTTTTAATAATTATAATTATTTTATTTTATTACTTTTATTTTATTTACTTTATACACAAAAATGCCGATTGAAACTATTTTATTTTTTTTTCATAAAATATTTTTGTCAGTGTATTGAAATGATTACAAATAAAGTGTTGCCAATGCAAAATGTTAACGGTTTTGGTTTTTAAATATGGTCTATTTAGGGCCTTTTTAATTTTGTTTCTTTAATTTTTTATTTTTTTACATATAAATATTTTTTTTAGATTTTTTAGTTATATTTTAGCGTAAAAAATCAAGTTTTTTTCGTTTTTTATAATTTTTTATTTGTTTCTTGAAGGCACTTTTGTTCGGACGTTGCGGCCCATTTGCATTTTTTTCTTGTTGGTATTGTTGAGTGCTCGAATCGATTTGGAATAATTAAAAAAAAGAGTTTAACTTTTTCAAATGCATCAAAACTTCGCCTAAAAGTTTATCGAAAGTTATTAATTCCAAAAAAATTAAAAATAAATTTAAAATTGTATTGCCGGTTATTTGTGTTGTTTTTGTTGCCTTCGTGACTATTGCCAAGTTACAGTTTTGGATGTTCTTTTAAAATCGGTGCTATTTTGTATCTAGATTATTTAATTTGAGAACCGTTAACATTTATTACATTTGAACACAAAATAAATATTGTGTTTGTTGTTATTTTGCTGAAGTTTTCTTGTTTTTATAATATTACTTAGAAGTGCAAGTATTACTTACATATGAATATATAAAAGAGACATTAGTGAAATAAATGGCATTTATGGTTAAAGAAATGGCATTTATTGTTAAAGAAATGGCATTAATGGTTTAATAATGCCATTGCATTATTCTTACATAGTACATTAATAATATGATATTAATTTATTACAATAAATCGAATAATCACTATATTTCAAAATAATTATTCAAGTTGTTCATATGATTTATTAGAGAAAACGTACTACATAAATTATTATATATTTGTTCTGTACACAATAATATTATGCCTGAAGTAAATCAATTAGATTCACGATATTCTTTTATTTACTGAGTTAAATCTAATATTCAAATACAACTCTGCGTATTAATTATAATAAAACTAGTGTGATTTGATTGCAACATTAATTGATATGGTTTTTTCACAATTGATGTTTTATAAACTGCCATTTACTACAATAAATTTAATTATTATAATAAATGTCCTAGAGTACACTGTAAAAAATATTATGAATAAATTAGAATTAGAATTAATTGCGTTGATATTCACACAAAGAAAATTGAAAAATGTTTTATAAAATTATTAATTCGTTTTAATCATAGTAAATTTTATTAAAATATTTTACTTAATAAATTATCCATAATTTTTGGTATGAAAAGTAATAATTTTAGAAAACTTCAGCTTTTTTTATATATAAACTTTAGTAAATAATATTAAATTATATATTTACTTATTTAATGAAAAATATAATTTTCTTTTTATATTTTTCATAATGCCGTTCTGTAACATAAATGAAAATAAAAATACCTGCCGTTTAAAGTTTTTAACTAACTTAAAACCGGTTTTATATTAAAACAATTATTTTCTTAATTTAATTAATCGAAAATTGGGCATAATTGTGTATAAATTTTATTTTTATCCAACGTAAACATTTTTTTTCACATTTTTTTTCGAAATAATTTAGTAAAACGTACAAAAAAGAGCATAGGTTATACGATTAAATAGCAGATTTTTTTTTTATATTTAAATTTTAATATACACAAATTTATTGATTCTTTACTTACGTTTTTGAGTCTAAACATTATAAATTTATTAGTTTCAATTTTCACAATTTTTCTTTTAAAGACTATCATATTATTATGCTCATAATTTTAATTCACGTTTAATTAATATAATTTTTTCCTTTAATTTTTATTCATAAATACTACATTTTCTTGCCTTAAAATATACAATCAAGAAGTTTTTTTTGTGTTTATTTTTTTTCTTTATTTTTTAGTTATAATTAAGACTTAACATAATTTTTACACATTTAATTTAATATTTTATATTAAAATATACAAAATTTTTTATTTCTAAATACACAAATTGTAGAAAATATAATTTCAAAATTTTACAAATAATATTGTTTTTTTTTATTTTAAATTTTGTTTATGGAATTTTGTAGTTGTTTTTGCTGCATAATTAAATAATTTTTTTTTAAATTTTAAATAACGTAGAATACACCTTAATTTTAGAAAATTTCATTGGTTTTTATTTTATTTGTTATTGTTTGTGGTTTGTGTGATTTAAAATAAGTTAAACATTAGTTCAGAAATAAAATTCAAATCTAATAAGAACAAAAAAAAAAATTAAAATAGTTTATTTTTGAATTTTGAAATCTGCTTTCGCTATTTTTTTGTATATATAAATTTTATTGTTAAATTTGTTTTCGATTTTGAATTTTGTATTTGAAATTAAAAAAATTTGTTAAAAATTTAACGATATTATAAAAATTCAAATGCTTAAAATTTCTTATATTGTGATATGATTTTATTTTGTAATTTGTATCTCCTCAGCCAATTCGAAGCAATAATAAAATTTATATATAATCTGCAAGGTTTGATGGTTGATTGGTTGGTTGCAGTGGCAGTGGCAGGTCATTAGATAACTTTCGTGTACCTCACACATTTCGTGTACCTCACACATTTCGTGTGCTACCACATTCCTTGCAAGATCCCTAGTATAGAAGAGTAGAGACAAACCATAGTTTCATCATAATTTTTATTAGAAAATTTATATTCTCAATTGATTTGAGAAATAGTATAATACTTTGTTTTATATATCTGTTTTATAATTCGATATATCATATTAATAGTTTTTGTATTATTAATGGATATATGATTAGTGGCATGCGTTTGCATGAAAATTTTGTTAGGTTATAAGATTTTGACAGTGTAAGATTTAGAACAATTTGTTGGAGAGAAAAAGGTCAGTTGTTTTCATGTCGATTGATGTTTAGACGTTATTTTAAATACTTAGTTTTCCTACACATATCTTTTTTATTTTAATTATAATATAAACTGTTAATAAATGTTGATGATGATGACATTATCCTTTTTGAGCATGGACTTTCAATTGTTCACAAATAGAAAGTAAATAGTTTATATTTAACGTACGCATAGTTATTGGCGTCAGAGTACCTTCTTCTATAAATTGTTCTCACATGAAACTGTAAGAAATCTTAAACGAATTTAATAAAATTTTCTCTTTAAAGCAACGGAAACAGTAACGGAAATACTGCTTAAAAAGCATTGCCTGCTTTTAGGTGTTGTTAGATTTGTCTACATAAAGATTGCGTGGCGAATAACCTTGCTTATACATATATGCACATGTGACACTTTCAGTTTGATATAAAATTTTTCCAACTGAACTTTATTAAATGTCTTTAAAGCGCAGTGCAGACTTTCATTTTTGAGAGGGAAAATCTAAGAATAACACTCAAAAATATTAGTGTGCACCTTTGAATGACACGCTACCAACATGTTGGCGTGCTCACCACTTACAGCGTGCGTAAACACCGTTATTGTTCAAAAATTTTGCTTGAATGACTACTCTTGAATGTGAGCATGTTCAAGTTTGGTCGCTAGAATAAATTTGAGCAAGAGAGAGCGCAATTTGCATGACATTCAAATATGATAGTCTGTACCACGCTTAAGGTGTTTGAAACTACAACTGTTTAAAAGTAAACTATTTAAAAAGTGTTGCCTATTTTTAGGCGTCATTTGATTTTTTTATAATAAGTTCGCCATAAGCTGTTTATATACTCACATAAGTTTTGAATTTTTATAATATCGTTTCAATTTTAGTTTTTTATTGAATTAAAAATTTTCATTCTTGTTGTTATTAAGTATATTTCCTTTTTCAATTTCGTTTTAATAAAATGTTTTTGAATTTTGTTATTCTATTTTTGGAATTTTGATGCTTTTTGGTCAATTTTTGTCACTTTGTTGTAATTAAAGTTTAATTAATTTTTTAACTATTTTTTATTTTACTTTTATTGTTTTGTTTATTTAATTTTTTGTTTTTTGCTTTTGTATTGCTTTTGTTTTTGTTTTGTTTCCAATATTTTTCTTTACTTTGTTACGAAAATATAATTTAAGGCAGATTTTCTTAAACAATAATATATATAAAATAAAAAGTTAAACACAAATAAAAACTTTACAAGAAATTAAATTTAAAATACACCGAAATATTAAAAGTTTTTTTGTTAAAAAATTGAAATTTAATAATTTTATTTTTAAATCCCTTAATAAATTTACAACTTTAATTTTAATAACTTTTTAAGGTTAATGTCTTTTTTTGTTCATTTTTTATCATTTTTTTTTAATATTATGTTTCTTAAAGATAAGGCGCGAAGGTGCTTAAAATAAGCTTGTACTTTTTTTCGTGATATTTTTTATATATTTTACGTTCCTCAAATTTTTACGAAATTTTGGGTCCAAAATTTAGTAAATTTTGTTATATAATTTTTGAGATTTTGAGTTTTTTTGCTTTTGTTTATATATTTTGTCCTGGACTTACACCGAGAGAGAATTATCCAAACATGGCCGAGATCATTTTTATAATTTTGGTTTTTTAATTTTGTCATAAATTTTTTTACGCGTTTTAAAGTACATTGAAAATTTTGTTTTGGAAATAAAATTTTATTATAAATAAAAAATAAAATTGAAAATAAATATATTTTTTTTTTGATATATGTATGTTTTAAGTTTTGTTTTTGTTTTAATTTTAAAACAAAATTTTATATATATATTAAATAAATAAAAAATCCTGCCTGTAAATTATGATTTTTATTTATTTTTGCGCAATTTTTTTTTGTCAAAATTACAATTTTTACATTACAAAATGCAGCAACAAATGTTCGAAATATTTATAAAAATCTTAAGCAATTTTTTAATTTTGTTTTTAATTTTGTTTCGAATTTACACCCAAAAGTACGAAGCCTAAATTAATTTTTCTCAACATTTTTACATATACTTTTGTGTTTTTTTTTTGTTTTTTTTTTTAATTAATTTATAGGAACATTACCGAAAGTATTTTTTGTCTAAATTGTACACTTAAATCTAAATATTATATATACTTTTTATAATATATATCATAATTTTTTTTGTGCTTAAGTTTTTTCTAAATACTTTAATATTTGTTGCCACATATTTGTGCCTAAATTCATTTTAGTTTTGATTTCAAAATTATCATTTCAAAGGTTTTGGTTTTCTTTCTTTAGAGTTCTTTAAGTGTTCACATAATTTTTTATTTAGAAGTTTTACTTGCTTTTAGTTTTTGCATTTGTCCGAAAATGCTGTCCAAAGTTTGTTAAATTTATTAGTCCATCCATTTTTTTTTTTTAATTTTTCATTTTCATCGAATGTCAATTTTTAGTAGGTGGCATATTTTTTTGCCAGACTCACTTTTAATAGATTGTTTTTCTTCATTTTTGTTTAATACTAAATATTAAGTCTCGTTTCGTTTAATTATTTTAGCCAAATATTAATCATTTAACGCCGAAAAGTTCATGATCGAAACTTTTATATTTGTTATTTAAGGAAATTATTTTTTTGTTTTTTTTTCTAGTGTATTTTTGTTGTTTTATTATTTTATAAGTATTCCATAACAAATTTCGATTATAAAAACATAATAAAATTAAATGTTTAATGAAAGTAAATATGTAATATTCATTTTGCCAAAATTTTAATGCGAAAAGTTTATTAATTTTTCAATATGTGTGTTTCCTTTATAAATATAAGAAAATAAATATTTTATTAAAACTGCAGATACATATATTTCTCAGTAAGATTACGAAAAGATGCTGTATATTGTGGCTACATTTTCAAACTAACTCTTAGCATACTATAAATTAGCTAGATATTTGCGACTTATATAGGAATGCAATAAAGAAGCTCAACTAATGCTAGAATTATTATTATTATTATTATGACATGATCTATTAATTATAATCACAATTCAAGAACTTAGTCTATTAAAATATGCTTTCCAGACACCTCTATTACGCGCTTATGCTCTAAGCTCGCTGAATGAATTCACAAGGTAAAAGGAATCGTGGACGGCCAAAAAGTACTTGGAAAATCGAAAAATCGATAAACAGGAAAACTAATAAAACTAACATTAGAATAATAGTGGAAATAAATTTGAGGTATGCGATATAAGCTTATAACGATTTAAAAATTGTCTGTTTTGAAGCACACCGCTCTCGCCGCCTGTATAAACTAATAGTAGTAGTAACTAATAGTAGTTAGTGCAAGATAGCTGTTATGTTGGAACTCAAGTTTACGACAGCGGCTAGCGCTCCAGCTAACTCCAGATTTGTCGTAGAATATAAGCCAAGTTGTGTCGACCCTTTGATTTGAAACTATACTTGGAGTGATGTGTATTGTGAAGCTTTAAATACGATTCGATAAAGAAAGGTTGATGACTTGCTATGATTTACTTCCACTTAAAGATGACATGAAGCCAAAATTTGGCGTAAAACATAAGCCAAGATTTGTCGAACCTTTGATTTGCAACTATACTTGGAGTGATGTATGCTGTGAGGCTTCAAATACGATTCGATAAAGAAAGGTTGATGAGTTGTTATGTTTTACGTGCACTTAAAGATGACAGTAAGATGAATTAAGTAAGTAATATAATTCTTCTTATTTTTTAATTTAATTTAAAAACAAAAAAAATTATTATATGTATATAATAAAGATTTTTTTTTAAAAATTATTTACAGTGTTAACATTCCTATTTTCACACAAATAGTACACTATAACTTTCCAACATCTATATAAACTATATAAAATAGTTGTATAAAACAGTGGGTTATGATCTGCAGTTTTCCATAAGTTATTCTAATCAGACTTTATATTATTAAAATTTTTTTCATGTTATATGTGCATTCTATGTTATTGTTTTGGAAATAATTTCGTTGCTTTTTTATAAAAATAAAATGAAATAAAATTAAATTTATAAGCTACAAAGAAATTATAATTATTAATTAAGATTAATTAAGAAATTAGAGTATATTTAGGAATACCGTGTTGTATTTGAAAAGCATATTTGACCTTCTACTTTCGTTATTATTTTATTATATTTTTATAGTTTAAAGTTATATAATATATACGTTTTAATATACATATATATATATATCTATAAAGTTGAAATAAGTGTTTTACTATAAAATGTAATTATTTTAATTTTATTTTTTTAAATCTTAAAATAGCAATTTGTGTCTTTTTCTCATTTTTATAAAAAAAAATTTTCTTTCTTAAAGGTTAATTCGAAAAATAAATAATAATTTTTTTGCGTGTAATTTTTTATATAATTTGTGTATTACTTGTGTTTTTTTTATAGGTTAAGTTATACATAATAATAAATTTAAAGCAAAAAATTAATTAAAATGACAATAAAAAAATATAAGTTTATGTGTTTAAATAATGTTAATTAAAATTTATGTTTTAGTTTAAAACAAAAACCATTCTTCTATATATGAATTGTTTAAAATTTTTAATTGAGCATATGCACTAAAAAATTAATATTTTATATTATTATTCTTTTAGTGCTAGGATACAGTGTTTTTGTTTTTTTAATTTTATTATTTTTTAATTTTATTATTTCTTTTAATAGTCAAATTTTGAAATTTTTCTTTACATAAAAATGTTTATTTTAATTATAATGACTTTTTTTTGCGTTTTATTTTGACATTTTCGTTTTTTTATATATTACATATTGAAAAGTGTAAAATGTTTGTAATTATTTTGTTTATGATTTGATACATTGAATTTTTTTTTTTTTGCATTTTATGGTTTTTTATATATATAAAGTTTTAGATTTATATATTATACTTTTATATTTCTGGTCGAATGCCATATACTTTCTGGATCGTAACTATTTTCGTATCATTTCAGCATTTTATATATAATTTTTAGTTTTTTACTTTATTTTATTTTTATTTTAATTTTTATTTTTTTTTACTAATTTGAATATATGTACTTTAAAAATAAATGTTTGCGTATTAATGCATTGAATAGAAGCTTTCCATTTAAAAAAATGTTTTAAGTCATATATAGTTTAATACTATTTAAGATGGTGCAAAACATAATACAATTAATTACTTTATTTTTAATTTAAATTTAATTTATATTTTGCTTTTCTTTGTTTGGCATTTGACTATAATTTTCGAATTATTTACTGTTTATTTGGTTTTATTTCATAAAGTAAATTAAAGGATTTTCTGTGGTTATTTCTGTTTAGATTGCTGCTAGATTTCCATTGAAAAATTATTATAGTTTTGGTACCTGTTAATTAATATTTTATTTGCTTATATTTTATTATTTAAATTATCAACTACAGTTTACAAGTAATAATTATAAATATAAATATATATATATATATATGTTTGAAAATTGATTTTAGTGCACCGTACGGCGCTCAGTGTTTGTTGTCTGGTTTTTAGTAAATTACTATTTTTAAAGCATTCATTTAGGCGCAAATAATTTTTAAATATTAACGTGTGACTATATCTGTTGCACATAGAAACTATTTTTATTTAGTTTGTTTGGTAAAATTGTTCACATCGGTTTATGTCTAGATTCTGAATTCTTTAAAATTTTATTAGCTACATTTATTAGTATTAGTTTTTGTTTTGGTTTTTCTATATATTTTTGTTAAAAATCTTTATTAATATATTATAAAAAATATTTCTGGCACTATTGTTTAAATAATTGTTTGATACTTTTTGGCAGAATAATGGTTTTTAACTGAAAATCTTATAACGGCCGAATATGGTTGTTGTTGCTTGAAATGAAATAAATTTAACATATAATATTGCAGTATATAAATAAAAATGAGATATTTTAAATTTTCTTATGATTGTTTGAAAATTTCTTACATTAATTTCGTTGGTTTGTGATTGTTTCTCTAAGAGATTTTAATGTTTTTAATGTTTAAAAGCTAACGACTCCAATATATAAAGATATAAGATAACTGATTCAAATATGTTCTATTCCATGTGAATGAAACTAGTTCTAGAAATAGTAAGCAGGAAAGTATTCTATATTTTTATATATAAAACAGGGTATACAATAATGATGATAGAAATATTCATTATTGTTCATTGTTCTATTATATTCATTATTATGATAGATAGAACAAATATTTTATTTTGATCTATGAAAATAATTGTTGGTTTTATTAATCCGTATATAATTTTTTGGGCAACAAGTCCCAGGCTTATAAATTTGAACGTCTCAAATTTGAAGCAATGATTTTATGTATTTTAACCGTACAGGCGAAGCTGCGCTAAAATATTGATATTATTTTAATATCAATAATATTATTTTATTATATTTAAATATATATAATAATTCACAATTTGTAAATTGTTATAATTTTTAAATAATAGGAATAGAAGAACCCCCTTTATTTTATTCCGTTTAAGTTGAATATAATATTACTTAAGAGATTTATTTATTCCAAGAAATTGAAAAATCTGTCCGACTAATCTTGGTTGTAGGTTCTTGTAAGTCTTCTTCTTTTAACTAAAAAGTTTGAAAAAGTGTTTGATTAAAGTGATTTAAATTCGCATTTTTACATAAATAGTTCTATATATCTCATGAAGTCGGGAAAATGTTAAAAGAACAATATTATTTATTTATTCTTTTGTTAAAATCGTGAGAACTGCATACCATTGAATACCACTTTTGGTTATAATAATAGTTTCATATATTAAATAATCTACTAAGAAGTTTCAATGAGAAAAATTATTTGTCATCCAGTGGAATAATTAAAATAAACGACAATGGAAAATATGTCCAATAATGACACAGAAAAGAATTAGTTATTTAGTAATTAGTTATTTATTTAAATAACATTTAGTGAAAAAGTAATTTCCTTTTAAATTTTTTATTAATACAAATAATGTCAAAGAGATGAGTTTGAGTACTTAATTCAAAATGTAAAATATTAGAAGTCTTTTACGAGGACCATTTGAAAATTTTCATTTATATAGTATTTTTTATAATCCGATATCTACATCTTTCCAAAAAAATTATCAGTAAAAGCGAAAATACTATATTTTATGAAACTGTATTGCTTATGTGGAAGATTGCCAATGGAAGAACCCTGGTATACAATGCATTACTCTTGAATAATAATTAATTTTTTTGATGCTCACTAATTATTTTATTGGAATCCAATATTAAATAATGTTGAGAACTATAATGAATTCGTTGTGGTATTAATGAGATATAAATTTTTTAAAAATTTAATAACTGAAGTAATGAAAAAGTAGTTTTAGAATATATCACCGTTTATATATCACATTTGAACATAACTATATGTTCAAATGTATTGCTTCAAAAGTACCGTATTTCTAAACTGAACTAATACCTTTATATATTTAAATCGTTTCGCTTGCTTTAAATTAAACATTTTTTTTCCTTGCTTATTTAAGATTTACTTGCTCTTTTCAATGGTTTTAAATTTTTTTTTATTTTTGCTTTAAAACTAAAACTAAAAGTTTTGCTTTTATTTAAAAATTAACAAAAAATGTTTGCATTTAAATAACTTAAAATATTCTTTAACTAAAAAGTGGCTTAACGCATTGATCAATGTGCTGCCTGCCATAAAAATGTATGTAGGGCACTTAATCAACTTTTGGTTGTATATTTTCACTGTATGCGACTGTGTTTTAGAAACACGCTACATACATATATGTAAATATGTACATATGTTACTATTGTAGTATTAAATGAGACGGTAAAAAAAATAAATGAAAATGTTTTATAAAATACGCCTAAAGGCAGACTAATAATTTTTATTATATGCTGCTTTCAGTTGCATTTTAAAAAAATTTCATTTTTCATTTATTTGTTTGTTTTTAACTATTTTATGCTATTGTAAAAAATATTTTTAATTTAAAATTATTTATTTAGTTCTTAGCTCGGTTTTTAAGCTTTTGTTTTGATTTTCTGTTATGGGTGTTTGTTGTTAAAATATATATTTTTTGTTTAATTTTAAGCTTAATTTTTCAACTATTTTATATGTATTTTTTTAATATATAGTAAATATATATTAGCTGTTCAGTTTGGTTTTTTTTTTACATAAAACTTATTTATTAAAAATATCTGATCACATTTGTTTGCAGTCTCTGTAAAAATATTTATTTTAAATATTTTGAAATGTTTATTATTTATTTTTTATATAAAATTTAATATATTTTTATAATTTACTAACTTTTACTATTTTTTTTCTTATTAATACATATATATCTTTGCATATTTTAATATATGCCATTCGTTTTTTTTTTTTTTTGGTTTAAAAAAGTTTTAACAACTTTTGCTTAATCAGTGGAAATAAAAAAAATTTAATTATTGAAAATAAATTGATTTTTATATAAAAACTGAAAAATCTCGTAGTTGACATCTGATTTCTCTATTTTTTTCGGATAAATTGCGTTTTTTTCTATGATTTCGTAGCTGTATGGAAAATTTTTTCATTTGGCTTTTAGTTATATAAAATTCTTTTATGTATATACATAAATACTGTTTAGATTTTTGATATATAATTTTGTATTACGTCTGCACAATTTTTCGTTGTTTTGTAATTTCGTTAACAATAAGTCAATGAAAATTAAAATAATTGAAACAAAAATATTTATATCACTGGGCTATTGCATTGTATTTTTAATATTTTACTTATTCTCATTTTCTTATTTTGTACTATTGTTTTTTTAATATTGTGGTTGTTGGCTCTCAAAATTAAATAAAAAATGTTGCTGTTAAAAAAGTTGTTGGTGCAAAATTATTTATTTATTTTTATTTATTCTGTATATTTCATTTTTGTTTAAATTTAAAATTCTGATTTTTATATAAATCATTTTTAAGATTCATTCAGTTTTATTCGCTTTCAAGCTAACGAGTTAGTGATTTTGTATATCATAATTTATTACAATTTAAGCAATTTTCACATGTAAAAGCAACAAAGTCAATTAAAAATATATTTAAAAAATTGCCAATTTTTTGGTTTATTGTTTATAATAAATCATATGTTTATGCATCATTATGCACGTCATGTAATAATAAAAAAAATTCACTGGGCTATTGCATTTATATATTTTTTCTGTAATATATATATTCATATATATATATATATGTTATTTATATATCTTTACTGATATCTATTGCTTTGTATTTGTATATATGGAAACCAAAAAAGTTGCATATTTTCTTGTTGCTTACATTAATTGCCCTAAACTGCGCTGCAAAATAATATACAAAATACACTTCCTGTACACTTTGTAATTGAAGACGCTTTCATATATCATCGAATAGTTATTCTCATTTTGCACCACTGGTAAAAAAAAATATCTTAATAATTGTTTCTCTAATTGCTTTGTTGGTTGTCTTTTTTAAAAAAAATTCAAGACAACTTTATAAAAACGAATAAATAAAATAAAAATATATTCTTTTACTCATTGTAACGAAATTTCACAAAAACTTGTGAGTTTATTCACGCAATTTCTTACTTCATTTATATCAATTGTCTGATTCTTCAAGATAATTGTCAATTAGTTTGATTTTAAAAAATTGTTTAAAAAATTAAGAACTTTTTATCACTTATTTTTGTTGTTGGTTTTTATTGATGTTTGCTTTAAATACTCGTTGTAATATGACGAGAAAAGAGTTAGTTAAATTTCTTTACTAATTTAAATATAAAAGTTAAGAGATATGTTGCTGTATTGAATGAAATTGAATATATATTGGCAGTAATTAGTCAATATATATATGGAAATATTAACTAATAACCTGTTCTGTCCTAGAAATATAGTGTAATGAATTATTAAAATTCCAACTAGTGCACTATTAAATTTACAAGTGATAACTAGTAAACGAGTTATGTAATAACTAGTAAATAACGAGTTAACTAGTTAATGAAATAAATAAAATCTAGTAATTTTGTCTTACAAATATAACATAATGAATTATTAAAATTCTGACAATGAAGCTATTAAATTAACAAGTACTAACTAGAACACTTTAAGACTTTTATAATAAATAAAATCAATCCGAACAATTATAAATTGAAATAACTAAATAATATTTACCTACTCTTCATATCTGTTCAAATTGATTATTTGTATTAATAAATACCTAAAATTTACTAGTTAGCATTTGTAGGAAACTGATAGAGTAACTGATATTTTCTACTAAAAATGTATGATTCCATGAATATTTCTATGATCTAGTAAATTGTTAGCATATTATTATTTGGTTACTAGAATTACTAATTGAAAGTTCAGTTTTTTTATTCTTTTTTATTCCATTAACTCACAGCGAAGCATAGGGTCTTAATAGTTATTTTTATATATAATTAGAAACTGGAATATTTTTATTTGTTTAAAACTTCTGAAGACTACTACATTATATTCTCATTGAGCTGATAATTTTAGTTTGACTTGGAATTTAGCGAGAATTTTATTAAATTAAATTTTATTAAATTTTAATGGAATAAAAATATATTTCATTTCAAGAGCATAAGCTAGAGATTATAAGATGAAAGAATAAATTAAAGTAAATTTACTTTGCATCTGAATAAAATAAACGCGCGAGCTAAAACAAAATAGTAAATGATGACGAAGAAAATGATGGAATTGCCTACTTCATTCACCTAAAGTATGCAACAAAAATATCACATAAGCATTAAATTATCAACGAGTATTTAAAGTAACGATTAGTTGTTAATATTTGTTTAAGTGCTGTTATTTGTTGTTGTTGTTTTTGTTCTTTTTATTATTTGTTGAAAATGAAAATATAAATTGTTGTTGTTATAAATTGTAACAAAAATGAAAAACAAAATTAATATATATAAATATTTAAATTATTTCATTTAATTATTGATTTATAACTTTTATAAAGTTTTTGGCTTTTTCGTTTCTTTTTTTTTTTGGTTGCGTATTTTTTGCTTTTCTTTCTTTTTTCGTTTTTTTTTATCGTTTATTTGTATTTTTTAATATAAAAATATGTATTATTTTTTTAAGTTTTTTGGTATTTTGTTTTGTTGTACTATAAAATTATCCCGGTTTGTGCAAAAATGCACATTTCACTATTGCAAATTAAAATATTGGCACAATGTTGCAGTATTGAAATTCTTAAAGAAATTCCAATTCTGTTCAGTTAAAATTGTTGTAAATAAAAATGTGTTTAATATGTAAATTATGCTTCAGTTTATGTTATATTTTATTTTATTTTATTTTAATTAATTATTTTTAATATTAGGCATTTTTTATTGATTGAATAATTTTTTCATTTTAACTTAGGATGGTAGAATGGAAAAGAAAAATTTCAATTTATTAATATATTTATATTATATGATTAAAGTTGGTTTTGATATGTTGAAGTTGTAAAAAATTGTTGTTGTTCAGTTTGGAAGTGCTTAGTTCTCTTTAATTGTATTCTTTAATTTTTCAATATATGTATATAATTTTTCATTCGTTATATATGATAACTTCGTTTATATTTTGCTTGTATCGTATTGTCAATTTTAACAAATTATTGTTTTCATTTGATATTTTATATATAGTTTGAAATTATAATGAAAAAACATGTACACGTATGTACAATTTGTGTTGTATAAATATTTTTTAAATATTTCATTTAAAAAATTTTTAAATAAAAAATATCACATCCGAGTTGCGAATGTTTCCCCTGGGCTATTGTTTTGTTGAAATAAATTCAAAAATTGGCATTTATTGGTTAATACTTTTATATTATTATTGTTAATTGTTTTAATTTTATATTTACTTTATTGTTATTATTATTATTATTTTTTTTATTTAATTATTGCAACATTTTTGTTATTGTTACGAATTTATTTTTCAGTTTGTGAATATATATCAAAACAATTTTGAATTTTTTTGTTTTTTATAGCCAAACTTTAATTTCAAGATGTTGTTTATAGAGCAATTTGAGTTTTAAGAGGGTTTTCAGTTTGAATAATTGGTATATATTGCAAACTATTAGACGAAAGTACTTCTCATGTTAAAATTAACTAGCGAAATGATGTTTTTAGCCAGTAATCCTTTTTTTTCTTCCAAAAA
Source organism: Teleopsis dalmanni (assembly GCF_002237135.1). NCBI lineage: Eukaryota > Metazoa > Arthropoda > Insecta > Diptera > Diopsidae > Teleopsis > Teleopsis dalmanni. Next base: position 151,526,194 of record NC_051847.1, read on the forward strand.
ATTATGTGAGTAATGACAATAATTATTACAAGAGGTTAAAACAGTGTACATTTAAAAATTTTTTTTTAATAGTTAGAATATAGACTATCAATTCTATATGGATGTGTAGCGTTTAGCAAAGCCTCATCCACTATTATTCGTCAGCTAGAAATTGTACAAAGCCAGGCTCTGAGAAGACTTTTCAAGGTACCATGGTACATTAGGACAAATGACATCCTCAGGGACCTCAAGATTGATCCGATCAAAAAATACATAAAGGATAGAGCCCCGAAATTACTGACAGGCTAACCAACACGGTATTTTCGAATCTCAGTATGGTTACAGGATCCTCGGGGATGTATGCAGATCTGAGGTCAATTATTGTTTAGTCTGATGAAGTGATAAACAATAATCCAGTCAAAGCGTAGAGAGGGGTTATGAAGAAACCTCGTAGTTAATAGAGAATAAAAGTGCTCAAGTGCTGTGACTCAACTAGCCTCAACATAATATATCCCAAGACTAAAATTGTGAAGATCGCGTTGAACTATGTAGTTATTATATCTACTACAGTTTATAGTGATTAATAGGTTTGAAGTTTAAGAAAAAGGAAAAGAAGAATTACTAGTTGGAATTATTAACTGTAGATAGCAAACTGCTGATCAAGCTAGATGGAGACGGCTATTAAACATGGTCAAGGATAATACATATGTGTATAGTCTAATTAAGTAGTGTGTTAATTTACTGCAATAGATAATTGTAATACTCTGCTTCACAAAGATCCTAATGGTTTACTAGTTAGGAGTAGTAATAACAGTAAATAGCAAGCTGCGGATAAGGTTGACTGGATGCAGTTACTTGACACAATCAAGGACAATACATATGTGTACAATATAAAAAAGTAAGTAGTAAGTAATTTCTGTACAAAAGATTATTGTGGTACTACACTGGGAGCTTAAGGATTTACTAGTTGGTATTAATAACAGCAAGCTGGTGATCAAGCTTAAGTAGTGCAAAGTACATCAAGAACCTTAAAACAAAATACAGACTGTTATGATATTAATGTGATTTAAAAAAATAAATTTTAAATCGTATACCATAAACTGTAGTTTATAATATATAGTTATAAAAAACCTCATATTATCTCTTGGTTTAAAACTCCAGAACCTCATATATAATTATCACTTTCAAAGTTGTAGTTGTATTGTTAAGTTACTATACTTATGTCTACAAATATTTAAACATAGTAAATATGTAGTATAAATAAAGCAAAAATACTATTTTAGCTGAATGAAATTTTTAAAGAAAGTTCTTTAGTTTTTATAATAACTTTTGTCTAGAGTTTACTATAGCACCAACTATGACAGTCAAAACTCTTTTCATTTGCTCTCTGTAAGCCAAACATTATAATTTAGTGTTATTATTATTTCTATTATTATTTTAATATTTTTATATTATTGTTAAAAATAAAAAGTTTAAATAAAAATTATGTTTATAAAAATGTTTTAACTAAGGATGGTTAATTGCATAAAATACACCAATTTCCGATGTATCGCAAAACTAAAATTTTTCGTAATTAAATGAATAATTTTGAAAACTGATTCCGGTTAAAAAGTCGTAGACTTCACGTAAGCTACGCTTTTTACTATTGCAGTGCATAAAACTTATGCTGAACTTAGGATTGCTGCCCCGTCAGAATCTATACGCTTCTTCGAGGGCAGCTCATAAAATTATTTGTGATGATGCTTTGCTTTTTTGTGTTGTTTTATTTTCTGTTTTCTGTTTTCCTTTTTCCTTTTTAATATTTTGAATTTCTGTTATTTTGTTCTTCGAAATAAGTGATAAAAACTTTATATACCAACATTACTTTTTTTCGAAATTTGAAATTTTGTATATGTTTTTTGGCCAAAAGATTTGAAATTTTTGCTTAAGAATTTTGTTGTGTTGCGTTTGTGCTACTAAAAAAACGCAATCATTATTTAATTTCTATTTTGTTGAAATATTTTTTTAATTTCAATAAATATTTTTTACTTAAATTTTGTTTTTAAATTTTGTTTTTAATACCAAAACTGCTTATTTATGTGTAATTTTGTTTTGTTTTGTTTGCATATCGTTTTTTACTGTTTTGTGATCAGACTTATTTATGAACTTAGGATGTTTAATTATTAAATGAAATTGTTAAAAATATTTTATGTATTATTATTATATTATATTATATTCGTTTTTTTTATTTAATTTAGAAATTTTTATCGAAATTTTTTAATTCATATATTTGTTGAAAAGTGCTTAGCCAAAGTATTGAAATGGTATAATTTTTAATTTTGTCTTATTACTGTTGTTTTTTGATATATACCCCTTTTTTCGCATTCAATTCTGAATTATTTGGTTTGAATTCGAATTTAAAAATTATTTGCGCCTAAATGTATGCTACGATTCTTTAAAGAAATTTTGCTTGTGTTGCTATGTTTTACTAGTATTTTAAGCTTAATATTACAATTTAATTATTTAATATTTATATATATATATATAAAATGTGACTATTTTTTTTAAAGATGCTGTTCGCTGTGTTGTAGATTTTTACTGTGTAGAAATCTGCTTGTTTTATTGTTGTTTGTTTTTATACGTAATTTATGTACAAAGTAGCCAATTAACAATACAATTCTATGCGATTGGCTAATTTTCAATTTTAATTATAATTTAAATAATTGTTTTTTCGTTTAAATATTATTATTGCATATTTACGGCGATATCAATATGTATGTATTTATATATATATTTTTTTTTTGTTAATTATAAGTAGTACAAAAAGATATTGTTTTTGCTGTCATTCACTTAGCTCTGCTGCTGTTGTAAGTATTGGTTTTATTTTTCGCTGTTACTGTTTATTTTGAGTAATTGTTTACTATTTACTGTTGCTGTTATTGGCTGGATTTGTTTAAAACTGTAAAATTGTTTATTGACACTTAATTTGTTAATAAACAATTAACTGCTGTTGTTGCTGTTGTTGTTGCTGCTGTAAGTCACGCTCACATCTGCTGTTTATTGGTTTGGATGTCTCGTTTTTGGGTTCTCTATTTTCTTGCTAATTTCTGGTGGCTGCAGTGTTCTATGGCATCGCTGCTATTTTGTCGTCTGTCTACTAAAATGGTTTTTCTTTAAATGGAAAACTTGTATCAATTACATTTTTTTTTTTAAATTACTTTAAAACAAACTTAAAATGTTAATTTGCATGCTGTTGTTTGTTTACATTTAAAATATTGTAATACATGTATTATTTTTATTATATATGTATATATATGTAATCAAGACGGAAATTCTAAAGATTTTTTATACTTAAATTTTCATTTTCGTTTTTTACTGCACATGTGAACATGTTTAATACATTTATATATATAAATATATGCATTAATATTCATATATATTTTTATTTGTTTATTTATATTTTTGAAGAAGGTTGTTTGGTTATTCATATTCTGTAGATATTATTTCTTTTGGCTGGTGATGAATATTTTTCTCAAATTATCTGAGATTTCGTTATTGCATTAATAATTTTGTGTAAACTGTCTATAAAATTGTAATTGTTACTTTTCGGCTGTTAGTGGCTCAAAATAGTATTTCCTTGTTCGGTCAATATTGGTATTTATTTTATATGTAAATCAGTTTTTGAGTTTTTTTTATAGTTTTCAACAGTGGCGTGACATTTAAAAAATTATAAATATGTAAAGTTAATACCATGTTTAGACAGGGCGAATTTTTTCATTATTAGTATAAATAAATTTTTTATTATTATAAAATATTTTTAAACTGTTCATACTAAGCAGTTTAACTGTTTAGTTAAAAACGAAGCAGTTAAAATGATCTAAATTCATTTCATTTATATTTAAATTCAAATGCAAGAAAATGGCTTCATTTATTTTCACATTTAAAATTGACTTTTGTATGAAAGAGAAATCTTCATATAAATCAAATGCAGAACATATGAAGATTTTAATTAAATCAACTTGTGTCTGAACAAAGCATAATGATGGTGAATGTGAAAATAAAGGTGATATTAGTTTTTTAAATTATTATAAAAAAAATTTCGAAATTTCTTCTAAATTTTATAAATTTTATGAAAACAGTATTTTTTGAATAAAATAAACATTACAAATAAATTTAAAAAAATTTATTTTTATATTTATTATATGAAATTACTTTAAATATTTCACAGGGTACTAATGATAATATTAATATTATCATTATTAATGATAATATTATACTAATGATATTAATAATAATATTAATATTATCATTAATATTAATGACTTTGATTTGATAAGTAAGTACTTAAAATTAGGGTCCGCCACTGTTTTAAAGTGTGTAAATTGAATTGCATAAAATTTATATTAGGAATATATATAATAAATATAGGTATGAATATAAATAAATATTTAATATTTGTATATAAGTAAATATTTATTTAGAAACAAAATATTTCTTCAATTGAATATTTTATTTTTAAATAATTGAAGATTTTTTAAAAATAATCATAATTATTATTTAAACTTAATTAATAAGATTAGTTGAAGTGTTTTATAATTATCAATTTAAAATTTGATGAAATATTTCTTCAAATATTTCATTAATATTTTTAAAATGTAATGAAAGTTTGTTTAAGAAAATGAGTCCTGTTAGCTTAATACACAAAGATAAGAAAAATATTAAACATGAAACTATAAAGAGTTTGAAGATTATTGAACACTGAATATTTGAAATAATATATAAGTATTGTTAATTTTTCTAATTATTTACCTAGTATATGTATATGGTAAAAACTCTTTAATTAATTTTATTTAAATATTTGTTTTGAAGGTATTTACGTATATTCTATAATAATTTTAAACATATTATTAATGAACTATCCATTGCTTATATATCATGAAAAAATCTGTCTGAAGTATATAGGGATACGAAAAAACATATTCATTTCAAATGATTAAAGAATGATTTATGCAATATATAAAATATAGTTCTTATTTAAAACGCTATTTGCTCGTGTTTTAAAAAGCAGTTCATTTTCGAACAACATTTCGTTCTATTATAAAACTTTATTGAGTTACCAGTAAAAGAAAATGGTTGCAAAATAATTATGAAAAACTTTGCATGGTCTATGGTTATATACTTACAGTTCTAAGTACATGGAAAAAATTTTAAATTTAGCAAAGTCTAACATTGTTTGTGGTAACTTATTGTGTTTGAATTTAAAGTTCCAAAATCGGAGTACGCCAAACTTTGTTAGTTTACCGATAACTCGAATGAATTGCCTTTAACGCAAACAACTTTTTTTGTAATTTGATTATTAGTGTTTCAAATAATTTTTACATAAAAAATAATTATAAATTATATATCATATAAATATATTTAAAAATGTCTTCATACATTACCAATTTTGAAGTGAGCTGTTGCTGTGTTAGTGAGTGTGTGTTTGCTGTTATGCCAAATACCAGTGTAAGTACGCCAATCCAAACAATGAAACCAAAGCGAAAACTTTTGTGTTTGCCAATTCGCCGTTTTTTCAAAAAAAAAAAAAAAAAATTAAAGCGAAAAATTTGCAAAGCTGTCAAATGAAAAACTTGCAATTCAGCAACTTGGCAACACTAATGTAGCCTTGTTCCTGCCGCTGTCAAATTTTCGTTTGTTCAGTTGCGTTTTAAAGCAAAAATTAAACGAAAAGTTTGCATTTTTTCTAAACTTGAAGGATTAAAGTGTTTCTAAGCAACATTTCACAGTATTTCGTGTTTATTTTAATGCCTTTGTTGTTCTGTGTACCTTACCGAGTTGTTACTTTTTTTCCAGATTTTCGCTTGATTAAAACCAAACTTAAATGTTTTAATTACTCTTTTCCAAAATTTTGTAATTTCCATAAATTAACATTGAACTCCAAAATTGTGATTGCCCAAAAAATTCCCAAACCCATAATTTTGTAGAGCGAAAATCTGTTGTAGTTTTTTGTAAAATTTATAATATTAATTTTAATAAATAATATTGTTAAAATTAAAATTAATAATATCAATTTGGAAAATAATAACAATGAATAAGCCATTTTTGTTTTTTGTTTTATTGTTGTTTTGTATGCTTTATTATTTTATTTTGTCTTAAATAATTAAGTATTAATTAATAACGTTTGCTTTACTTGGTATATATGTATAAAATGTTTATTGTTGTTGTAGTGTTTTAAATATATTTAATGTTCTATATGAAATTTTTGTTTCATTTATGCAATAAACAGTTTTTATTATTTAAACAAATTTTTCTTAGTGTACGTCTTATGTGTAGTTTTGTTTGTGTATGTTGTATATATATATAGATATATATATATAATATATATTTATATATATATTTCAATAATTTAGTTTTACATAAAAAGTTGTTTGTACTACTTTTATAATTATTGTTAAATATATTAGCTTATTTTAATACATTTGTAATATTACTGTCACTGAAAAGTTGTTAGTTTTTTTTTTTAAATATTAATCAAAGTGAATGTTTGTTAAAATATTAATATTTATGATTTAATATATTAGTATATAATTTTTTTTACATTATACAATAATTTAACAACTTAAATATTCTTTACCAAAATTAATTAACTAAAAATGAACTTAATTTTAAAATGCAATATTTTTTATTTTTGCTATTATAAATTTTGAATTTCGTAATTTTTTTTTAATAAAATTTTGCCTAAATAATTTCCAAAAGTTTTTTTAAAACCTCATTTGTATTTCATTTCTTATTGTTAATTGGCCTCAAAATTTTCTAAAATTCACTATTTTAATAATTTTGTATAAACGTGGCAATATTGTCATTTCTATTTTGACTTGAAATATTGCTGCACGTCTATATTGGTTAATTCCCGAAAAATAATGTACATATTTTTTTCTTAAAAATTTCTATCACAAAATCAGTTACATTTGTAGAGTTATATATAATATATAAATAACTTTTAGTGTTAAAAAAAGTTATTAAAAAAATTGCAAAAAGGCATTAACAATACTTTTCAACTTAAATTAAAAATTAGGAAACAAATGAAATATTAATTTTTATGTAAATAAAAATATACGTAAATAGAAAATAAATTATATATATATAAGCTAAAGAGTAGTTAAGAAGAAAATTTTTCTTTTGCCAAATTTTTTTTCAAATTTTTATATTATTTTTTATTTTACACACTAAACTTACTTAATATGCCAATTATTTTTTGTTAATTTTTTAGATTAGGAAACTCACCGTTGGTAAATTTTTTTTTCATAAAAACTTATTTATTTTTCAAACAATTTAATTTTTAATAATTTTGTTTATATTATCTTCAAGCCAAAACAATTGATAAGCCTAAACAATTTTAATTTTAAATTTTTTAAAATTTTATTTTGCCTAAATTTGACTATTGTAAAAATTTTGTTTGATTATGTTAAGTGACTCCAAACGTTTTGTGTTGCATTTGTCGGAGTTGTTTCTAATCTAATATATATTTATAATCCAAATAATATGTTTTTAAAAAGTATTAGTTTTTTATTTTAAGAAATTTTAATTTTTCGTTAGTGCAAAAGATACCATCATTCAGTGAAGAATTAAACTAATTTAAATAAATAAATATCAAATTATTTATTAAAATAATTTTAAATAATTTTTAAAATAATTAAAATTAATTTTTAAAATAACTTCAGTTAATTTTAAAAATAATTTGAATAAATTTTAAAAATTATTTTAATTAATTTTAAAAATAATTTTATTAAATTTCAAGAATAATTTTAATTAATTTTGAAAATAATTTCATTTAATTTTAAAAATAATTTGAATTATTCTTGAAAATAATTTTATTTAGTTTTAAAAATAGTTTTAATTAAGTTCAGAAATAATTCATTCTAATTAATTTCAAAAATAATTTCAAATAGTTTTAAAACTAATTTTAATTAATTTTAAACTAATTTAAAATAATTTTAAAATTAATTCTTATTAGTTTCAAAATTAATTTTAAAATTGATTTTATTTAATTTTAAAAATAATTTTAATTAGTTTTAAAAATAATTTCATTTAATTTTAAAAATAATTTCAATTAATTTTGAGAATAATTTTAAAATATATATTAATTTTTAAATAATTTTAAAAATATATTTAAATTATTTTTTAAACTAATTACAAATTTTTCATTATTACAATTTCGAATTGTTAGTAAAAATAATTTTCAATTATTTTTATAAATAATTTTCAATTATTTTTATAAATAATTTTTTTTATTTTTATTAATAATTTTCAATTATTATACAAAAAATTTTAATTTATTGTATTAAATAATTTTCAATTATTTTTAAAAATAGTTTTCAATTATTTTTAAAATTAATTTAAAGTAAATTATAATCAAGGTTTTAAGAAACTGAATGTATATGTAATTAATTACAATATAAAAAGTAAATATTTGTGAAAACATTTTTTGGTGAAGTATATTTAGTTTTAAGAAAAAAAAAAAAATATTTGTACTATTTTTTCATTCAATTTTGTTGTAACCAACATTTAGTATGAAATGTTAATTATATTACTTAATTTTTATTGTAATATATAAAAAAAAAATTTTTTTTGCTAGTTTTTTGCTCCGAAATGTGTTAATTTTTTGCTGTTTCCATTAAACCAGTTTAATTTATTTCATTTTTAAAATTTGGTAATTTGGTAAAAATGTTGGTCATGAAGGATATATAAATCGTATATATTTTATTTTGGGATTTTATATAAAATTTGATTTTCGTAATGAAGTTGATGCCGTATTTGTTGTTTTAAAATATTTTATTGATGTTTTAATATACAATATTTAAATAAATATTGTTTTTTTTCAGCTATATTAAAACATCAATTTTAATTTACCATCTTTCTTTTGATTAAAGAAAGTAGGTAAATATATCCCTCTTAACCCTCCCACATTCCAAGCGTAAAAATATAATACTGAATGAGTTGAAGTTTTAAAAAAATGATATCAAGTATAAAAAATTTAAAAATTAAAATAGTATATATATATATATATATATATAAATCTATATAAAATAAATACAAAAAAGAATTTGTATTTATAACATCTTTTTCATAGGTTAATGGATATAATATTAATCCAAGTATTAGAACATTTGTAATCATTCTTCTTCTTTCTTCAGGAAGTTATGATTGCAGTGAATTAGGATTAAGTCATCAGTAACTTCTTTTAAATAAAATATCCATTTCATGATGAGTGAATGAACTCTACTATTGCAATCATATTATAATAGTTATAAAACTTGAGACTATATTGCTTCAGATATAGTTTGAAAGAATCAAATTAGTCAGATAACAAGAAAATATATCAGTGAAAATGATGTTTTGTGTCCGTGAATATAAAATATTATAATATTGTATACCATAGTAATATATATTATAATAAAATATGCTAATATAATATATAATATAATAATATGTATTAGAATAGTATACGCTATATTATTACATATTATAATAATATATATTATATTAATAAACACCATAATAATAAATGCCACAATAATAGAGATCATAATAACATATGTTAGAAAAGTATATACTATTATAATATATACTATAATAATATATATTATAATAATACACTATATATTATTTTCATAATATAGAATTTGTGTGACTTTTAGTAACAATTATTGTTATAGTAATGAACATTTGCAGTGGCAAAAATTTGAATTAAAATTAATTAAAAAAAATTTTTTTTTCAAACAAAAAATATTTATTAGATATTTAATTAAAACAAAATGAAAAGATTTTTTTTAAATAATTATTTTTTTCCAATATATTTTCAATATAAATTTCAATAAAATACAATAAATTATAATTATATGTTACATTGTTTTAAAAATTATAAAATCAAAATTATTTAATCATTTAAACTTAAACTCGAAATTAGCACAAAGTTAAAACTAATTATAATATAATTTTCAATAGATTATTATTAATATATTTTTTCAACAATACTTAACAGGATTTTATATACAAAGTTTGAAAGAAACTATTGTTTTTAACTTATATGCATAAATAAAAAAATAATTAAGACTAAAGTGAGGTATAGGACTAGTGTGATTTAACTTAAAACTAAAACATTTAAATGAAAAAAGTGCTTCCAGGTGCAAAATTATATAGATTTATATAATAGTATATAAAATCTGCATGAAAAAGTTTTAACAATTATTTACTTTATATTGCTAAATTATTGTTAATTTTAATATGCAACTTTGGTTTTTCTACTGTATGATTGATATCTTGTGCCTAACGCCGTAATATATTTGTTTTAATTTAGAAGAAACCGTATTTTTTTTTATTAATTTATGTCGATAACTCAGCGAATAAAATTTAATTAATTAATAATTAAAAATTGTTTTTTCCATATTGAAAAGTATTTGTTACTAAAAAAATATTATTATAAAATAGACACTGAACGTTATATGAAGAAAATTAATTTAATTTTATTTTTAAAATTATAATATTTGTAGCAATTTAAAAAAAACAGGGTTAACACAAATATTCTAAATTTATTGAAATTTAGTTATTTTGCAAACAAGAAAAATATTAAATAATAATTTTAAGGAATCATATCAATTGAAATAATTAATTTGTGTGAAATAAAATTAATTTATATTTAATTTAAAAAAACAAACATATTTTTTAAAATCTTATAAAATTTTTAATTAAAAAAAATTAAAATAAATTCTCATAAAATAACCAGATTGGCTGATTTCATTGAAAGTAATTTTAATTAAAATTTTTTTTAATTAAAAAAAATAATATTTAATGGAGAATTAAAAATGAGTTTAATTCATTTTAGAATAATTTCAAAAATTTAGTATAATTCAAAAATAATTTTTAAGTTATTAAATTATTATTGAATTTCAAATAATTTAATAAGTTAAAAATGTATTTATTCTATGACTTCGGGTAATCTATAGAACTACGAAAATGTTATTATTTAAGATATTCAGTTTAATTTTATTTTACTCACTAACACACATAATATTTGTTTATATATTTATATATGTTTATTTTAGTATTAAACAGCTTTTCAGTGATTTTAATATATTTAAATAATCTTTATTTTAAATTTTTAAAATACTTTAACATGTTGCAACAGCGTTTTATTGGCTTCTATAACTGCCTATATATATATTTATACGTATTCTTAACTGCTTATTTGTAAAAATATTGTAAATATATATAACTATTTCTCATTTATATGAAATATGTGCAAAAGACTTAGAGGAAAAAACCTGCTATAAATAAGTAAAATATACTGTCTTGTAACTGAAGAAAAAAGTTTATATAGATTTATCTGCAGAAAATATATTAGAAATACATATTCTTAGAAAATCCATTGAAATAAAAATGGTTCTATATACTCATATTAATCAGTTAAAATTTTTGAATATTTGAAAAATAAACTATTATTTGCAATTTACAATTTACACACTATTTGAAAACTATAAATGTTTCAGTTGACTTTCAGTTTAGTTAATAATGTTTTGACTTGGTTTATAACTTTTGCTAAGAGTTTTCAAATAAAATCTGAAAAATCCAGCATTTTGTGTTTTCTGTGTCTCTAAGGCTGTCTTTAAGGGTTTGTGTGGTTCGTTATAGAAAAAAAGATTTTCTTATATGTTTTCTTAGATATTTTTTTTACTAAATTTTTACTGTTCCTTGCTGTATTTTGTATGCCGTATGTGTGTTTCGTTCGTTATAAATTATATATTAAAAAAAAATTTTTTTATAGAATTAAATAAATTTTTCAAATAAAAATAATTTTTTTTTTGCCAAAATATTTTTTTTCTTCTTTTTGCTTAATAATTAATTTTGTTTTGTATCGAAATGTTTTAATTTTTTTCTCGTAATTTTCTCTTTAATAATTTGTCTTAATTTTTAAGTAATTGATTATTTTTTTTTTATTTATTTTTTTTTAAATTAAATTTTTGTTTAGTTTTTGGATTTAAAGGCCTAAACGCGAGTATATCGTCGATAAATCTTGCAGTCATTTTCAGCTTAATTTATCTTAAAAAGGTATTTTTTTTGTCGTATTCAAAATTTCTTCTTTTTTCTTTTTGGTTTCTTAAAAATATTATACTTTTGAACGTCGGCACACTAAAATTAATTGCAAGTTGTTCCTTTAAAGCAAACCTAAACAAATGGTTCGAATATTTTTGGTTGCCTGAAAACGAACCACTTGAGTTTTGTGTAAGTCAAGTTTTTTTTTTGCTTTTGTATAATTTCTAAAAAATTATATATAAATTATTGCCTCTAATATAGTTGGTCGCTATGATAATTTTGTTGCTATTATTCAAATCCGTGGAAAAGCATTTCAAGTTCATATTTGGGTTCATATTTTTATAGGATTTTTTTGTTCAAGTTTAGTTTTGTATTTTTTTTGCTTATAAATTTATTCCAATTGTTCCAGAAAATTTGGTAACTTGAAATATTCGGGCACAGGATCGTCCAAACGTGATATTATTTTGTAAATTGGTTTCTTCCAGGATTGCTCCGTATCTTTGCCGGTTTGTATTGCACGGAAAAATTCACGCAGTGTTTGCTCAATAACAAAGCGAAAATTTTGTGGCACCTAAAGTTTTGTATGAAGAAAAGAGAAAAATAAATAAATTAAATAAATTTAGAAATAAAAAAATTTAATAAAATTATAATAAGCTTAAATGAAAAAAGAGAGGACTTCGAACTGTAATTGAACCGTAAACCGAAAAAACCGATAATTTTACCGATAACGAATCGATCAAAATAAATCGATTTCTTTTGGTTCAGTACTATACTGTTTGGTACCTATATCTATATGCATATTGCTTTTGTTATAACATTAATAAATAAAAATTAAAATTCAAAAATTGTTTTTATGTATACAAAAGTAGTTTATATTTTTATTGAAAATAAAATTATTTAAGTTTACTTTTTCAAGAGAGTGATTATTATAAGCATACCGAAAAAAAAATTTTGAAACCTTTTCTCTGTATGAAAATAGATACCTTGATATCACGCTACTAAATTAATCAAATCTTTTATTTAGAAAATATTTTGTTCTAACAATAATAATAATTATAACAATATTATAATTATGTTCTTAAACATTATAATTAAATATTTTTTAAATATAAAAAAAAATGGCAAAAAATCTAATTAATATTATTTAAAATTTTTAGGCAGTAGTTAGTTACTTTTAACATCTGTAGTTTTATTTTATAAATGTAAGAGTTTTTCTCAAGAATTTTAATACAAATTAAGCTTACCTCAATGTGATTATTGCGATTATAGTGTAAATTAAGTACTCGGTACAATTCACTATCGCCACCAACGTGAAGATCTTCAGCGCACTTAACGCCTTCTGTAACAGCTTGACGCGCATATTTTTCCATTTGTATATAGTAAAATTCTCTGTAAAAACAAAAAAAAAGATGAGAATAATATTAATTTTTAAATAAATTGTAATATAAAACTTTCATATAATAATCTATAACGTTTCTTAAACTTTACTCTTATTAACTTTCTCAACTACTTGCCATTACATTTTTTTTTTGCGGAAGTTGCACTGACTTTAACTAATATATTGTTTGACAACATCCTTAGGATATATATTTAGGCGCCTGTTAAAAGTATTATAACAAACACTTGTCAGAAATAACATACCCACAAAGAACATATTATACTGCTTCCCCTTCACCCCTCACCCGTCAAACTCATATTATATAAAAAAACAAAAACAACTAGAACTAAATGCAGAAAAAGCAGTTGCAATACCCGGAGTTAAGCACAAGTAAATCGAAAATAAGAAGTGCATTAAACAATTTATCATTGCATATTTCTAGGCTTAAGTTTGTCTTCTACATTTTGCTAAGTATTTGCTGTCTTTTAATGATTTTCATTATTTTCTTTTCTTTTTTATTTGGTCTTTTGTTTTTGTTGTTGTTAAGTTGCATAGAGAACGTTGCAGTAATAAAAACAGTTGTGGCAGCAGTAGCGCCTCGGGGGAACTTAAAAGCGCGTTTTTAATTTGACATCGAAGTACAACGACGTTTTTGCTGTCGTAGTCATCAACTTTGCTGTTCGTTGTTTTGTGAGTATAATTTTTATTTGCTAAAGTGTGCAAATAATTTTTCTTCTCTTTTATTGTTTGGAAAATTTTTTTATTTACATTATTTCTGCACATACTCGTGTACGCCCCCTTCTCTGTTAGAAGTTTTGTAATAAAAGAAAAGTGCGAGCTTAGGGAAATCTTGAAATTAGCGCGATTATAAGCAGAAATAGGAGAAAAAAATTGTTATTATGAAATGTTGACAATTACAGAAGACATACGTATATGAAAACCGTAAATGGAGACAAGCAGTAATCGTAGATTGCAATAGATGATAGTTATTATACAAGCATTTGAAAGAGTTTCGTTGTAGGTTCTTGTTAACTATTGAGATAATGATAATAAAAATTATGAAATTCATGCTGTTAAAATATTGATTTTCATATAATTGATAAGCTTTTTAAAAATTTGTAAAATTAGTTTGAAAATGTTTTGTATGGTTTTCATTTGCTGAGTTTTGCTGCTTAATATTATTTGTTAATAATAATAATTTAGTTATAAATTATAGCTAATATATTGAAATTTTATATAACAATTTTTAAAAATTTGTGTTTAGATGTTTGATCTAGCTTTTTTGAGTATGAAAGTGTGTTAATTTTTATTACAATTAATTTAGAATTATTTTATTAACTAATTTAATTATTTATTCCAAGAATCAACTCATTATTTCTTCTCCTACTCGCAAACCCTTTCAAATATTTTGCTAATTATATCCCTTCATAACATTTTCCTTATATTTATGCAAACACATGTTTACAATATGTAACGTTGTAATTTTACAAATAATGTTGCCTACTTTTGTGCATTCTTTCACTTTTCTTTATTACTATTCAAGTCCCCCCTAAAGATGTACATTTGAGATTTATTAAAAATTCTTTACAATTATCTAACCAGCATACAAAGAAATACTTTATGACTAATAAAAAAATATGATGAACATTCTTTGTTGCAACGATAGCAACAAAGTCGTTACCTAGGACAGCGCCTACGAGTATGCTGCAAATTATTAATAAAGTCATATTAATCTCATCCAATAATGCATTAAGTCTATATGCACACAATAAGCCAAGCGAAAACAAATTTCTTTTTTCTCCTCTTCTACTTATTATTGTCAATGGATTTGCTGCAGTTAAAGACTGTTTGGAAGGAAAATTATTGTTTATTTTTTTTTTCACTTCACGGATCTGAAAATGAAGATAACGTGAGGGTGTATAATACCGAAGTGCTTTTCTGTGGCTCTCAAAGAATGCATTGTAAGCTACTGTTTTGTATATATACAAATCTTCATAGATTTGCTTTTTTGTTGCAAATTATGCATTTATTGATGAAATTGCTGCAAAGTCAACTTTAGACATCTCAATTTTCTCCATTATAGAGTTTAATATTATGATTTTGTGTGTTTGTTTTTGTGAAACAGTAAGCTATAACATATGCATACCAATAAATGATGATAAAATTTGTTGTCTGCAATAAAAACCAAGTATAAATTATGGTTGTAAATAGTGAGGTTTTAAAATTCTTAAAGTATTGTCACAAAACTTATTTCCAAACGATAAAATATCTCCTTAGAAATTGGGCTAACATATTCTACTAATGACTACAGCCAGTGTTACAAGTTCTCTTGATGTCACTATAAAGAACAGTAACTTCATGTAAATGTAACTGTCTGTAATAGACTTAACGCGCTTGTTATTCCATTATATATTGCAGTTGTTCCCTATGAACTGAGTTGATCAAAAATTCAAAAGATAATGAACTTTTATCGAAAAAAAATTTTGGGAGCTTACTTTGAAGGAGATTAATTATTGATATAACTTTTTGGTCTTTGAATTATACACCTCCGCCTAAGTAAATTTCTGACTAAGAGTCTGGTATTAATTTTTTTTCATTGAATTTGAAAGAGTATATATCTAGAGAAAGTATATGTATCTTGACTATATACAACTATGACTCATGTTTGTTATTATTTCAGAGATATAGTAAACAATTTTTTATATAATGTTACCTCCAAATAAAAACAGAAAAAAGTTATATCAGGAACAGTCAGGTTTTAGACAGGTTTTAGTAAATACTAGATAAAGTGATTTTACTAAGTAAAATGCTTTTACTAACCGTGATAAATAGCTAACATTTTTTTATTATTTAATCAAAGCTTATAAGTGCGGTAAACTAGGAGAGATTTATAGGTACAATTTACTTTATATGTTTATCTCGGTACATTTCGGATTTTTGACTATACCCAATTGATTTCTTGTCAATAAATATTTTCTCATAAACTTTGAATTTGAAAAAGAATTATTAAAACTCTTTTTCTCTATATGAGTGAAACGTATCATGGGTTAAGTTTTTTAATAAACAATACTATGCTGTCAGTATTGCTTACTCGAAATTTATTGCAATCGTGAAAGCTGCAAAGAATCTTAGGAACAAAGTGGTTGTTTTAATAAGAAAATGAACAAAAGCATGTATTCTCTCATAAAATTACTAGAATTTTTATTTGATCGATATTTCGACTTTAGTCTTAAGTCATCATCAGTTTTCTGATGATATTGTAAAATTAAATTGTGATATCTTTTTCTTAATTTGTATTTTTTAACAACAATAAAAAAAACACAAAATTATTTCCATATATTCGATTTTGGTGTTATACTTACTACTTCTCTGTAGTAAAGATATATATATATAAAAAATTTTTTACATATTCATACTGGCTCTAATAAAATAGACGAAGTCCTTAATTGTGCATGGAAAAAATGTACTCAGCCAATTCAGTAAAGAGTACTTAAAAGTCTTAAGTATGCATATATGCACTTTTCTTTGGTACCTAAGATATTTCGTTAGGTGCCAACCTTATGTGGAATTTGTCGTATTAGTACGACTTTGCTACAAGTACTGCTTTTACTGCAGTCTTTGTGCAAATACAAAAGTTCAACTCAATTATGGGAAAACTTCAAATACAAAACCACCATTTTTTAATTAAAAATAAAGATTATTTAAAAACTCAAAAGAGATCTGAGACAATGAACCTCAAGTAGTTGAAAGAACTACTTGGGAAAAACAAAAACAACAGAAGTAGCTAATATAATAGGTAACTGGAAGAGTAGCATAATTATATTATATGCAGAGGAGATATGATAAAAAGAAAAAAGTTCTTCTGAAATAATGTCAACAAAAGCTAATTAGTTTATTTAAGATGTTGGAAATATAAAAAGTGTAAACAAAAAAAATCTATACAAACCTACTCAGCGATAAAAAAAATATTATACTACTAAGTGCATATAACTGACAAACGACGGACAGACGGTAGCGCACTTATACTTAAAAAATGCTCAAGGATATGCGCGCTCCTCTATATAAAAAGGAATTGAAAAGCTTATAAAGAAAAAACAACGTCACGAAATGCATATAAGTGACTCAAACCCGCTACCGGATGCGGTATTAATAACTCAATTTTAGCTTTAGTCACCGCTTAAACTAAGCAACTGCCGCTTTTCAACACTGCCAGTAGCGAGTACGTTTACTGTGAAAATCGTTTTTTTTTTAGAAACGGTTTTTTTTCATATTTTAAAATTTTTGAGGTTAAGTGTACTTTTAGGTTAGCTTGTGTGAAAAGATGTTTTGCTGCTGTTGGCAGTACCTGCTGCTTGGTTTGCTGCAGTAAAAAGTGTTGCCAATTACTTCATTATGTGCAAATGTATTTGTGGCAAGGTAGGTGACAATTTCATTTGATGTGTGTATGCTTTTATTTTGTTGCTGCTGTTGCACATACATTGCATTGGTGCATATGCACATGCATGTATATGCATGCAGGTGCATGCATAGGAAGTGGAAGTTGGCATGCGTGGTGTATTATACACGTTAAGCAAACAACATCCAAAGCATTTGGATTTAGCTTATTAATAATGTGGTTGAGTACTTGGTTGGGGGAAACGGACTTAATAGCAGTAGATGGCAAAGTGGCACTTCTAAAGAAAACGAAGATTGTTCATATGAGATTTTCACAAAATGCGTTAGCAGCAAATGAAAAAATTAAATAATATTAAAAAAAAAATGAAAACACACAAATATCCTGTATACTTTTTGCTAAATAAATTTTGAAGGAGTTCTTATGTTGATATGTATGCCTTCTGGTTTCTAATATGATAAAAGTGTTTGGCAGAGTTATTTAAGAAGTGGCATCACATAAATACCTAATGCTTTCTAATAAATTACTAATTCTATATAATAGTAAATTTATTATTTAGGTTGCAGAATAAAAAATTACAGCGTCTAATATTTGTATAGTTTTTAATTTATGTAAATTTATAGTTGGTGTAAAAAAAAATTAAAAATATTAATTAGTAATTAACAGCACTAATTAAAAATGAATTATTCGGAGTTGCTCATTATTTATGGGGCTAATGGGGTACGATGACCACGGCTGAGTGTACAGGTAATGCTCTGTTTATTTCATTACATAGAAGAAAATATGGTTACTAACTCGTGTAACGATTAAGGAAAAAAGGGAAAGAAAACGTCGGTAGAGACAAAAATCACTATAGAGTAGACTAAGTCTCATAGCATGGTTTTCTAATATGCAGTGAGGTATTAGCAACGATACTGTACTACTAAAAAGGTTTGGTTTTATTGAAGTACCTATTTCGTATGTTTCTTGCCCAGTTTAGACCAGTTCGATCTTGAGATCTGACAAGGCTTTTCTATGTACCTAAATTTGTTTAGCAATGCTTAGATAGTTTTGCTTTATTGTCAGCTTGGCCTTTGCAAATAGATTATCAATATCCAGGAAATGAATGTCAGGAAACAGATTGTCTGTCTTAGTAATCTTTTCTTTTCTGCATTTTTCAGAGATGTCTCTGTATTCAGAGACATATTTAGAGTGCAATCATCTCTAAGAGATATAAGAAAACTGTATAAAATTAAAGAGATATGAGATGATCCTTATAATTAATACAACCAAAGCAGTTATGAAATTCACATCTCCATAGAATGTATTCCCATAATATAATTAAATTACAAATTGATGAATGAGAATTATCTTATGAAGCATCTCTCCAAATACATACATAATTAATCACATTATGCAAATGTAATTTGTAATGTGCCTTTGAGAACATAGAAGGTTGATAAAAATGAGAAAGATCAGAATAATACACTTTCATCCAAAACTACTTATATGAAGCGTCTAGAGATTAACTAAATTAAGGAAAGTTAATAAAATCAAGTAGTCCTAGGCGGTCTTTATAAATAATGAAAGAAAAGATGTATCTTCATAGGTTCTATATCCATAATTTTGTTTAATAAAACACTTCTCCAAGTACACATATAATAAGTCCCATTATACAAATATAATTTTTAATGTGGGTCTCAGAAATTGTAAGGTTGTAGAATATGTTAATAGAGCTTCTTCCAAAACTGACTCGGAGAACACAAATGCTATAGATTCTGATAAAATTAATTCAAACGATGACTTTGGTTAGCAAAATAATAAATTAGATCAGTGAATTGATATCAATTAAATGGAAACCTATAAGTTTATATTATATAAGTTATATTATTATTGATAATCTGTTAAGTATACTTGTATTAAGTAGATCCCACTTAACCCAAATGCTCTATTGTCAGCGTTATTTATTTGAATACATAAACCTTTTAATTAAATTTATTTAATAAAATATTTGTTTTGTAGTTGAAGCTAAAGGCATTTCAACTAATTTATAGCCGCGCTGTCAATATATAAAGCAATCTTATCTGCACTTAACTCATTGGGGAAAAAGGTGAATACGAGTATATAACATTTTCATTTAACTTCAATTTTAAGTGCTTATATAATATGCATTATGTAAACGTTTTGTAAATAAAATAGCAATTTTTATCTTATAAATGAAATTTTATCAACTTCCTTATCTTTCGTAATGAAAGCTTCCTTTATAAATAAAATGCTAATTAGTGCTTATTTTGTTGCTATTTTGCTATTTTGTAGCTTTTTTCACACATGCACATCACAAAAACTGAAGGTGTTAACTGTTACCTTTTGTGGCAAAAGGACCCTTAGAAAAAAGAGCGCTTTTATTCACACAAAAAAGGCATAAAATTAAGTGCCATAAGTGTTCTACAGCAAGTTGCAACTACGCCTACCTGCACTGCATACGCTGCCTCATACGACCCCCAAATGGCCCTCATACGGTATGGTATGCGGCAGTCGCATGAGGCGCATATGGAGAGCCGTGCTGAAAATGCATTTCGAAAACGACTTCCTTCCTTCTCAGAATTGCAAGTGACAATTGACATGACTATTCACACATGCATGTGCTGAAGTAGGGATACGAATTTTTTGCCTTTCCTTTCCACTTTGCAAGGGTGAAGCTAGCTTATTAAATATGAAATTAGCTTTTCTTTTTATTATTATATTTGCATAAATGATTTTCCTACTAACTCACAAACATAAAGAGATTATTATATCTAGACTTATCTAGAGAATAGTAACCTGCTTAGATAATAATTGATAAGTCATACAACATTTCGAATTGATTAAAATCATTTAAAATGATTAAAAATAGTATCTGTTCTAACTAAATAGCAAAAATAAATAGAACGGGTTTAGTTTTAGATTCCTTGCTTTAAAAAGCAAAACAAATGGCTGTAAAAAATTATATGGGAGCAGAGTGAGGTCTGTATCCAATATTAACCGAGATATAGGTGGTGGAGGAGAAATTTATCTAAAAAGTTTGCAGACAAAAAATCCTTACTATCTTAAAAGAAGTACATTTTATTATAAGAAGAGACAATAATAAAGTGGAATCTATAAGTTCTGTTGTGCTATATAGTAAGCACAAAGCCACGTCTCCTTGTTAAGCATTTTTGTGCAATTTCAATATAAAAAAGAGCAGTTCTTTTAATAAAACAGAATATTTGGAAAATAAAAAATAAAGAAAAATGTTAATAATTAAGTTAATATACATTTTGAAAAACAAATGGTGCATATATATTATATATATTAATATACAATACTTCCAATAACTATTTACATTATTTGCTTTTCTAATATATATAATATATAATATGTACATTATAGCATGTAATAAAGTTTTTTATTTTTAATATAGAGTTTTCACAGTTTCCTGATAATTGGTCCAATTAGCCTGCGAAAACATTATTTCATAATAAATAAAAAATTTTTTACTTGCAGTCAACTTAAAAATATCAAAATTTCAACTTTAAGTAGATCCTTTGGCAAACTTGTTTAAAAAATCCGTTACAATTCCTTTTAACCCCTAAAACATTTAACTTATGTTCTTGAGGCAGTAACTTCGAAGACGTTGTCAATATTATTCCCACCCATTTTAACGTTTATATAAGAAGAGAAGAAAACAAAATAGGTACAAAAGTAAATACAAGATAAAAAAGTAACACTAAAAGTAATACCTAAGTATAAATGCGCACAATCAAACCAATTCATCTTTAAAAAAAAAATCAAGAAATTCCCATGCAAAGAACGAATAGCATTTGTACTATACATTATCCTTGCAAACTCACGACAACCCGACAACCCTTAAGAGTTTAAGAGTTCGTAGTTTGATTTTGTAAGAAACTCAAATCAATTTTCTTAAAATATAGTTCCGTCTCTGCTTTTTCTTTTGTCTATCCTTCGGTTACCCTTAGCTTAATGCCTTTTGGTCTCTGTTGTTCTGTTGTTTACAATAAAGAATATATTGAGGATATGTAATAACATATGTAATGAAAAATTATAATAATTTGAGAAATGCAGAAAAGGTGCAAAATTTAAATTCACACAAAAAACTCGGTACGTGTCTTGATTCATTCTACTACATACTTCCCCTATTTTGTTTCCAATGCCTTTTTTCCTCATTACCTGCACTTCTCTATCTACAAATTAATGCCATTCATCGACGATAATGCATATGCACACTGGCTGCTTGGAGTGCAGTGAACAATGTCTTAAGACGTTACTGGCAACGTCTTGGATTTATTTTCAAAGACCAGCTGTCTTCAGGAATGTCTTCGTGTGTGAATGACATTTGTGCTGAGGGTTGTTCCGTAGCCAAACCAGGTGAACTATGTTGATTTGAGCATAGCCGTTTATGGCACGCACTACACGTTCACGTTCACATTCATATATTTTAGATACGAATACATTGTATGCGCCTTAAGACAGCTGTGGTAGATTGGCTTCAGTTGAGATTTAAGGATTTTGGGCTTTTGGCGCGCAACTCAATGAAGAACAACAAACAATAAAATTTCTTCAGTTAAAAGGATTTTTGTTTACATTTTTATATATTGAGTCTTTTAAGCATTGCAGGATTTCAAAATAAAAATCGCATTAGGCAAAAAGTATATTTTTTCCAATCTTTTAGTTAATTTTGCTATTGAAGAATTATGAATTAATAATTCTTCAATTTTCTTCATTACCTAAAAGATATTTTCTTACTTAAATTGCTTTTAAATATTTTTCAGTTACTTAAAGCGGCTAAGCGAGTTTATACTTATGAGTTGGAGTTTTCAAAGCAATATTTCTTTCACAAAAAAAATTTTTTTTCTTTTTGAAATTCATGGGTAAAAATTTCCTTAAACTTATAAACAATTACTTGCTTTTATGTTAGATAAATTTTTACAGTTAAATTTGACAGTTTCGATATTTCACTTAATAGGATTTGAGTAGCTGCACTTGCACTTTGACGTATTTTCACACATTCGACACAAACCTACAATCGCATTTAGATACGGAAATTGCATACTTGAACGGTTGTCTAATATTTGGCAATTGGCACAAGACATCCAATTTTCAGAATATTCAAAATAAATACATTTTCGACTTGATTATTTACTTTTGTTAAATTGTGATTCCTTGTTTTTGGTCTTCCATTGCATACCTCATATGCCCAAAATAAGTAGACGAGGCTTCAATGTTTCGTTTTAAGGATGCACGAAGTTGTGCTGATATGTTACCTTCACATATCATTGCTTTTCTTCTCATGGCAAGTGTCAATTTTTACATATGAGTGTACTCATATAAGTTTATATATATATATACATTGCTTTGTCTATTATTTTACTTGACAGCTAAATAAGTTTTCAATTAAATTTTTATGTCTGAAGAAGTAAACAATTGAAATGCAAACTTTTTTAGAATTTTTGAGAAAAAATATTAATAGTTAATAGATATTATGTTGAAGTCATTTTTTGTGTTTAACCCTTAGATATAGTAAAAATTAAGTAAATCCCCATTTTGAATAAAATAGTTTAAACGCGCTATTCTGAAGATATATATCTGCAAATGTTAACTTTTAAATCAAGGCTACCGTAATATCATATGTTTTTAATGATCTATTGGCTACATAAGTGAACTCTCATTTTTACAAAAATATTTCTACTACTCTATTAATGATGGGATTTATAAAATAAAAACAGCAATTGATATATCAGTAATAATATTATAGGTTATTGAAGAAGTGTGCAACTGATGAAGCATTTTAAGTTGGAGTACTGATTTATGTCCACCAGATCGTTTGTTCTATGAAAGGAAGTATTGAAACTATTGAAGACAAAAATGTGGGAACCATATGGACATCACTTCTTAGACACTTCCATTAGCAAATATCGTAACCTTAATATGCAATAGGTTTGAATTGATTGGAACTATATCTCTGTAGTATAAGAAATAGTAATACGAAATCAACTCTTCCAATTTCTTCTATCATGCTTTTTCTTTACAATGAGTACAACACACATTATCTTCTATGGTACTTTGTGATATTCTTAGAAGCAGAGATTGTCGACTTGACAATAAAATAGTATTAAATGCCGTTCAGTAGCTTTTGCTTTATCAACTTCAGTTACTGTTTCTCTAGTATTATAGTTTGTTTTAAATAACTGCTATATTATCTCTATTTCGCGAAAGTGATTAAGTGTGGCCTACGTAACTATGGTTATTCATGGCGTACTAGAACTGATGACCAAAATTACTGAGTTCTTGTAAAAAAATTTGAGTATAATTACAAGAAAAAGGTGCACGGTAGATGGGACGATCTTAATTATCATATATTGAAGACATTTTTAATAAAAGGGACAATCTTGATGGAAGATCAAGAAAGATTATTGAAGTCATAAAAATGATTGAAAAAGAATTTATAATTATTTTTACATCCTTATGACAAGAAATCAATTTCGAATAGATTTAAAATGTAGCAAAAATTTTACAAAATATTAGGTTTTAATTAAAATTTTTGGAAAAAATCTATTTCCGAACCCATTTAAGATCACAGTCTCAGATGTGTCATTTTGAAGAACATTTGTAGAACTAATAATTGAAATACGCTTTAAACTATTTAAATAAATTGTTTTTAAAATATTATCGGTTTTTGTGACTAAAGGCATTTATCGGTAGAAATTAGCCTTTAACTTTTTTTTATCAACTTCCCCTATATTGCGATTATGTTTTGGAATTACTATTCCATTTGATGTGATATATTAAAAGATCATTACTTTAGATATATTAAATTGTATTCAGTATCACATATCATATATAGTATCACATATAAAAATATATACCTTTAGATATGTGAATACTTGCTTGCTTCATTTAATACTCGTTTAATGTACTAAGAGATCATAGACTATATTGAATTATAATTTGTTTATTAAGTATCTCACATAGGGAGGTCAAAATTTAACTAGGATCGTTGCTTGATTGATGACGATGATGAGTATCACATATCAAATAATCGTTTTTTTTTTTACTATAAGTTATTGGATTTACTATTCTATTTGATAATTTGTTTAAAAAGATTTCGTTTAAATTTTTATAAATAATTTCAAAAAGATGACTATTAATTATTTTCTCTTTAAGTGTTAGAATATTTATTAAAAATAATTATAATAATTATTAATTAATTAATATAATAATTAAATATTTTTTTTAAGTTTTAAAATATTTATTAAAATATTCCACTTACCGGAAGTTTGAGAACCATTTCACCAATTGTGCTGTGTTGTTTTTGTTGAATTTGATATCCGGGAAATACATCTTCAGTACAGCTGAGCTGGGATAACGCACCCAGAAGAACATCAGCTTGGCCTTACGCAGATGCATTGGAGTTAATGTCGACGAGTGCAAAGGTGACAGGGATTCGTTTTTGCTAAATTTTTTATATGTAAAATATTTCAATAAATTCTTTTATGTGATATGGAAATTTTATAAAATATAATAAAATATATTAAAGCACAGTTCACAGTTATAAAAGGTTAACAAGTTTATTATGAATATATGAAAATAAGAGAAAGAAAAGAGAAGAGAAGAAAAAATATAATAAAAAAGTATAAAGTATAAATTTTGAAAGTTAATGACTGAGTTCAGAAGTGAAAAGAACAAGAAAACAGGGCTGCGCCTTCGAGTGCTCGCAGTATTGCCAATATTGCAAAAATAAAATAATAAATAAATAAATAAATAAAATATAGCAGCATTTATATGTATGTGTGAGTATGTATGTATACAAAATCGACGGAAGAAACTTTTGATTGAATATTGAATGAATGTTGAGCGGTGGCAGTTGTTGCAGTTGCAATTTCAGTTGCAGTTACGTACTGTGAATTTGTTCTTTGGAAATAAATGCCAGCAGTTTAAGCACCATTTTAGCATTGATTTTATTTTATTTTATTTCAGGTATTTCAGTTTTTTTTCATTTTTTTATAAATTTTTATACTAGTATATTTTTTTTGAATTTCAATTTTTTTCTATTTGATTCAGTAAGTTCGGTACGATTTTGCATTTTATCGCAGGTTGTTTTTGTTTTTGTTTTTGTTTTCGTGGGGCGTTTGTGTGCGGTAAGATTGGCTGAGATTCGTTATTTGCCGTGCTTACTCGTAAGTTTTGCTTAGACTTAAGAATAATTGGGGTTGTTGGAATAAGGTTTTGATTTCATTCTATAAGTGAATTTAGTTTAAATATAAAAAGAAACACTTGATTGGTTTCGTATTGTTACCTTCCTTCTTTAGTATTAAGAGGTATTAAGTAGGCGAACTACTAGTAACAACAGCCATCCGTAGGACGGGTATATCAGCATTAACTTGCTTCTGGTATTTAAAGAGTTAAATAAACTAAATACTGAGAATTTGTTGGCTAAGTAAGAAGGTAAGAACAAAGTATATATAAAATTAAAAAAAAAAAATAAAAGAATATCGAATAAAAATTAAGAACAAAAAGTTATTAACATTATATAGATTTCTTCCATTACACATTTTCTACTAGCAAAATTTCATATACCCAACTCACATATCACATACTAGTTTATTCTATTACTTTCTAAGATTTTACTCATATTTTATTTAAAAAAAAAATAGAACTCTGTGTGGTACTCACATCATTTGCTGCTTCAAAAAGGATATTGTTGGTTGCATGCCATCGAATTGCATATCGGCTGAATTGCAGTCGGAGTTGCGATCTTGTGCGTCCATTGCTGCACGCAGATGTGCGCTGTAGTCGGGTGAACCGCCATGATGTGCGGCTGCTAGCAAGGCGGGATGTAGCATTGTAGGTGGATGTGGCAGTGGCGGTGAGTCGCGTGAATCCATCATATTGCCGAGTCCGCCTGGTGGACTGGATGACATCTTTAGGTGATGCATTTGTGCGGCTGTTGGCGTTGCATGCGTACCACTATGCGGACCGTGTTGAGGTTGTGGCGGTGGTGCATGCGGTGGATGAGGATTAAAGAATGGACTATATGGTGAGAAGACTTGCGACTCGTGCAGTGAAGGATTAGGTATTGCCACTGAGGTTGGCAATGAGACGGGCAACATTGGTGGTGGTGGTGGAGGCGGATACGTTGGTGCTTGTGCACGTGGTGAAGGACTTTGCGCGGGTGTTGTATTATTGGCATTATTTGAGTTGCACATATTCATATTGGCGGGTGTTCCAGCTGTATTGAGGCTGGCATTATTTGTATTGCAATTGCCTTGATTTTGATTCTGTTGGCCTTGTTGTTGTTGGTTGTTAGGTTGCACATTCATTGAATTGAATTTACCATTACCATCTAACATGGCATTGGTAGCATTCTGACCGGCAGGATTAGGTGGTACAATACCGTCTTGTGCTAAAATTCTGCTAACGGTGCGCGGTGTGATACGTGTATCTGTTACCTTATGTCGTTTCTTCTTGGGTGTAACTACTAAACTGAGTGCTTCATTTTGTTCCAGTTGTTGTTGTTGTTGCTGCTGCTGTTGTTGTTGCTGCTGTTGCTGTTGTTGCTGCTGTTGTTGTTGTGTTTCTGGTAAACAAAATGGATTCATTTGATTTGGCCCACCTGTAGATATTGAATTATAAAGTGCGGCAGCAGCGACTGGATTCATACCTTGTGGCGTCTTCGGTGTCTGAAACATTGTTGCTGCTGTGGGCGAAGGACGTATATGAGGAGGTGGTATATTAATGGTATTTAAGCTATTGTTAGTAGTATTATTAGGGTTAATAGGGTTCATATTTTGGACAGCATTATCTGTTTGGAGTTGGTTATTATTTTGTTGGTTAGCAGCAGCCGCTGACATTGCTGCGGCGGCCGCTGCGTGATGCATTTGTAGACCCATCGCTGCAGCTGCTGCTGCTGCTGGCGATGGAAATGACAATTGACTGCCGTTGAGGCGTGGCGCAGCAATGAGGTTTTGGCAATTTTGCGCATTCATCACAGACATATTGGTTATTTGCTGTGCGTGTTGCGAATTTGCTTGATTGCCATTATGTGTGACCATAGCAGAATTCTGGCTATTGGCTAGTGTATGTTGAGGTATATTTACACTGCCATTGCCAGCGAGCATTTGGGGGCCATTGCTTACAGTGGACTGTAAGTGGTTTAAATGATTGTTATTGGAGTTTTGGTTGTTAGTATGTTTAGTTGAAGTTACATTATTAGCTAGAAGTAGAGAACCATTATTACCTGATTGATTTGTGGCAGAGTTGATGCTGCTATTGCTGTTTGAGGTCGACTGTCCCGAACTGGAGTTGCCGCTGCTGATATTATTATTCGATTGGGTTCGATCAGCAACTTTGGTACGGGGTGATTTGCGATCCAGAATTTGCGATGCCATTAGTAAGTCCTTGTTAAGTTGTTCAGCAGCTGCAGCCACTGAATCTGACTGCTTGCTAAAGAGACGGCGTTGATGCACGAAGCGTGTTACTATTGTGTCCACCAATGCCGAGAGTGAGGTTGTAATTTCTGATTTCAGCACATCGGCTAGTCCTTCGAGGTCGGAGCCGGACATACGCATTATTGAGTTGGAGTTGGACCGCAGCATGTTGAATTTCTCAGTCAGTTCAGATTTCAGTGCAGCATGGTTCTGGTGCCGCTGTTGTAAGCGATTGTGGTGCAATTGCGGGCGGTGGTTCAGTGGTGTTGTCTGATTATTTTGTTCTAGCTGTTGTTGTTGCATCTGCTGCAACTGTTGTTGTCTTTGTAGCTGCTGTTGTGCTTGTTGTTGAGCTTGCTGCTGTTGTTGTTGCTGCTGCTGTTCTTCTTTTCTACGCTGTTCCTGCTCCTGTTCAAAGCGGCGTTGTTGTTCTTGTTGCTCCTGCTGTTGCTGTTGCTGCTGCTGTTGTTGCAGTTGCTGTTGCTGCTGTTGTTGTTGACGCTCCTGTTGCTCAGCAGCTTCTTTTGCCAAACGTGCTTCCTGCTCGAAAAAGAATTGCTGTCCCAAGTACATGGCGGTGGCATTGCTAATTGCTGAGTGTGGCATATGATTAGATCCAGTATGATCACCTTGCAACTGTGGCATATGTTGCAGCAAAGGCAATGGACCATTGAAAGCTTGTTGCATATGTGGATGTCCTACTAATGGATTGTGCATCTTGGTGGACATCATTTTACTCATCATCTGTGATAGCATGTTAGGTGTATTGTCCAGTCCCATTGAATTGTGTGCATTCAAGTGCTTGGAACTTTTAAGTGGTGTGCTAGGCGATGTTGAACCTGGTCTATCAGACTCCAGATGTTGTTTATCATTTGCAGTGGATTCGGCTGTAAGTGATGGTGATGGTGAAAGATCTCCGTTATTTTCGTCCATCTCAATACTATCACTGGCAGTATCATCAATGTCTTGACACTCTGATTCTTGTTCCATGCGAGAACATAATTGCACGTATTTTTGTTGCATTTCGGCAAGTTGCTCCTGCATTGAGCGAAGTTGAGACTTGAGTGCATTCTTTTCTACTCTTTTTTGTTGTATTTGTGGTGACTCCATCTCATCAGATCCTTCATCATCTAACATCATGCTTTGGAGATTCAAACCTAAATTCAAGCCTGCTGCTGCGGCCACATACCGCTCCATTGCATGTTGCTGTGGCTGATATAGTTTACGTTTTTTGCAACCGTTTACCTGTAAATGTGGTTGATGCGATGAGGGACTTGAGCGCATTGATGATACGATGTTTTCTACTCTTGCGCGTTTCATATCCATACCTGGCTTTTTAAGCATAGCAGCATCTTTTTCTAACTCCTCTTCAAGCTCATCCTTACCATCAAGCAGCATCATATCAGAATTACTGGGTGAAGCTAATGACTCCAAATCGGATCTGGAATTCAAGCCCATTAGTTCAACGTCTTCCAATATCTCATCAGCCTCCTTTTTTGTGACACCAACTGCTAACTCTGCTGATAATCTTTGTTCATCTTGTGGCTCCACATCTTGCTGGTCTAGGTGATCACTTTC
This sequence comes from Teleopsis dalmanni, assembly GCF_002237135.1. Lineage (NCBI taxonomy): Eukaryota > Metazoa > Arthropoda > Insecta > Diptera > Diopsidae > Teleopsis > Teleopsis dalmanni. Next base: position 151,556,033 of record NC_051847.1, read on the forward strand.
AGACTGTGGCTCATCATCATTTTGTAGAGTAGCAGTATCCGAGTCCGAGGACTTGCGTCGTTCTGTGAATGATAAGTCACCATTACTGTGTTGCACATTTGGTTCACTTTTGATTTGTATATCTGGCTTGGTATCTTCCAATAGGCTTATCACATTATTACTGGACGACTTATTTGAGACATTATTGTTGTTGGCGGCTGAAGAATTGTTGTTATTATGTTTGAGTTCTTGGCTGTCTTTCTGTTGGTGCTGCTGGCTTATCACAGAACGTAGTTCCTGATCGAGTTGCATCAGTTCTTTCTTACCTTGCAGTATATTCCGCAACATATGGTGAGCTAAGTCGTTTTGTTGTTGTTGTGTATTTGGAGAAACATTGCCTATGGCATTATTTGTGGAAGTTGCACCAGTTATTGCTGTGCTGGCACTTACCGAAGGTGCTCGCGGTGGTGAGCTTGCATCACCTATTCTAGAACTTCCTACTCCATCTTCCAAAGAACGATCACTGGAGTTACTAATGCGACGATTCTTTGGTGATTGCGATGAAGTGTGTTGGTTGTCCCCCATTGAGGAGACACCATTATTTGTGACATTTGCATTACTTAAACTATTCAAACTATTTATTGTATTATTATTGAGCAATTTGCTTGTGGCATTTAAATTTAAACTATTCACTAAACCCGCTGCGCTGAGGAGCTCTGCACTTGTTGCCGACTCCATAGCAGCAGCAAGCATGGCATTGTCCAGAGTGTTGGGCAGACCACTGGTAGCATCTTGTGCTTGTTTCATTTGGCGTCCGAAGAGTTCGTTTAACATTTTTGCTGAACCGAAACCGTTAGCACCGAATAGATTACCGAGCGCCGCTGTGAAATTGCCTGACAGCAGCGATGCGGTCGGTGACGAGGATGCGGAACCAGACACAGGTGAACTATTATGATTGTTCGTATTGGAATTAACACTCGCGTTATTTGTACCGGACACTAAAGAAGACGTTGGAGATGTATTCTGTTGACTCAATAAAGCTCCATATAGAGCTCCTCCAGCGGCACCCGCAGCAGCCGCAGCAGCACTACTCATGAAGGCAGCGGCTGTTGACGGCGTTATTGGTGGCGACGAAGTCAATGATAATGCTGGACTTGTATGGGCAGATAAGGATGTTAATTGTGTGTTAAATGTTGGAATTGCTGAATAAGATTTCGTTTCACTACAATTAATATTATTATTATTACTACAATTATTATTTAGTAAATTTTTTGAGTGATTTTGTTGTGGTTCACAATTATTATTATCACTGGTAGTATGTAAAAATGCTGAGTTCGAATTTAATAATAAAGCACACGACGTTGACGACGTTGATGACAACGACAATTTTAAGGATAAAGACGCGTTTTTCTTTCCGGTACACGTTGTTGTCTTGTTGACGGCACCACACTGACTACTTTCGCCAGTTCGTTCTACGACTTGTTTGCTACTGCAGTTACTTTTCGTATCACCACTACCTTCAAGCACGACTATGACATCGTCGTTTTCCTCTTTAATGTTGGTGTTGGTGTTGTTGTTGTTGCTGTTGCTACTAATATTATTTTTGAGCAACTGCGATGGTGGTGGTTGCTGCTGTTGCGATTCCGATTCAGACGACGATGACGACGACGACGACGACGACGACGACGACGACAACGACAACGACGACGATAAAGCTGACAAAGTTGTTGTCTTTAACAATAACTTTTCATCACTGTACAACCCAAAACAGTCTGTGTCCTCCTCTGATGACATCATAAGATGCCAACAGCCACAGCGAAGTAATCACACTCGTGCTCTCACACTAGTCAACTTCGTGTACTCTCAATTCAAAGCAAATGCCTAATTTCTTCTTGTTGTTGTTATTGCTTGCTTCGCCTTCCCGTTTGAGTGAGTCAGTATACTCTCACTCTATATGCAGATGCAGTCGTGTCGTGCGTTTGTTTACTAATCGGCCTTCTCCTTTTTCTTGTTTATTTGGTATTTTATACTTTTAGTAAGATAGACGGACGGAAACACACACACGCATGTGTTCTACGGCTCTTGGCAGAGATACTGTTTCGCGTGACGTGCCACACTCTGTGTTTACAAAGAAACTGGTGTCGGTGTGCGATTGCGAAGCCACGTCTATTGGCTCGTTAAGTTTTTGTTTATAGAAATTTTTGTTGGTGTGTAAGTAGGTAAGCCGTGAATTTTATGTTTTATGACTACCGATGTCAACACACACATATGTACATGCGTTTAAATTGAGTGCGGTTTTCTCCTATACACTTCTAATGCTCTTCTCCTTTGAAGTGTCGTTTGTGCTTAGTAGTTTTTTGCTTATACTTTATTGAAAAGTTTAGCTGAAATTTTTGTGTTGGTATGGGTACTTAGGTTGGGGTTTTTTTATCTTTTGGCAGATATTTTTCAATTCTTTGTTTTACACAGTTAAGTTGATATTTATAAATTCGCCGCAGTTCTGTATATTGTTTTGTTATATACTGTTTAGCTGCAAATAAGATATTTCTCCTTATTATGTTTAGTTTTGAGTTAAATATATTTTGTCTCGTTTTAGCACTTAAGTCTTTACCAGCCTAAGACTTGTCGACCCTCTACGTGAACGGTCTTTAGTGCGTTGGAGTTGGTATATGTAATTATTGCTCCGTCTAAATATTTAAATATTGTTATATTTTTTTTTGTATAGCAGTTTTGACTCAGTTTTGGTATTTTGGTATTTTGGTATTTTGGTATTTGAAGTAATTTTATTTATGATTCGATTTTATTTATTGCTATGAAATTCGCGGATGATATAGGAATTATGTATGTGATGTGATAACTTGTTATAGCTTTGCTGTTTCTTTGGCTGCTGCTTTGTTGTCAGTTGCTTTCTATAAGGCTTGTTCTTCTTCTTATATATCGTAGAATGCTCGAGTCCTACTTTGCCAAACTTTGAAATTTTGTACTCAACTTTATTTCAAATTCTTCGTTTTCTTTTTTTTCTTTTTCTAATTTTAAATTTTGCTTTAAATTTTCTTTCCACCACCACACACATGCGAATGTTCTTTGCATTTAATTTTTATCAATTTTATTTTGTTTGGATTTATTTGATTTGATTTTGTTTTCAGTTTTCTGATTTCTTTTTCTTTTTGTTTTTGCTTTTTCTTTTGCTTTTATTTTGGTTCAAATGATCAATTTTTAAATTGTTTTGTTATTAAATTTTGGATTGGATTTTGCTCTCCTTTCTCCTTACTTGCGCCTTTAAAGTCTCTCTGAAAAATATAATAGTGATATATTATTATATATAATTTTATAATTATTTCATAATTTTATCGTTATTTCATAATTATTTTATAATTTTATATAATATGTCGAATCTTAAATATTTTTGATATATAACTGTAATTTATATATAATATTATATATTTATTATCTGAATATTATTTATTAAAAAACATTTAGTTTTAGAATTAAATTTTAAAAGATATAATTTTCTTAATCGCATTCTATCTTTTTTTCCGGAAATATTTCTCTGGATATTAGAAACGGTAAAAATCAGAGATCCACTTTTATAATGAAGAAGCTATTGGGGTTTATATATAAGTCTTTCTGATATTTTTAAAAACAAAATTTAATTTAAAAAGATATAGTATTTCAACTCCCGTTATATCTATCTAATTCCGAAGAACTCCATGGCATTAAAAACAAAAAAAATCATGGATTGATATTGATGTTACAGGAAATATATGGGGTCAAGTAAAAATCAACTTGAAAAATAAACTGTATTCAAAAACCCCCAAAAACTACCCCAAAAAAATATATTATTATATTAATTATAAATCATATCTTATTTATATTATTATATTTAATTAAAATCTATTCATTAAATGGGTTCAGAAATTGTGATGGTTAAATGCAGAACCTTATTTAACTCAAAATGACTATCTTTGTTTCGCATACTTCAATATCTCTTCATCTTACAAAATTTTTTTTAAAAGAATTTTTAATTTATCATTCTTTTTAATTTTTTAATTTATCTAAGTTTAAAACAAAGAGCAAAAATATATATTTCATTACTCATACGCTCTAACCAAGTTGTCCTGTTTTGTTCGTGTAATCTCTCTGACATATAGTTTATTTGCCACTTGAACCAAGGTCTTATAATTTTATCGGATATATATGACAAACCTCTTGTGTGTAGGGTGTGATCTATTTACGTATTCGGGAGGTTATTTCTTTAATTATGGAATTACAAAATGTTGGAGACCGATCATTACTTATAGCCATTTACTTGGGAAAATTAGACTGGCCTTAGAAACTAATGCTTACAACGATGAAATAAGCATGGAAAATATTAACTATAAAACTTGATGTCTTTATTTTGGCTTATCTTATTCTTCTTGTGTTAACAAAATTTGTCCCTTTTTTTAATATTTCTTAAAAAGAAATATTGCATATATTTTGTAAACTTATTATAAATATATACTGTTATAATATTTTTAAAAACATAAGTTAAGTAAAAATTTCATGTATTATCTTAAGTTGAAAAGATATTGGTAGGAAAGGTTAATAAAAAAAATGTTATATTTTTTATATTCTACAAATAATAATAATATTAGCACTGAAATTGAGCATTTAACTCCATTTTTAAATGCATGAGGTTTAGAAGAAGAGGATGAAGTAAGCATGTGATAATTTTTAAGGAGATAGGTGGCCTACAATAAAATTATAATGATAGAAGTAGAAGGTAAAATAACATATCGTAAAATAATAAGCAGAAAATATAAAAATATATAATCAATAATATTATACACATAAAACAGTTGGAAATTATTAGGATAACATCGATGAAAAACTGATTAAAAGTTAATAATTAAAAAAAAATCAATAATTATTTTGTGAAAAAAAATTTAACAGAAAATTAAAAATATAAATTAAAATTTTATTTTATTTGCATTAATATAATAAAAAAACAAATGTTTCTTTATATAAATAAATAAGAATAAAATAATAATATTAGCATATAGCATATAGAAATTTTCTAGATTTTGAACTAGTTCTAATTAAGGAAAAAGACATTAAAAAATATCTTTCAGTTAATAATATATAAATAATAAACAAATAAAGTGTAAATAAAGTACTTTAATTATTCTAGAAATTAAAAATATGTATTTAAGAATAATTATTTTATTACATCATGTTACTATTACATTAATTTGTTGTTGTTTTATTAAAGGGTATGAAATAGTCCTGAAATGAATTTATAACACCAAAACTAATAGATTTTTATTAATGGGGCTCTCTCACTTATATAATTAATATATTTTACATAACCTTAACATTTTTTTTTGTAATTTAAAAAAAAATAATTAAGAAATATTTTTAATTTTTTCATTGTGTTAATACTATATATAAAAAATGTTTTTTTTTGAAAATACAATCTTTTAACTAAATATATTAATTGGTTTTATTGATTCTAATGTCATTACTTTAAGGGTATATGTATAAATATTTCATTATGTATAGGTATTTTTAACATCATTGCATCATTTCAATATTTATTAAGCAGAAACTGTACTTCACTGACTTATTGGAAGACAGCATAAATGCATTTTGCAGAAATTGTGTACGAGGTCAAAACCACCACCCTTTTTCCAAATAAATGCAGTATCGATATTAGTATCTCAAATTCCTATGCTTAGATATTTTTTTTATAGATAAAAATAAAAACTAGATAAATATTATAATTAATAATTAATAAACGTGTGTATAGAATATATTGTTTAGAAGACAACTTACCACTAACAAAGCGTTATTTATCTCTGTCGTCCATCGTAAATCCTCCTAAAAAAAACAAAATAAGATTTATAAATATATTAAAATTATGTTTCATTCTTGATAATAATAGTTAGATATATCATAAATATTTTATATAAGAAATATATACATATATTATTTAATAAAATACAATATAAAGAATATAATATCTAATATGAAATTTTAAGTAATATATAATATTATAATAAAATAATGAATGTGAACTATTAATTGAGTGATAATATTCATTTAAATTAATAAAAAAAATTATTTGAAATAGGTTTTATTTTTTTTAAATTTAACAAATTTAAATTTAAAAAATAATATAATTTTAATTTTGAAATATGGTTTAAATAAATCAATTACTCATGGAAATACAATAAATATCTTTGAATCTATTAGACTTTAAATGCTGAATATCGTCATTGACACAGAGTTAAACTATTTATATAGAATTGCTTATGACCCATATATCTAAAGTGAAATGTGGTTTTACACCCAGGTCCGCATATTCGTAAAAAAATTGAAAAAAAATTAAAAAAGTGCAATATTATTTAATTAATACAAATCCATTTTAATAAAGAGGAAAGTTTTTTAACTCAACTGCTACGATTTTCCATCACTCTATATGTCAATGTAGCTTAGTTCTTGAGATTTTAGGTTTCTTGAGATGTTACACTAACAAAACTTTCACATTCCTACTATTAGGTAACTTTATTGATGCTTTTCAACTTTAAAGACCAATATTAAGTAACTATATCGATAAATAGTTAAAAAGTTTATTTGAGAATATAAGGTAATTCATTAGCGATATATATAATATATTCAATGCAATAAGTGTTATTGACATTTTTTTCATTTAAGTCTTTACAATGAAATTTCTCTCAGATCTGTCTGATCAGTTAACTCATATTGTACACTTTAAACTTCATACAATAATAGAACATTACAGAATATCCCCTTGCATAAATAAAGTGAATATCAAGGGAAGGCGAAATGAAATTAACCCTCATTTAGACTAAAGTCCTACCAACGAATAAACTTATGTGGTTCTGCTATGCGCTATCAAAATATTGTATATGCCGTATTCAGAAATCCATATAATATTCCTCTCCTTCTTCTCCTATATTTCTCAGTTCCTGTGTTTTTCTCTGTTTAACATTTTCTGAAGTAATTTTTGTTGCAGGAAAATATTTCGAATGCCAGCGATCACATAAACAATAAAGATCGCTTTTTCTGTCTTCGACGGTGCGTGCCAGAGGTTTGCACACCTGGACAATGCTACTCGCATGTCTCACTCTGTGCTCTGTTATTGTTGGCGAGTAACCACTAAAAAGTGAACAGAACAAACTAGTTCCGATTCTTACCTGATGTTACAAATTTGCTACTGTTCCTAAAAAGTAAATATACGTGTAGTGTTGGGGTCCGTACTTGTTTAGCTTGTACTGCTTGTGGTGCTATTGCTTGACGCGAGGCTAAATTATTATAGATAATTGTTTGGTTTTGCATTACATTTGGTAAAGAGAAGTCAATTTAAATTAAATTAAAACATTATTGATTACGTGACTGTGAATTACTTATTTCAGCACTCATTCACTATAGCAAATGCTCAGTTAAAGGCTAAACATTTATATAAATATTTTATTATTAATACAATTATTAATAATTCTAAATTTTTTTATTTTATTTTGTCTTTTGTTTTTTTCTATTGTTTTTCGTTTTTAGTGCTGTTTATTGGCACTTTCGTTTTTGTTTCATTTTTTTTTTGCCTATATAGGCTAGGTGACTTTATATGTGAGTGCAGTTTTTTCAGAAGTTAATATAACTTGAATTGAAATAATCACAGTATCAAATGAGGCTACCATAAAAGTATTGAATATTACTTACTAAAATATATATAGAGAAGCTAATTTTGGAATATTTTCAATGTTTGAATTAAATACTCTAGTAATAATATTAATAAAAAGATAAAAATATAGTATTTAATGAAATTAAAAATATAATAAATAGAACAAATAAGTTTTCCAGAAATTAGTTTATAAGGATATTTTGCTTTTTAAATAAAACATTTCATGTTAATATTTTCTTAATTTTACCCATAATTATTTTCCATCTTATACAAATAAATAATGAGAAACTAAAACAATGACATAGAATTTCCTGAGTTTAGCAGTTGATCACTTCATCAATGCACGCAGTCAATACGTGACATAGACACATAAATTTTATGTGTCTTTAATCTTGGGAATTAGTCATTACTATATTAGGAATTAGGAATTGGGAATTAGTACCATTGTATATTACTATAGAATTGTTACCGTTTCTAACAACGGTAATGATTAAAATATGTTTTAAAATCATTTTTGATGGGAAGTTTTCTACAGAAATATTTCTTCTCAACACCTCAATTTCTACTACATTATTCTTCTCATCAAAGTTTTATTATTTTCACTGTTTCTGCTGCTGGTTTCATGATTTTCTTATGATAATGCTTATTTTATATAAATAAAATATATTATTTTATTATAATAGTAATTTATAAATGATCATTTTATGCTTGCATCTAAGCGCTATATTGCACTACTGACTATAAGTAAATATCAAGTGTGGAAAATAAGTGAAATAACTACTGCAGCTCTTATTATTATTTTTGCTAGCTTCTCATACATAGGTTTAACGCAAGTATAAGTATAAATAAATATCAGTACCGTATACATAGGAGATCTTGAAGTACACAATCCATCTAAAATATTTCCAACGTTTCACAATAGATATAATGAATGTGTTCCTATACTATATGAAGATATAGAATATTATATGCATTCATATGAATATCGAACTACTTTTCAAAAGCCTCGTCATAAACGGTTCTCTCAATAGATGTATTTTTAATATTAGGTTGTAATAGATTGGAGTGGCAGTCAAAGTTTAGTTAAGCACAACTTATGGCTTGTTGTATTACCACGGACTAGTTAATCTACATTAGATATAGAGAACCACTTTAATAGTATAAATCGGAAGTATTTTTTGCACAAATTTCGTTCCATTGAAAAAGTTCAATTCCTTCATTTAAGTAGAAGAAAACCAATCAAATGAATTTATATATATGGTTATACAACTACTTTTAAAGCAGTTGCATCCAACTGATGGTTCGCAGATCACAGGTGGTCCGCGAGATGGCTAAAAAGGATGCGTGAATCAAATTGAAAAGGTATAGTTTATAGTTTTTCTTCTGAGACCTTGTTTATTAGAAAATAAGCATAAAAATAGTCCAATTTTTATTCCAATACCTATTTTAAAGTACACATAATGTGTATGTATAATTATGTATAAGTGTATGCACTTATAAAATTCATTATACATTATACCAGAGATGCATAAAGCATATTAATATAATCATACACTTTAAAACCTATAAAAAATAAAAATATCATAGTGGTCGTTCGTCAAAAAAAAATTGGGAACCATTATATTCAAGGATGACAGCGTTGTTAGGTTAGTAAGAAAAGAGTTTGAGTCTTCCATTAACCAATTATGGGCAATGACACATGAGGTGGAATACAGTTGCCCCAGTCGCAGAGCCACAACTTCGTTATGTCGTTTAACAAGTTTTATTGCATGCTTTCCTAATAGGTAGACCCGTGTCCGTACAGTTATTGTAGAACTAAGTGGATTTCACTTTTGCTGAAATACTAAATATTAAGATAATTTAAATTTATCTATCGAGAAATAAAAAATATAGGAACCGAGAAGTAAGTACCAAGTTTTAACTATAATTAAATAATTATCAGTTGATCATTTCAGCTGTTAACAAAGCTGTTACATTTTATTAAAAACTAAAACTTCTTTTAATATTTAAATAGAACCTCAGAGTAAATGATATTGCAGTTTTCTTTTAAACTTCAATCAATGATTCAATGTATCATGCCCCGAGAGGCGAAGCCGATCAGCAAGGTAAGTAAGAGCTGAACTTCTTTCCTGTGATGTTATTTTTTATCATCTCAAATTTATTTTTAATATTATCAATTCATATCTCCATTTTGAGAATATCCCAGTTATATGCTTTATATCTTATTCGTTACTGTTTTTTAATCTTACAAATCTTACAAGTATAACACAAAATAGTACATTAGAGCAGCACTTTTTATTAAAACAATTTAGAATTACCTATTAATACAGGTGATTGCCATCTATAAAGAATAATTTCTGAATTTGTATTTTTATATATTGTTGGTAAAAATATCACTAGAGTAATTCCATAATTACTTAATCCTGAATCAATGATCCTGAACACATCAAAGTTGACTTTCTGCTATCCTTAACCTTAGCAGAAACGATATTAAACTCCATATTGCACTATAGGACACTGTAGACTTAATTAACTCATGAAGAATTTAGGTGCGGTAGAAAGTGTTGCCTGTCGACTCTGTCATGAGGAGAAGGAACGTTAGAAGATATTCTATGTAACTGCTCAGCAGTGGCAAGACGTAGACTTGATTACCTTGAAAGCGGGATCTTTGTCCCAAATCAAATCGGTAAAAGTAAGCCCACAACACTTACGAGATTTATAAATAGTCTAGAATTGTTTTAGGCGCACAATAGATTTTTTAGGTCGGGGTGCATTCATAGTCTATTATTTAATAATAATAATTCGAATCTTAGTAAACTGCTCAGCAATTTCTACATTAAGTGTAAACAAATTTTTGGTCAAATAATATAAAGTCATGAAACTGTTGACTGTCTTTTTAAAAATAAATATCTTTTTGTTAGTAGATTTCAGAAACACAGGTCTCTAACTCAATTTGATGGTGTCCGTTTGGTATTTAATTTAGTCAAATATACTCCACTTTCATTGGTATACATGTATTAATTATTTCTTTGTCTTTATTAATTATAAGATAGTAGGTTTTTCCATTATTAAAATTTGTGCATAGCATGTTTTGCTAGAATGTTTTTTATTTAGTAATATCAATTTCAAAATGTTATAATCCGAATCGTTCAGAATTTTATAAATATGGAAAGTAGACATCTTTAAGTATCTTAAAAAAGCTTATAAAGTGCATAATCCTAAAGTATCAAAGTATCTATGAATTTTAAAATCGAATTAAAATCATAGCGAAAAGTTTTCCGATATTTGCATAGAAAACAACTTTGTATGTCAACAATACAGGAAAGTAGATTATAATAGCGAACATTGAAGAAAATTACGGAGCAGTTCATAGAGGTTTTTATGTTTATGGGAAAAGTTTGCTAAATTGGCCAAAAATAACAACAAACAAAAGTCATATATGACTTGTAAGGATATTCGAACATAGCACAAATGAGCCAAAAGAGATAGTAACGAAAGTACGTGTAAGAAACAGTGAGCATAAATGCATGCAGAGTTGGGATACTTTCGTCTTGCAAGTATCTACGATAATTGCAAATAGGCGATGCGATAACAGGATGTGGGTTAAGCTCAGCGGAAGCAGACAATTAGAAATGTTCAGATATTATGGCTGTGAAAGAGTTTATAGTTAGGCACGGTAGTATCTGTACTGTAAAAAGAAATTAAAACTTTTGCAATTGTAAGTTTGCCAAAATATATTCTGTTTGGTCTACAATCCTTTTTAACTACGTAAATACAAAAATAATATGGAAAAAGTGCAACATTTAATGAAAGTAAAAAAGTAAGTGTATAACCAACAATTATTATATAGAAAATATATGAATATATTATGATTATTTATACATGTGAGTAAAAATACTAATATACATATATCTTAATTTGTTCTCTTACTATATCAGCATTTTTATTAACTTTTTTTTTCAATAAACTCTCTCTTAATGAGCTTAGTATATTTTTAACGGATTTTAAACTCACTTGACCATAACACCTTCGTATATATGGTAAAGTGTAAAGTACGTTTTATTCTAAAAACACTTCAAAAAAATGTCAAAGACACATTAAAATTTTGTGAAGTTCTGTAACTCTATGAGAACTTGGCTTGTACCTGTCTAGTTAATTGCTTTGAGTCGGTTATGCAGAATTTGGTTTACTCTATATGTAGTGTATATATAAATGGTGGTATATTATATTATATTTTAACATAATATATTATTGAGAAAAAAATTTAATTATAAAAAAATAATTATAAAATAAATATTATTAAAACATAATATATTTTATTTTAAGTGTTACATTAAAAATATATATTCATACATATATGCATAAATAAATTATTTTTGTACAAAATATATTATTGCGGAAATGAAAATTTAAAAAAATAATATATCTGAATATAATAAAAATGTAATATAAGAAATATATACCTATGCATAAATATATTATATTCTAAATTTAAAAAAAAGTAATTTGTGGAATTTTAATAAATATAATGTAAGTTTAAAAAAAACAATTCTTATTTGTAAAAGTATCATAGTTAGAGAGAATAGCTCCTGTATAGTGACAGCAAAAAATTTTAGTAATTTAGTAGTAAAATCGTATCTAAAATATAAAACTATTCTTTTGAAACGATAATTTTTAATAAAGTCAGCAATTCGAACTGGACTGATCATATCAATAGGTAGCAAAACAACTATAAAGTAAAGTTTATGCTAGAACCTGCATAGTAACAGACAGTCTAATACATTGGTTAAAACTCGAGAGCAGATCACAGAAAAATATATGTCGGAAAGGAAATGCAATAAAAATGATAATTACAAATATATAACCCACTTTGTGTTTTTTAAAAGAATCGTTATGAAACTTAATGAAAATGGATATTAAAAAGTAGTAGAAGATTTCAAATAAAGATTTTTTCATTATCCAGCTAAATCAAAAGCAGATCTTGTATGAAGAAATAAAATTGATACAAAGCCATTTAGGCTAGGATTGAAAGATAATTAAGTATCACACAGAATCCTTGGCGTACAAATAATATTTGACAATGTTTTATTTAGTGTTTGTAGTAATACTTTATAATGATATAGGTTTGAAACAAAATCTGGACTCGATAACTCTTTTTTTATAAAAATAATGAAATATATATTATTATTAAAAATGTATATAACATATCAATATTATTTTATATATTTTATAATCTACATATATATCTACATAGAGATTTCTAAACTCACCAGTCTTAATATATTCAAAGTAGCATGCTACGGACATAACCGTTTGGTATATGGAATATTTCTAGCCATACATAAGTGCACATTTACAATCAAACGAAATATTTTTTGTACCAATTTGATGACACCCTCCTTTTATCAGCCAACCAACCTATTGCCAACGCTTTTGAAACGCACATGCCAAAGCGATGACATTACTGTGTGCCACGATCTGTGAAGGCACAATCCATGCCATCACATCCAAGAAAATAAAAAAAAATAAAATAAAGTACGTTACACGTTTCTATTTATTTCTGAATTTATTTATGTTAAGGTTATATAGTAATAATTACTTTTATATGAGTAGGTGTAAGTCCTTCGAAGTGCATTCATACAAATTTATCACTGAAAAAGTTCTTGGTCTTATATTAAAATATGAACGAATGCATATGTTCACTTTTCCTCTTGAGTTGGTGGTGCAATTAGGAAAATAAGAGTAAGGAAAATTAACAACTGCCGCTTTCTTAAGTTTTGTTCAAGGTGCATTCAACTCAGCTGGGCAGTTGAACTTACCCCCATTTAAGTAGTAGTGCTTTAAAGAAGTTATGAACGCATGCGTCTCCGTTTAAACGGGTGCGCATTTTACAAAGAAAGGAAGAAACAGTCTTAACTTTGGGATTATTTGGGAAGAATTGCAGAGTGTAATTTGAGATCGAAAAAAGTAATAAAACAATAAATAAATTGTCATTTACATAAATTGCATTGCTAAAAACTTCATCTCCAAAGTTTTCTAAACTATGCCCTATACATGTGGTCTTTGATGGTATTTTTGTAATAATATTTATATATATATTTTTTTAAATTTATTTAATTAGTTAAATTTTACTATTAAAAGCGCTCCTGTCTTATATAAAAGTTATGATTTTTAAATTAATACTTAAGTCTGACAATTGGTTATAACTGCTGACTACAGGAGAAGGTAATATTAAAAAGAAACTATAAGAAAATACGTTACAACAATCTGCCGTGTGCCTTACTATTCGTTCCATTCAATGAACTTTAAGGAAAATAATTTTCTTTAACTGAAATAAACCTTGGCACAAGTAAGATATACACGGCGAATCAGCCAGGCATGCGCTTTCTTATCTTTGCGATATGTACTATATGTGCCTTACCTATCAATTTTACTTGACGTGTGTCGGGCTTTCCCATAGCGTCTTTAAGACGTTGGCCGTGTCATCGTTATTTAGGGTGTTTAACATGCATATGGGTATTTTTTTTATAGATATTTCCTTCGCCTACGTAGGAATTCAATTGACAAATTATAATAACTAAAGGGCACATATGTTAAAGAACGTTAATTTATACAGCAATGGCACGATCCGGAAAGGAAATCTTTGACAGTATGGTCTGTGTTAGCGAAAATAATAATAAATATATGAAAAGTTTGATTCATATGAACGGGGTATATGTATATGTATTTTTTTAAATAAAAAAATAAATAGATAATATATTAAAAAAACAAACAATAGTCAGATTTTATTAAAATAATGAAAAAATTTATTTTTTGCAAATTTTATTTGAAAGGAAAGATAGTGTAGTGATATTTTGTAGGAGAAATTCAAGAAGTCTAAAGCATTCCAAGCAATAGTTTTAGTATTATAATAAATATTGATTAGTTTATATAGCATTATTTGTATGCAAAATGAAAGGCTGATATATTTTCTCACTAAATAAATGAATGCTAGTACTGATTTAACTTAAATCAGCATTTAAGATTCATTTGCTTTATAAAGATATATAATTAATTAAGTGATCAATTAATAGATATTTAACTAATAGGCTATTAAAGTACCCCGACCTAAAAGATCTATTGTGCGCCTAAAGGCCCAACTATAAATCTTGTAATTGCTGTGAGCTTAATTTTATCTATGTGACTTGGGACCAGGATCCCGCTACCAAGGTAATCGAGTCTACGTCTTGCCACCGCTGGGCAGTTGCATAGAACATGTTCTGATGTTTCCTTCTCCTCATCTCCTTAAAATACGTATTCATTGTTATATATTATGTGATATATAATCATCAAAATTATGTTTTGATAAAACTTAAGTGCTATGCTTTTATTCAAATAGGAAATCTGATGTCAAATAGATATAGGCATATAAATATAGTATTTATCTGAATCTCCTTATACCTGACACTAACTTCAAGAATATTTATTGGATATAGTTATCAACTTATGTAAATTTTGTTAAAATCCTTCAACCCACATCTTAGGGTTACCATACATTTATATCATTTTCAGAAATCATTCGTTAGAAGTTTTTCTTAAGACTATTTATTTCTTTATTTATTTAATAATCAGTTATAGATTACTAGTCTCATATTTTTATTTTCAGTTATTATTATTTCTATTATTATTATTTCACGGCTAACACGACTAACTTTGAGATATGTTGCAAAATACATGAAGAATCACTCTTAATCTAAGCCATATAGAGATTAAAGAGATCTATATGGGGAGATGACAAATATTGTTAACATATATTTAGTTCAATTGTTAATAACTCTCTCTGTTCGAGAAAATACAGAAAAAAGTAATAATTTTTAGTCGCAAAATAATAGCAAAGTAGTTTGGTGGAAACTTTAAAGCATTTTTTAAAAAATTTATATAAATCCATATTTCTCTTCTTCTTCTTCTTTAATAGCAATCTTGACAGGTACAAGTTACTAGTAGAATATTCTGTAATTATGTTAAAAATATTTGTTGCTAACAGGGATGTATTGTTTGGATTGATTAAGATTTTTGAATCAATAATCAATTTATGTGCATCAATTATATTTCTATAAAATTCCGCCGATACTATTTTGTATTGATGCAATATCTTAAGCAGTGAGATTTACGCAGAAAGGATCAGTTTTTGTGAAAGGAATCTTCGAATATCTGTTATTGGCAAACACCTTTTGCTTAAGAGTTTAGACAAGTGTGAATTATTTGTTATTAGCTAACCTATACTCAGTTCTGCTGCTTAGAACCATTGAGGGTTTAGAGAACTATATTTAGCAGGAACTATATTTATACCTGTTTGACTATTCATATAAATATTATAATAACACTGACTCATTTAAAACGTAAATGTTCTAATGTTCTAATGGTAAATGACACTTGGATAGAACTTTCTAAAGCATTACCTAGCATTCAGTTTAGTAGCACATATTTCAGTGGAAAAATTTTCCAATTACATGGTTACAGGGAAAAACGCTGAAGAGCTATTTTACACTACCATTTTCTAAGATTTCTATTTTAAATTTAAGCATTGTGAAAGATATGTTAGAAAAAATTTGCTAAATAAAATCAAATCGATTTAAATTAAAATATCTTCTACTAAAGTAAGTTTCAATGAATTTTTCTAAAGCTTTACAGAGCCATTTTTATTTATTACACTTTTTATATTATCCCTTTAGATTGCAAATAAGATTAGATATTTCTGTAAAGGTACATCAGAAAATACTTTGTCGTGCTGTTATAAATATTTATTATCTCCTTTTTGTGTGGTATCTAGTCATTATTTTTTTCTTGTTATTTTGAAGCAATTAAGCAGTACGCCAGTTACCCAAACCACAGCGCCTGCCAGCACATTTACTCGTACTTAACCATTAGGTTTTACTGATTTTAGCACATATGCTCCGTTTACTAGATACTCGTACTTTACGTACATAGAAACGTACTCGTGTCTCTACATATAGATATAGTATATATTTTTTGTGTTAATTCTTGCATGGACATATTTATGCATTTCCCTGAAAAATAACTCCTACTTAGCGGCATGAAAGATATTTTTTAATATACATATTGTATATCATAGTTTGTCGCACGTATTGACGTGGCACGTAAAGAACAATACCTACATCTGCACTTAGCGAACGTCGAATGTCGAACGCTTATATTATTACGGGCATACTATATACTAGGTATATCTTTTTTGTGCCATACTTTTACAGCTTTATTTTTTCACTGCTGATTAGATAGTGCACACATATTATAAAATTGAAACAAAAAAATTTATAAAGGTATTAAATGAGTATGAAAGCGCATTGGAGACAACGGAAAATGCTCATGTGTTGGCTAAGTTATTAGGCGTCGGGCTTTCTTCCTTCTGTTAATGAGTGTCCAGAAGGGTACGCTTACGCTTTCGTGTCGCCCATTTGCGCATACATTAGTTTACCTGTTGTTGTTGATTTTTTCTTTTTTATTAATAAAAGTATTACTTTTGTTTCGTGTAAGTATACGTATCTGTCTATCTAACAGTTTTGTTTCTTTTTTTTTTGTTTTGTTTTCAGTTTGTAAAATTATCAGCAAAATATACGTATTTCTATATCTATCTAGATATCTTTCTATGGCATTAAAATCATTTCATTGCACTGTAATCAAGCATATTTTCTTTTATAAATACTTTTTTTAACAGCACAAATTACTCAAATGTATCTATGGGCTGAAATAATCAGACAGACATGGTACATACACTGATATGTACCCGGGTATTTACAATAAAGTTGAATTTTTTGTACTTTGCTTTGGGATCATATATTATTTATTGATCGCGATTGGCGACACGAAGCTTAAATATAATACAACTTAAGTGCCTTTTGTTTAGCTTAAGTTTTGAAGGACATTATTTCATTTAAAGGATATATTTATAATTGTTTCATGTGCAATAGTAATTTATAAGGCGTATAATTTAAATAATACACCTATAGCAATTTTGAAAATTTGAAAGGAGAGTATATATATTACTTGAGTAGAAATTTTTTTTACTGAGTTCTTACCTACATGAAATGTAGTTTTTAAAGATATATCTAGCAGCAAGTATGTACATATGTTAGATAAAATACTTAAAGTAAATAAGTATTTATCGACTTCGGTGATAGCTGCATGAAGCTACTATACTATTTTCATGACAAGCATAAAATATGAATAATAGGTGGGTTTATTATTGAATGATAGAACACAATACAAGCTTATTTATAAAGAACACTATAGTTAAGAACTATTTAGCTGAACAAACTTCTCAGCATTATAATTGTACAAACGTATATGCTGTATAGAGTTAATATCAATCCATACCTTCGCATATAGTTATGTTAGAGTTTTCTCAGAACTGATGCAGTAAAACAATTTGATGTGACTTGAATACTATGGCTTTAGCATCACCAATTGAAAGTCAGTTTTATATCTTATCATATTTTTTATTGCAGTTCCATTTCATATATAATAGTTAAATCTTGATAGTTTTGTATTTTATATGTAATAAGCTTTTATGCTACTTTAAGCTATCGAAGTTCCTTAAATTGATAGTGTTCATTATTTATTCTATTGTCCAATGAATACATAATGGACATTATCAATGTAAAGCACTTCGATTGAGATCTGTATGTATGTAGATTTAATCATAACCTTCAAGTTCTGAATTGTATTGATGAAATAATTTTTATATATTTTAATATTTTTTATAGAACAGTGTATATGGTTAATGTTTCTTAAAATTCAATTATACTTTTTCTAAAACTATCAGTTGGGTATCTAATGCAGTTCATTTGTGTGTAAATTTAAACTATTGTGTTCAAAAATTTATATGTATTAATCTTTGTATATAAATTTTAACTATTTTATTTGATAATTAATAAAAAATGATAGTAAGTATCAACTTCAATTCTATTCTATACTTCAATGTACTTCAATTCTATGTCTAATTTTATGCTAAAACAAAAACGATCTGTAGTCCATATAAAAGAAAATATTATGTTGAAGCTATTTGAGCCAGTTCACTTGAGCACTTTTACTCTTTCGTAACTCGAGGTATTTTTAAAATCCCACTTTACGCCTTTACTGGATTATTGTTTATCACTAGATCAGACTAAGCAATAATTGACCTCAGATCTGCATACCTCCCCGAGAAGCCTGTAACCATTCTGAGATTTGATAACGCGGTGTTGGAAAGTCTGTCAGTTTTCGCAAATAATTTCAGGGCTCTATCCTTTATGTATTTTTTGATGGGATCAAAAAACGAAGTATACAATTGTCTAATGATATAAACTTAAAGAGACTCCAATCACTTTTATCAATAAATGTAAACACTCGAATTGAGTTATTATATTAAAATAATTTTTTTTTTAGTTTGAAAAGTTATCCTCTAAATTTTTTATTAATTCTTCAAAATGGACTTACATTAAATTGTTAACAAAAGTTTTACTAATTTTTTATTTTTTATGTAACATCCGTTTGTACAATTGTATAAAACTTGAAAAAGAACTTTAATTTGAAAAGTCACTTGACTATTTAACCACTTTGGAAAATGTCAGAAATTTTTTCATATACAAATAAAAAAATACAATATAATTTGAATAACGTAAGTGTTTATATGAGTATAATGCCTTTATTATTATTTCTTATGCCGGAATATTTACAAAGTAATGAATTTCATTAGCCAGAAAAGTGCTCTAATATCTGTCTTTAGTGTGACATATGTTCGAGCAATTAACTTTTAACACGACATTTCCTTTCTTGACATAGAACGACAAACCTGAACGTTAATCGAAACGGCTATCACATGCACACATAGTTCATATAAAATTAATATCAAAATATATAATATTTCCACTGCCAGTGGAAATAATTTTCTAAAATGCGCATTTTCTATGTGTAGTCGTATGACTTTCTTGTATTAAGTAAAAATTTTAATATAGAAAAAAATTGAAATAGATCTGATAAAATGCAGTTACAATTTTCTATAAAATATTGGTCGCAATGGATTTCTTTACTTTACTTTTCGTGCCAAGTTTGCATGCTTTTACCTACAACGTATTTCAGTAACTAATGGCAAATAAATAGTAGTATATATGGCACTACACTGAGAAAGTTAGAATGAACCGTGACTTAGAAGTGATTAGTAGAATTGTAGTAGTGCATAAAATTATTAAAACGTTTAATACCAATATACTGGTCATTATTATAAAGCAAACACTATCGCTGATGCATACCTATAAAAGGGATCTCTCTGCACTGGCGACAGAAATGTCTGGTTTCTGTTCTTTTGGAGAAGAAATGCGAAAAATTGCAGTCCTTACCATATTTACTGTCACAGCAATAGTTGAGCAAATAAAAACGAAACTGTTTTCGGTTTTCTTTGTACATCATATGTCCTTTGGAGTCAGAGAACTGGTTCTCACGGTAAGCCGCACATAAATAATTTTATGGATATTTTTGTAGAGCAAGTACCAGCAAGTATAAGTAAGCCATTTATGAATACTCTTATTGAGATTATTGTAGAGCAAGTACACTAGGTGAACTGCTCTTCAGTAATCTTTTGTAGATTACTGTTGAGTAAGTACCGTAGGTGAACTATTAATACTACTATTACTATTGCTCATTTCTCCCAGTGGGAGAAAGGGATTCAATAATTCTTCTTTAGTGCTTCTCTATAGATGTCGTTCTATGTATATCATGCTTCAGCTAGCTCACTTTCGACCGTTCTTCTCTACGTTTTCGCTGGCGCATTAGGTCTTTGGCTACCTTTTAAATTCCATGCCAAAGCTAGCCTCGTTATGTAATTTCTCGGTTGTCTAAGTGTATGGCCTATCTACTTCCACTTTCTCGGTTTTATCTCAGTTTGTACTGCATTTCGATTTGTTTGGTTTAGCAGGTGTTCATTTGATGTTCGATCTGGCCACTTGTTGACAAATATTTACAGCTTTTTCGCTATATGTCTGGGGTGCTTTAATATTTCACAGCTGTAGTACTAGATAGATTCCACATTTATGTTAAAGATTCACATTCTGACTGCCTACTCAGAGAGCTGGTTCTTTGGATCTCACAACACTTAGTTTTCTTGTATAGCTGCTTCAGAAGGTTTATAATCTTTTCTGTCATTTCCCCTTAAAATTGTCGAAGGCTTTTTGAACCGTAGGTGAACTACTCATCAGTAATCTTTTCGACATTTTTTAGAACAATTATCCTAGCTAAGCCGTTGATCAATTATCTAGTGGGGCTAACCGAAGACAACGAATTTCAGAGGTTCCTGGTATTACGTCCTATATCCTTGTAAAATAATTGCCTATATAAAAAATAATTTCTGTGTTTTATCTTCATTTTATACTTAATGACTGCTTATAGCTTACAAAATATAGAAGTTAAGCTAACCTGCATTGGAGGCAAAATATTAAAAATAGCTTTTTGTCATGTTCCATATAATTATGGTTTCAAACTAAAACTGTACTCGTGTATGGAAATTCGTAAATGTTAAATGCAATAAACTTAAGTATAAGCGTATCTATTCAATTCAATGTTGTCGTGGTTATTTTATGGCTACTATTACACTTGCTTTATCTGCCAGCACAGATCTTAGTAGTTGCCATTTTCTGTGTTTCAAAAACATTAAATTTTTATATTAACATCAAGGTTCCCATATTAAGTAAACAATCAAGCAAGTACAACAGTTTAACAAAAAGTTTTTTAATAATATTAATTGTTGCTATTTTCTGTTGGTGTAGTACTCGTATTAGTTGTAGAATGTTTAGCTAAAAGACTATAGCATGCGAAATTCTAGAATAAATGCCTTAATATATATCATAGTTGCGCATTAGATATTACTTGTAATAATAATAATTATAGTTATACTATACATTAAAGTAAATGTACAGTATTTTAGTAAGGCTACATCGAAATGAAACTTAATATTTCTTCTGTGTCAAGCTTGCATTTATTTAATGAATATGCGACAATTTAATTTTATGCAATTTATAAATATTAAACGGGAATTCTTCAAAGTCATTGCACATTTACTTGCAGTATGAATCAGCCTTACTTCCATTGTTGTGGACTTCAACATACCCAATAATATATACGCGTACGTGTATCTGTGAAATATTTTAAATAAAGTTTACAAGCAAATTGACTTAAAAATTAAATTAAATTGATTTCAATGCTCGCCAACCAATAAAGCCAATGAGTACGAGTATGACAACATAAACAACACAATGATGCACCCACAGCTGACAAAGACTCGCCTCCCAATCTGTGACAAAATTCTACTCGGAACTCGGTACTCAGTTTGTACCGGCAGCACTTCTTACAATAGCAGCAACGAATTACTGTGACAAATTTTGTTTGCAAAAGTTTACTCTTATTTGTTATTTATTAAATCTTATAGAACTTATTTAATTTACAAGTTGCCATTTAAATTCTGAATCCATTTCCTTACTGGGACGACAAAACCACAGATGACCGTCACATTTTGCATTTCATGACAGAAATCTTTTGTGCGAAGACGTTATTGAAAATAATCTAAAATGAATTCATTTCGGAGGAATTGCATTCTTAATTATGGAAATTTCCAAACTGCATGTTGTTGACAGATTCTACTGTACAAGTCAACACTTGTTTATACAAGAAAATCAATTTAAGTTTTAGTTTATGATTTGCCAGGACTTTTCGCATTAAATTTTATTAAATTTATTCACTTATTTATTATTGAGAAGAATTTGTTACTTGTCGAATATGGATATTTAATAAATTTGTGAAGCCCCATCTATTAATGACGAACATAACTAAATTTGAAATTTCCATTTCATTTTAATATTCATTTTAATATTTTAATATTCACTTTAATATTTCGTCTTTAATATTAGACAATCAAAGCTAAAGGCTTACTGGGATAATATACTAGGATTAACACTATAAAAATTAATTATTGGTACCTATAACAATAGGTTGGTATGGACCTATCAAAAGAAAAACTAATAATTAACTCAAGAATCGTAATATGACACTGTAAACTAAAATACAACCTTACGAATCTGGGTACGAATGCAAATTGTAGATTCTGCGAAGAGAATAGGAGTCAACTACACATATGCTGTTAGAATGCCCTGAGCTAATGCACAAACGGAATAGACTCCTTGGAATGTACATCCTTGTGGAAGAGGCAATAAAACTCTGTAAAGTAGGTTCTACACTACTTTGTATTGACGCAACAGGGCTTAGAGATTTACTCTAAACCCGGCAGGGTGCACAATAGACTAGACGGTTGCAGTGCCACAACTCTTAACAATAATAATAATATTTCGTTCTTTAAAAGAAAACAACCAATGTTGTTTATTTTTGTTCTGTAAAATCATTCTTTGTCCACAAGTCAATTAAATCTGATGTATCAGTATATTTTTGAGTTATAGAAAAAGGTGAATATTGCACAATGATTAAATTGTTGGTAAGAAAATACTGTACAGTAATACCTAAATGGCAAATGTCTCAAGACATTTACTTTTTACAAACAATGGTTTGTTTAAAACTGATTCTACAAACCCTAAAGATGACCGGTTGTAAAACCTAAGTTTAAAGATCAATCGTTGATAAAGGAGATAATTTTTGTGAGATCTATTCTTGGGATATCCATCAGGCCTTTTTATAGTGTAGCGTATAAGAAGTAATAGTAAGAAAACAACAAAGAAAATAGTAATTACTAGCGTTTCACTAGTAATGCTTCAAAATTGGCTGGTCTGAGCATTTTGGGAGCTATTGCTTAATTGTCTCTTTCACATAATACGGTCACGACGATCGGTTATGAAATACAGTCTTAAAATTAAGACAAAGGGATTGATAAAGGAGATTATTTTAGGAAGATCTATTTTTAGAATGTTCTTCAGTCCTAATAGTTATGAAATAAAGTTACAAAATGAAACTGCTTGGATTGGGAATTCATGGAATTTATAGCTTTCTGTTGTGAAATGTCTTAGCATTTAGGACTTCGCATTTACAAAGAAAGTTTAAAATTAATTTAGTTTAAAGATTTTGATAGTCGTTTTCCATTTATATTCTTATACTCTTCGAAATTGTGTATAGATATGTTTTTGAGGACCTCTCAATGGAATCTGTTTGTTTCTATGCTGAGAATGATTTTGATACTAGTCCAGCTGTATTTGGCACTATTTTATTCAAAATTGGGTTATCGCAGGAATATCATTTATAGTGTAGAAAAAAATATCAATTTCTTAATTTTTTAGATTCTTTTCTAAAATTTATTGTCCAGCTTGTTAAATAGCTAACATTTTAGCTAAAGAGATATTGATATTATATCCTTTTGAGTTAGAAATTTCTTTGTGCTTTCTCCGCATTCCATCTTCGATTCATCCTTGAAGAAGTGGTAATTCGATCATCTGTGTTAAATTCTTTTAACTCAATCGTTTTTTAAATTCATTTTCGAGGCTATTCCATACTGATTGTCAGGTTATGTGGTATGTAGTATGCTAGTATGTAGCTATGCTAATTTGATATGGTTTTGTAGTATTTAATCTATTGCAGTTTATATGTTAAGGTAGATCATTAGATCATTAGATCTACCTTAACAACACAAATAATTGCTTATAAATGGGTTTATTATAACTATTTGCTTTTAAGACGTTCTGTTTACTTACTTTTATAATTAGAGTCTTATATAATAAGAGTCTTATATAATAAAAAAAAAACTTGCTTATAGTCAACAAATAAAACCTATACGATTAATTGGAGATGATACAATTAAAGGTTCATCTACTAAACCCCCATCATAAAGGTGTTTCATCCACAAAAAAAAATAAAGAAATAATTGAGGTATAATTTTAGTAATTCTTCTAAAATTTTTCTCTATATATTATAAATTATAAATTTATATTATTATAAATTTATAATACACTGAAAAAATTTATAGTCTGTTATTTTTAGTTAAAATTATTATTATAAAATTGCAAATATTGTTATCGACATTAATTATTCCTAAGTATTTGTTTCTTTTGCTATAGGATGGGCAAAATACATATAATTATATTATAGTATTTAATTTTAATATTATTGAAAATAATTGAAATATATAATATTATTAGTATTATTTTAAATTAATGTTATTATTTTAATTCAAACATTTTGAGTAAAGTTAACAAACGATGAATACCTACATTATTTATATCAAATAATTCCATAAATAATTTTAAATAAAATATTTTTATGTCTTATGACAAAAAATTTCTTTGGAATAGAAAAGATATAATTATTTTATAATTTCAATTTAATAATATAATTTAAAAGTTAGATCTCTTGAATAGAGTTAAAAAAATTATTATTCATTCATGAATAATTTCATTAATACTTGAGTTGTCAATGTCAAGTCATAAATTATTCATTTTGTATCTTAATTAAAATTGTCTTTATGTGCATCTTACAGAATAAAATGCGACGTATAAGTAAATACGACAAAAATGATTAAAATGTGTTGTTTATGACAATAATGACAATGTCTTTCAACCAGCACAACAAACTGAACAACAGAAACACATCCAGCATCAGCAACACTAACTGCAGAGGAATGAAGTCCTCAATAAAGACTTAAGCGCACCATGAATAATAGAAAAACTGTGGTTGCAGACAGCTTGGCAGCTAAAGCAGAGACCAAGTAATTGTCTAAGCAAGGGTTTATACCGCAATTGCAATTGCAACTGCAACAGCAACAGCAACTGCAGCGTCAGCGTTGCAAGTTTAGCAACATATTAGCTGCCGGATATGCTAATAAAAGTCACCAGCAACTCTTATACATACGATTGTGCCATGGCAAAAGTTAAAAAACTACAAATGAAAACATAAACAGACACGCAGATTTAACACTTCTTGTCAGAAATTGATTGAAGTAGAGTAACCCTCACTGGGGTAAAATGTACTGCATTTATGAATGAAAAATGCGAAGCAGTCGAAGATGATTGCATCGCGTACTGGAGCACAACTTAAGCCATGGATGCACTCAAATAGATGTGCACTAATATTTGAAATGAGGAAAGGAACCAATTTTCAATGCGGAACTAGCGTAATTTATAATAATTTTTTCTCCATAAAACAATTGTTATTGTTTGGAATAGATTTTTTTTTGTTACTTATTTTATTTTCTTTTTTTCTTCTTTTGCTCACATAGATACATTAGTAATAGACTGATTGATATATGTAAATGTGTTGGTGCAACTAAAAGAAGCGGCTTTCTTTTTTGCTATTTGGGTTAGTTTAAATAGGAGTGGGAATTTTTCTTTTGTATTTAACACTTCTTCAGAGCGTTGCGTCGGCTGTGGTCCAGCATAGATAACATAAATTGAAATTAGTTCAATTTTCTTGTACAACTCTTGTATTTTTTATCAGTCAGTTTATTTAATAATAAGTGCTTGTAACTGTTGGAAAACTGCATGGGAACTATTATTTTCAGTTTATTATTATATTATTTTTTTTTTGGTTTGGGCTACTGAGCTAAGTAAGAAATTTCAAAAAGTTTGACCAAAAAGGAAATTATTAAAAATTATTGCTTGAGCAAAATTTTTCCTTCACCCCTGACTGTGAGATATGCTTTTATAGTATCTCATAGTAGCAGTTATAGTTGTAGTTTTAGCTATAGATCGTGAGAAAGTACACCCTCAATTTATATGCAGTCAAAGGAAGTTATTTAAAATAAGGCGCTGAACTTATTGATATCATTTGTGTTTGGAAATTTACATAATTTAAGCAATTTAGTTGGAAAGAAAACATATTCAAGGAAAATGTGGTTGGTCTTTAGATACACTTACCTTGGCGGTAAGGTAGGGTAGGTCGTTTCTACTTCAAACACTTTTGTAGTTGCTTTGCTTGGTGGTTTACGGTTCTGCTTCAAGTAGTCTGTATGCAATATTTAAGTTATGCACATGCCTTGCAAGAGTGCAATATGGTTGCTGCATGTTGCATGATTTTTAGTTTTGTCATAACAATTACTGCAATAATCATGGCAAGGCTAGTAGTTCCGGCAAAGAGGAAGTTTACCTTTTAACGCACTTCCGTATAAGAATTCCCATATAAGTTAATTTTACT
The DNA here is from genome assembly GCF_002237135.1 of Teleopsis dalmanni. Lineage (NCBI taxonomy): Eukaryota > Metazoa > Arthropoda > Insecta > Diptera > Diopsidae > Teleopsis > Teleopsis dalmanni. The sequence goes on from NC_051847.1 coordinate 151,582,842, forward strand.
CTACAGAAAATTTCTTAAGTTCATTATCCTTGTGAGAAAATATCCATAGAATTAGTGTTGTGGAACTTTGTTACTTTTATTTTACTGTTCATTTAGTAAATTTTGGTTTGTTTTTATTTACAAGTTTTCATCAAGCGTGACCGCAATTAAACAAAAGATTGCCTACATAATTATCTCAACACTTTGACTTTAACGTATTTTCCTACCAAGTGTAAGAAAAAAGTGGAATAGGTTAAGTTATGTCACTTGCATTACATACTTTATATTTTCTCGAATTCTGTTAATGAGATTCAAACTGGTTCGAAATAAACCAGATGTGTACATTTATGTTAAAGTTAAAAATTTGATATAAATTGTTTGAAGTGTTTGTTAAAAGTTTTTAGCGAAGATATTGGAAAGCAAATGGATTTAATATAAAAACTTGCAGAATCTAATGCGATTGCATTATGTGTACGGGAGGAATAGTGACATTTTTGATTTTTGTGGATTAAAAGAGGTACCAGCTTCAATCTCTTCTGCGAGTATTATTATATTACTGGCTGTATTAAAAAAAACCCGAAACGTATAGCAAATAATAGTCGATAACAACTTCACAGTCTATAATATTGTAGAAAAAATAATAGAACAAGCAGAAAATTGGAACAAAATCACGCAATTCATCGGAAATGTGCTAAGGGAAAAGAAGAAAGATCTGGACGCAATCTAATCTAAAACGAAGAGCAATTTGACGAGATTCCAATTCGGATCAAGAGTGAGAGCCGGACACATATTCAGAGATTAAAAAAAGTAGACTGTAGGGCAAGATTAATTATCTGTAACAGTAGCGGGGCCTAATAGGGACCCTATCTCGAAGTAATAATAAGTAGTCCCGGGTAGAACAAGGTTTCTAGGAATGAGGGGGAGTGGTTTAGCCCGTGTGATTCTGGCACTCACCACTCACCTTCCGGGGCGCCGGATTGTGGTCAGTGCGTAGGCATTCCACTCCTCCTTCCACTCCTCTTAGCAAATAATAGTAATTTCGTATATTGAATATTTAAGTATTGTATGTAACTTTAAAATAAAAAAATAAAAATTGATTATTTTTTGTACTATGTACTTGATATCCCTAACAGTTCAGTTCATTCATAATTTAAAAGATTGAAGATTAATTTTAATCAATTAAAATTATTGACATATTGGCAAGAGGCTCTATAGTGGTTGGTTTAAAAAAAATTACATGATCCCTTTTCTAAATTTTTTATTTTGAGTTCTTTTGTGAATTTATTAATTTGGGGTTAATATGTTTAAAAGGTTGGAAAAAATTTTTTAAATAGTTTCAAATTTTAAAATTGATACATAAGTGCAAATAAGAAAGCAGAGTAGAACATACATATACTTAGCACGTGCATTCTCTTTAGAACTCTTATTTTGAAGATTTTTTTTTCAAAAGTGATGTTTTGAACTATAGATGGGTATTTACATATATGTTTTGCTTATTGTGTTATACAAATATGTTTTGTTTACATATGGGTCTATAATTATTTAATTTATTGTGAATTTTTTTTATATCATCTAACAAATTATTTATAATTATTTATTCTAATTTAATTCTTGTTAAATTTAATATATAAAATATTTAAATTACACTTTTATCACAAAATTAAAAAATATATTACTTTTAATTACCCAATAAATTATTTATAAATATTTATTTTTTGATTTTAATTTTTTAAAAAACTTAACTAAAAATATATAATTAAATTTAGTTTTATTATAAGACCTTCAAATATTATATTACTTACTTTACTTATAAAAATGTTTTTTTTAAAATGTTCTGTCATTCCGAACTTACCTAAAAAGAAAAGAAATAATATTTATTACTATATGAATACACTTTTCAAAGTGATAAGAAAGAATTTATTTTTATATTTAAAAAGAATTAAATTCGTTTTTATAACCAACAAAAAGGAAATAACATACATGTCATACTATACAAAAGGTGAAAAAGTAGACGAGGCTATCGAATTTCCTTAATGAACCGCAACCAAAACAAAGAGTCAACAAAAGACGAAAAGGTTAAGGTGAGCAAATTTAAGATTTCTTCACAGAGCCACTGACGAAAGCAATTAAAACCGAGTTAAATTTTAAAAGACGATATTCTCCCATCAGACCTGGATTGAAAAATCAACAAAAGGGCTATTAAGTACAATAATAAAGCCAAAAACAACAAACAAGAAAAAATAAGGAAGAAGACAAGAGCGAAAGTGGGAAGATATGCCCCCAACAAAAGCAGCCGTCACGGTGGTTGCTTCGCTTCCTTCACACTCTTAAGATGACTGTAAAAATTTCAAGAAAAAATATGTAGTCAAAAAACTCGTTTACAATAAAAAAGGTTTCAGTTTCTTATCAAATGTCAAAAAGAAAATATTAGCTGAAGATATATGTAATGACACCTTTAGTTAAAATTATTGACTGTTGTGCTATCCATTAATTGCTCAGCAATTATGTCATAATTTCAAATAAGAAGACAAGTAGAAGAGATGAAAGTCTTCGTATGGTATCAGCTATGAGCTATAGTCAGCTAGTTCTATTTATATCATTTATATTTTATATAATATTATTCATATCATTTAATATGAAAATAACGAATTTAAGAAATGAAATGTGAGATATCATATGAACCTGTGGTATATATTCTCAATTTATTGGAAGTGTGGATACCACAATTAATATATATTGAAATATTAAAATCCTTTTATCTTTTGGAAATAGAAATTTATATGCCTGACTCCAGTTTTAGTTTAGGGATACTTAAGAATACAATAACATGATGCAGAAAAATTAATTAAAAGGTATGTATGTATATACAAACATCTCATATATAAACAAAATATACTGTAAGTTTATACTTATTTAACTATAATTATGTACATTTATATAATAAAATGTATACTGAAATATAAATAATATAAGCAATTTCCCGACTAATCAAAAGTATATATATTGAATAAATTTATTTTTTTTTGAGTAATAGTTATATATAACTATAATTATATACATAAATAAAATAATGAATACGTATAATAATAAAAGTAATTACTATATACATTACTATATACATAAATAAAATAATGAACGTATAATAATAAAAGTAATTACTATTAAAATAATATAATGACTAATGTTATAATGACTTATAAAACATATATATATTTAATAAATTTATTTTGTATGATTAAAAATTCTAAAGATTAATGATAGATTATATTAAATTTGCATATATATATTATATTTCTAGACTTTGTCTTCTTACTATTAATAAAAATGTTAATGTTAACTAATGATATCGACTAATAGTGTACCGCGTCAATATAAAACTGATAACATTTTTATTGAAAATTTATTTAAGCGCAACACATTTTAATATTTTTCAGGGTGCAACTTGCAGATAAAATTATTTATTTGTTTTACTGTTGGAAGTACATTAGTTTACGCAGACAATCTATAATGAATTAAATTTAAATTAAATTTCTGTTCGTTGTCATACATGCCATCTCATAATATTATTAATCATAAATGCTAAAGTTATTTGAAATATTCTCTTTTTTTGTAAATAAAAAGTGCAATCAACCAGTGCAACAAACTAAAAAGTGCTGCACCGGATGCGCTCATTAAGTTCGTAAGGCTATGTCCATAACATTTTACAACCTGATGGATAACTTCAAATGTATATACTCGAATATGTTCAATGTTGGTATTTGATATGTCGTATTGTATATATGCCTATACAGTTTCGTTTCCTAATTGTGTCTGCAAGTTGAGTTATGATGCCATATGACAGTACTTAGTGAACTTACACTTGCCAACATACAAAAATTCAAAGTGAAATCATTATCTTTTTTTTTTTTTTTGATATATTGTTTTTAAACATAGCTGAAAGAGGAACTCAAATATAAGAAGAAGCACCCGTGACAAACTGTAGTGAAATCACTTGTGTAGACTAATAGTGACCCTACCCTATATTTATTTGCTGCCGTACTTATATCATAGCAATCTGATGACATTAGCTCGTGTTGCTTGTGCAGCACAGCAAAGAGTTGAGCAAGAATAGTGAATGAACATGATTGGATCAATCACTGGAGGGTTATCTACAGACTTTAATGATAGAAACACGTGTTCAATGCTCTGCTTATTCTCATATTTTGTCAGGTGTAAATATACAGGAATTTATTGTATAAATTAATTTATTGAGCTTAAAAACAATATACATATAGAAATCGCATATTGAGTTAATCAACAATCAAGACTTGATATTGTGATATATTAAAATCAGATACTGTTCTGGAAGTCTAAATTGACTAAATCATCAATGTTTTTTTAACAACTTGTATTGTCTCTAGTCTCAACCAAGTCTAGAAAAAGTGTAGTCTTCTTAAATAAAAACTGCCTGGTTCAATACTTACTGAGCTATCCCAAAACATTTTTATGATGGACAGTAGTGTATTATTATGCTTAAAAAACCTGATATATTGTTTTAGTTAAGAAATTATAAACCAAAAGAAATTACAATGGCTTGTAGGGATAGATATATTTGTTAGCACAGAGTAGTAAGCAAACATCATCTTAAAATCTCTAGCGATACCAGCCAGAGTCATGGTAGAAAGAGCTGTAGTGTCTTAGTCATACTTGGAGATTGTAACAAACTTCGTTACTTGTGCGGTGTTAGTCTTTGTCTTCATCAGTTTTGAAAAAAAAATATCTCTAAAATAAGAGATCTTCATTTCTTAGTTATTCATAATATTTATAATTTAATATGATGTAAAAAACATCAATTAAATAATATATGGATAATTTGTGTTTTTATATAGGAAGTCTTTTTTAAAAAGTTTTTGTGATTCGAAATAGTATTTACTCTTGGATGTTATTTATTCAATTTTAAAATCCTTAAAGTCTGTAATGTCAATTTCTATTCTATAAATTTATCTAATTGATTTCCTAGTGGTTGATTTAAATGTGTTACATAGTTTTTTGTTCATTGCTAAGTTCTTCTGTTTTTTGGTATCTTTTTTAGTACTTAAAAAGGCCTTTTGAACGAAATATTTTGAAATGACGATGATACGCACGCTCTCCACATATGCTTTGACTGGTACTGACTTAAAGATAAAACTAGTTAATAGTTTCTGATTTGGTGATAAGATGTTTTAGGCTTGGATTGCAGTGGAAACAACCATTATTTTCGTGTTTTAAGTTTTCTTTCACCTATTCATATTAAAAATTTTAATTAAACTTTTAACAAATTTGCGATGAATTTTAAAGTTGATGAACTTTGCGTTGATTTTAATATACAATGGAAAAATAATGCAGGCTTTATCTTATTTTAATTTTCAAATACCGCCAACTTTATCTGATTACTTATCATAAATAAAAGTAGAAACTACAATGAGGATGTCCTGTTGTAGTTATTGATTATGCGTACTTAAAGAACTCTGCACACTTAATTATCATTAGTTGATATTAATGACGATAAGGTTTATAATGAATGATAACACTGGCAAAAACTTATTTATAACCTTTAGTTTTTGTGCTCTGTTTTATTACTTCTGCATATCAGACTCCTCCAATCAAAGCAGCAGTCTTGATTTTGTTCCAAACCAAGTTAACTGCAAATGATAATGATGAAGATAATCATAATAATGTTTGAAGTTCGTAGCCCTGTCAACAATCGTGAAAGAAATAATTCTCTACGTACAATTGTAATATTTTCTAATAATTTTTAGCTAAAGTTTTTTAAGTGTCGTAAAAGTCAAATTCGACAACTGACGTTTGCACTGATTTCATCAAGGCTTAATGGTTTCAACCCTTTTCTCAGAGCGAATTCATTTAGTCTACAATATTAAAAAATAAAAAATTTTAATATTGAATCTTGAAACGGCAAGAGTTTGCTCAAGAACATAGTTGCTGTTGGAGTCTATGCAAGTATATGAGCACCTTGCGAATTCACCATAACAGCAGCAGTGGTACCGGAATTATGACCACCCGTTCTGCACTCGTTCCACAAGCACAAGTATCTTTTGTGCCACGTTGCACTGCGGCGAATGAAAGGTAAAAATGCAAATCTTGCAGATTTTTATTTTTGATTTTCTTTCAACAAAATTTATATATTTTTTATTTGCATTTTCTTTATTTCTCTTTTATTGTTTTATCATAAATTCGTAATATTTTAAGAATACCATAACTGACTTTAGCAATCTCCTTAACTCAATCCCTCAACCCAACATTCATTAATGTAAATTTCAAACCCCAAATTCTTTATGCACTTTTAATATCTTATATTTCAACAAAAACAAAAAAAAAATACCTCTATAAAATAAAAAAATATATCCGTTAAGAAATTTGAAAGTATTATTTTTTTTTTGCAATTAGAAAAATTTGCAAGAATATGCAAAATCAAGTGCAGCAACAGGATTTTTTCAAATGGTTTGGGCGATGATGGCTCCTTATCGTCAACCCTTTCATGGACTCTCATGAAAGCAACGATTTAATTTCTTTATATTTTCATTTATTCTTATTTTTTGGTGATATGCAATATAATTCTTCAAAATAAGATACACACATATATATATATATATATATATATAAATACACTGCTGATTTCGGCTCAAGATTTACGTTTTGTTAGGAAAGTGCATATTGGGGTGTATTTGTAGGCACACAATACGTTGCGTTTAGGAAACTTGTAAGTAAATTCTTGCATTTCTTATTACTTGGATTATATCCTTTGTCATTAATACTCGCATTTTGCATTTAACTTGAGATTTGAGAATGAGCACACTTGTCTGCGTCTTTATTTTAAGTTCCTAATGAAATGTGCCGAAGGCACTTTAAAAAATAAGAATAATGCATTTTTTTCTTAACATATCTCAGTGCTTAAATACAAATTACTGGCGGTACATATGATTCGTATGCATTTGCAGACTTTTAGTAACTTTAGTATGAAAGTATCTGAGAGATGCATGGTCACACTCAATGAAAACTTATAATATGTTATGTATTGTGAAGAAGCTGAAAGTGAGAGTATTTGAGGAGATGCTTTTTTAGTAAATAACTACAATATATATACAATTGCATTTATAAAGACTAAATATGTTATTTGAGTTTTCACCTCCAATCAATATAATTATATACTTTTTATTGGAGTTTGAAAATAAAAAATTTTAATTTGAATATTAAAAATGTTAAACAGCAAATGACTATTTTTAATATGAATGCATTTAACGCGTACTATGGTCGTGGTTTGATTATCAAACCTATGAAATCTATATTAATAAAGAAGAGTTTTCTTAAACGTGAAATGTTGTCTCTTAATCATTTTTAGTTGGCACATGCTTTAATGTTGATGCAACATCATATTGAATCATTAAATTTCTCTTACGGAGGGTATCATTTCTTAGACCTCATTAATCCTCTTTTACTGAGACTTGATTGGTAAAATCTTGACTTTTCTGGAACTTTAAATTTATTACTTTGGATTCAGAGCAGTTCCGACCACTAGGTCGCCACTATAGTTTTTTGAAATACTGTTAATATCGTTTGAACTTACTTTAGGTAAAGATTCGCAAGATTCAACCACATTGAGGAGTTCGAAAATTCTAAAAAAGTCATCTGTGATATTCTGCTTAAATAAAGTGCTCTCACACTAATATATTTTGTTTGAATTAAATTACGGATAATATTTTTTGTAACAATTTGAGACTTAAATACTTCAAAAATATTATAAGCAATGAAATTGCCTGAAAAGGGTAAAATATGGACGAAGTGCTAAAACCAGTGCGATAGTTGTATCAGCTTAAAGACTGTTACAGTTTGAGATATCTTGTAAACAAAAATATGATTTGAGTATAAAATATATGTAAGTAAAAATAATTGATAAAATAAAATGTATTTATAAGATTTATAAGATTATAAGATTACCCTAAGTGGTAAGTTTGCAACTTTAAAAAAAATATTAGCGATGTAATAATACAGTTAAAATCACTTATAATGATATGTGATATAATGATCAACTAGATATAATAACCGCTTTTTAAAATTAATTTGGTTTACCATATACACACATACTATTTGCAACCTTTTAGAGCAGCATTGGCATTATATAATGACACATGGGTTATTCAGACCGATATTAGGCCAAGAAACCATTTTAATACATTTTTCGTTCTGGAAATTGGTTGTAATGACTTAATTTACTTATTATCTCAAACACATCCTCGTCCATCAAACCACCAAATGGAAAAAAAAGGATTATTTTTTCCGGTGAAAACAATATATAAATAAGAATATGTAAAATTTTCTAAGCAAAGAAATGAATAATAATTTAATAATAGGTAAATATTAAAAATTTATAAGTTATACATACTTTCATATATATTATTACACTCGTTATCTCTAATATTAGTTACTGCTTATAAAGACTATAGTATATAAGGATCAGTTTTATGCGGTCCCATCAATGTCGTTATAACCGTTTTGTACTATATATGTAAATTCTAATTTATCAATGAAATTTTTTAATATCTCTAAAAGGATGTATATGATCTATTTACAACTAATTAGGTCATATAATTTCCACATATATAAACTTTTTTCTTTTACGTATTTTCCTTACTATCTAAACAGACAGTACTTGAAGGTACAACTTTTTGTTAAATTCTTAAATGTAATATATAAAAAAAAATGTTATATATGTATTTATATGCAAATATGTAAACTCAATATAAATATTTTTATTTTGAGATAATTTAAATTAATTTATTAAATTTAATTATGTAAATGTTGGAACTTGCTCTGAATGCAAGTGAAGGGTTCTGCAGATTGTAGTGTGCTTTCTAATCAGTTAAAAATGCATTCATATGTTGAAGATACTTGACTGAATGACACTTGATTTATTAAAGAATGCCAAGATATTATTTAAAGAGTACTGAAATATCTTCTTAGAGTCGTTTGAAAAAAATATCAAGAATTCTGGCAAAAGTAAGGAATTCTTTTTCCATTTCATCTACAGAAGATATGGTATGGTTTACAGTATGGTTAACTGCACTTACCTATAGACAAAAGGATAAATCTTTACAAGATGTTAGCACATATCTTACTTATTGTTTCATTTTATTTTATTTAGGAACTCCTATACGTACTCATACTCAGAATGAATAAAAAAAATATATATAAAGAATTTAACTTAATGCATGAAAAATGCAATTAAGATCAGAAAAAGCACACATATTCTATACAAAATTGTTTATGTTTAGTAGTAAAAAAAAGTGAAAGGGTTGCAGACAAAAAACAAAATCCACATGTGGCATTTGAAGTGCTCAGTATGTGCGAACAGATGTAAACGTATCTGTATCTGTATCTGAAACTGTGTTTATATTCAACATAGCCAGACTAATTGTAGGTGAATGTTTTGTATGCAAATATTTTATTATGTTTTGTTATTTTGATTTTTTTTTTAATGGAATTTTTTTTATTTAAAATTAATAATTCAGTGTGTTATTTTAATAGGACAAATAAAATTATCTATGATTATTGAATACATAAGTTATAAATTTTAATTATTTTAAATGTATGTGAACATGTATATATACAAATAATGATTACACTTAATATGCTTTTCTAGTATACCAAATTTAAAATTTTATGTACTTAATTTTTGTTAAGTACTTATTCATTATAATAATATTTAATATTTCCATTTTTATGTGAAGTTTTTCTTCAATAATTTTATTTTTTGTAAATTATTCTAAAGTGTAAAACTGCTTAAAAAGTTTAAATAACGTAATAATTATTTAAATGAACTGTCAATTAAAATGGAATTTGTCCCCCTCAATAAAAAATTAAACTTGATTATTTACGCTAAATGCAAAATTTAAGCAGCGTTGATGCAGAAAATCAATGACAATCCATCCTATCCAATAGAACAGAAATCTGCACTAGATAATGAAAAGAATTTGAATAGATGGATAGGGAAAGATGAAAAGAGTTAGTAAGGCAAGTGACAATAACGAACTCGTTACTTAAATTTGAATAGAAACATAATGAATTTTTGCTGAAGTTAAAAATTGAATAAAGTTGAAATGTTCTTGAATAATACAAAAATCCACAAACTTGAAGAAGACTCATTTAGATTCGAGTGGCGAAAAAACTGTACAAGTAGTCACCATAACAGTTTTAAGAGAACTTTTTATTCAAGAAATTTGAGATTTTACTTTTGCACTTGAGTTGGTTAGCAGATTATTTACTGGAAAAGTAATAGTAAAATATATATCTGATTATGAGAAAAAAAATTTATATATAACAAAAAATTATATATAGGTTTTGGAATTTAATTACAATTAGAAAATATTGCATCACATTTAAAATTTAATGTTTTAAAATATTTAAGAGGATTAAAGAAGTATTTGTTGTCATACTAAAACATTATATATATATATATTTGTAATGCAACACACAGTTAAATGCTACATGTACGTTTGTTATTGAACTTACAAACAATAAAGGACTCAGATCTACTGAATACTCTTCCTCTAGTTAAGTCTAATCGTCATGTCTCCTAGTCATTTTTCACTTGTGTACTCTTAAATATATATGATTAGCATATGAAGTATAAAGTTTTTCGAAGTGATATAAATTCACTTAGAGTTCGATTTTGAAAATACTGAAAAATAATATAAAATTGTTGATTGAAAAGAAATTTCTTTATTGAAAATTTAAAAAAACTTTTTAAAAATTTTGAAACATTTTTTAAGTGCATGCAGGTGACGTATTAACTTTAATATCAGAATAGATTAAGAGTTGTAAGATTTTAATGTTATTTAGAATTGAAGTTTTGTTTTGTTATTCATATCGAAAGGCTATTATCGTACACAATTAAAATAAAAAACTCTTTATATTATTTTTGTAGTTATTTTGATTTGATTTGAAGAACTTTTTCAATCATCTGACCAGTAAAGAATTTATTTTTGCTAGACAGTTCTACGTAATCTCCATTATTTCGATTATTAATAAAAACTTATAAAATTACTTCTGTATCAGAGCGGTTAATTTGTTTACCACCAATTTGTTTGAAAATTCTATAAAATCACGCTCATATTATTTATTAATTATTATTATTTAAAATAGGCTATTTGTGCACCTCGACCTAAAAGATCTATTGTGCGCCTATAGGCCCAACTAGGACAATTTTAGACTATTTATAAATCTTATAATTGCAGTGGGCTTAATTTTACCTATTTGATTTGGGACCAGGATCCCGCTACTAATCGAGTCTACGTCTTGCCACCGCTGGGCAGTTGCATAGAACATGTTCTGATGTTTCCTTCTCCTCATGACAGAGTCGACAGGAATCACTTTCTACCGCACCTATAATCTTCATGTGGTAATTAAGTCTACAGTGTCCTGTAAGAAGTTCAGTGTAGATTTTGATATCATTTCTGCTAAGGTTGATGATAGCATCAACTTTGATGTGTTCAGGATCAATGAATCTTTTTGACTGTCGCATGCCTGTTTGGGCTCTCCAGTGTTCAAGTAGATGCTGATTTATTAATAAAAATAAACCCATTTTTCATTTAAACTAAGGGTCACCTAATGAATTTTGAAAATTTAACTCTATGGTTCTTCATATTTTATATCAAATTTTAAATATCTAAATGAAATATATAAATAAATAATTTATTTCACATTCATACCTACTCTAAGATAAATCTTTTAAGGACTTAAATAATTAATGTACACAATTAAGTGCAAGGTAGTCGCAGGAAGAAGATTATAATATATATTAAAGCTAAATAAAATAATTAAAAAATAAAATATATCTGTATATATACTTAAAAATAAATATATACCGCATAATCTTTAGAAACTCAACTTCATTTGAAATCCAATAAATGCAAGCAGTGCTTTGCTCTCCTTCTATATTTTCAACCTCATTTACTTCAACCTTTCGTATTCATATTTACAGTTTTAAAAAAAACTTGCTTTCTTGCCTAAAATTATGCAACGATTTTATGCAGTATTTATTTTATATATATCTTTTCATATTTTCTAAAGATGAAATACCCGCGTAATTAAAAATCTTCTTTTTGTTTCATAATAGACACTACAATTTTTTTTTGCATATATATCTAGCAGTTATATGCATATTTCTATTTTTTTTAATTTATATTCAAGCATTTTTTATAAATGAAAATGAAGAAATTTGCAAAGAAATACTGCAATTCATTTACTTTATTTACTTCCTTTCCGCGTAGCACCACTTGCATTCTGCAATTGTGCAATGGTAGCGAAGAAAACATCGAATTGTGTGCAGAAAGAACATTAAAATGAAATAAAATAAAAAAGATATAAAATAAAATTAAAAACAAAAAAAAAACAAAATTCATACCAGGAAAGAAGGATTCGTCCTTTCATAAAAATATTGCGAAGCAAAGCCAAAGAAAAAGTTTGTAGTCACTATGCCGTATACTTAGTGCCACTGGCAGTGACTTACCTGAAGAGCTGCAGCGGTTGTAGGCAGCAACTGCATAAGACTATTTTAAATTGGGTATGTTTGTTCACGTCGGTGTGTATGTTCAGTTACTGCACTTATCAAAAGCTTAATTGAAGGCAAGATCTTGTGTACTTTTCAAACGACTTGGCAAAAATTGCAACAAATAAACAAACGAACAGAAAGAAAGTAATTTTTTATTTAGAGTACACAAGGAAAAATTTTTAATTAATTTAAATATTTAAAATATTTTCAGATTTAATAATAATAAATAGGAAAATGAGGTTTCTTTAATAGCACTTGAAAGCGCATGTAGTCAATACTAATTCTATTTATTCTCTTCAATATTAGCAAAGTATTAATTATGTAATAATAGTAAATACAATCCTTTCGACACTACGACTAGGAGCACTGTTTATACCACTATGTCTGAATTTGCCATATCAACAAAAAAATAACGGTTATGTAAAATAACGTTGATCTGCACCACCAGCTCTATTAGAATTAGAAAGAATCTCTCCGTGCCGCTTGATACCAAACGTGGTTTCAGACAGGTTAAGTTCTTTAATCTAAGAGTGAAGATTTAGATTTTAGATTTTAGATTTCTTCAATCTAATGTTGGAGGCGATAAGGTTATATAAATATGTGATGTTGCTTGAGTATACGGACGATATTGATATTGTTTTGATCGCCTGCACCAACATTACGGCGTTTTCTAACTTAGATATATAATCAAACCAACTGGGTCTTGTAGTAAAAGAGATAAAAACCAAATACTTACTGTCAATAAACAAATTTCTTTTGGGATTCATGTCACTGTCGACAACGGTAAGTTGCAAGTTGTGAAAGATTTTGTTAATTTCAAAACTAAAGTGAATATCAAAAATGATATCAGCCCAGAGATTCAATCAAAAATCAATCTTGCCAATAGATGTTACTTTAAGCTAAGTAGGTAATTTAAAAACAAAACTCCATCAACAAACAAAAATACCGGTCTGTGCAGAAGTGCAGAAGCTTACAGTGATGAGAAGGTGTTAGAAGTATGTAAGAGAAAAATTTTACGAGCGATTTATGGTACCTTACCCGTTCGCAATGAGTATTAAATTAGATAGAATGTTGAGCTGTACGCGCCATACCGCCGACATTGACTTAGCTAAGCTATTAGCGTCGACTTGACCATGCCGTGCGAATGGTAGAAAGTGTTCTGCTAGAAAAACGTTTGATTCGGTACTTGCTGGTGGAGAGCGCGATACAGGACGTTATCATCGTCGGTGGAAGGACCATGTCACAATTATTGATAGAAACGCGGTACTACGGCACACCACTAATTGAGCTGGCGGTGATTGCTGGACGCGTTTGATGATCTACAAGGTAGGCGACGTCCGCATCTTCGGTGGAAGAGCCAGGTGACCAATAAATTAAAGGCAGACGGTATTAGCAACTGGCAACGGTACGCCACTGATAGAGTTGGTTGATAGGTTGGTCAACTGATTAAAGTAAGTAAGTAATAAAAAGCCTTTATTTTTAAACTGAAAAATTTGAACTTAAGAATTTCAGGCGATTTTGTTAAAATAAGATTTGATTTGAGAGGTAATATCGGAAAACTATTAAATGATGTGAGGCTGATGTATTTTGAGAAATAGATTCCCCATATCAATTGTTTATTATTGATATATTTTAATATATGTTGCATTAGATTACTAAATATAGGTGCTAATTTATAACTTATCGGTATAAATTATTGCAGGTGCAGTTTTTATCGGTTAATGTTCAGCATATAATTTTCTCTAAGTGATTAGTGAAATTATTTTATTTGTATTTTTTTGTGTTTATATTTATTAAAAATATTTTGTATTGAAAAATTCTTGCAGTGTATAAAACATCAACTAGTTAAGATGTCTACAGTTAATAATACTTTCTTTTTATTTTCCAAATGAAGAAACCAACTCAGTGAAGACCTGAAAAAATTTCTTTAACCAAACGGATGCACATCCACCGAACGCAGTTAAGCACACAATTGACATTTGAAACGTCAACTTAAGAATTCATTCAGGCTGAAGAAGAATAAAGTAAATAAAAAAAGTAACTGCAAGGATATAAAAATGCATATGCTGCTTAGGCTGCATTGGTATTACTTTTACTGCTGCCAAAGAATGCAAGCATCTATTTGAGAAGTAAATAAATTTTCCAGAACTTAAATTGTGGCAAAAGTTTAACGAAAATTATATAGACATAGCTTCATGTACTGTACAGATACTTGTATTTGTAAATTTAAGTGTTGTGGATGTGAGTGTGGATGTGTGTTTTTGCATATATATATATGATAAACATAAAAATTCATAAGAGGAGTTATAGAACACATCAATACGTAAATAAATTCTCAAGATAAGAATAACGATTCTTACACTATAGCAATATAAAGCAGAAAAGATACTACTGCACTGCACAGATACGTAGGTAAACTGAAGCATGCATTCATATTCCACAGATTCATAGTAAAAGTTTTAATAAAAATTTCTTCGTTCGGTTTAAGGTGCACATGCATAGGAAAGTTGAAACCACTTGAGTGTCACATGGTATTTGCATTTCTAGCTTTTTATTCTAACAAATTTTTCATTTTTCAGTTTTCATTTCTCATTTCTCATTTTTATTTTATATTTTAAAATTATTTTGCGTAAGAGGAAGAAAAGGATTTATCTGTTGAGTTTTATGGTTTTACTTTGCTATGGTGTCATCAAGGTAAGGATATGCACAAGAATATTTATGCGCGCTGCTTAACTACAGGAAGCAGTCAGTAAATTTCATGCACTCATTCCCGATGTTTCGGTGCACCAAGGAAAGCGTTTGATTTAGATTTTCTTGCTTTTTCAACTACACTTGACATACTCCAGTGTGGCGCTTATGGCTTGGTTTCGGCGACCGTAAGTATTTGTGTGGCGGTACGAGTAGTTTTAGTGTTTTTACGTTGCAAATCTCTATATGTAATTATCTGACACGCTGGCTGTGCAGTTGGTATATGAAATTTTCTCAAAAGACTATTCAATTTTAATTTAAATTGCTTTTAATTTTACGAAACGTAAAGTTATGAAACATTTTATTTGCACAATGTTCAATTTTCAAAAAGTAATTAAAAATATTTCAGTTGCTTTATTTTATGTTTATATTTATATTTTTAAATTTTAAATTTTAAATTTCTTAATTATTAGAAAAGTTTACACAATTAAATTTGTTAGGATACGATGGATAAGAAATAAGTGTTTTGATGACGATAATGCAAATATTTAAATGACGTTTGTCTAGAAATTAAAAATGAAATTCAACTGATATACTATTTGGGAAGATAGGACTTCGTCTCAGGACATCTTAGTGAAAAGCATTGGACTTGAACTTCATCTCAGGATACCTTAGAGAAAAGCATTGGACTTGAACTTCATCTCCCAATTAAACTAAAACTTAACAAAGGACACATATTTTAAAACCTTAATTATAAATTCAGGATTAATCAGATTAGGCAGCACTGTTTTAATAGCATACATCAAATTTGGCAATATACAAGTTCAACCCTTAGTATTTGTAATCTCAAAAATTATTTCCGAATAATTATATATGACAAATATTTACAAAAAACCGCAGATGAAGAGTATTTGGCAATACTCGTAACACCTGTATGGTTAGTCAAAAATTCAATTAATTTTAATTTAAAAAAGTTTATGTTGTTGCAATTTATTACTGCTTAAAAACTTTTATAGTAAAAAATAGTTTGTATTATAGTAAGGGAATAGTTTCTTCTATCACAATTGATTTTAAAATTCATTTATATATGACAGATAAATTTGTCATCCACGCCACCAAGTGCACAACATGGAGTCAGTAGGGTTCTAAAACAACACCCTTTGGATAACTATTTTCCACAAAAGTTTTTATCAGTGATGAAGTTCATTTTTAACTAAGTGGACATATCAACAAACAATATTGTTGCATTCAAGACCTTGTAAACTCAAAAGTTGCTGTTCAAAGACCATTGCATCCATCTAGAATCACTTTGTGGTGCGATATTTTGTCTGAAGGTGTGCGATAAGCCCGTACACTTCTGATTGTTACAAGTAAATTGAACAAAAGTCAAAGTACCATTTAAAAGTAACTACGAAGAGAAATACAAACTAGCACAAAAAAATGCACCCATGAGTAAAAATATCTGAATAATCTCTGTATATAAAAATTTTTAATGTTAAAATTTTTGTACGGGTGTTTAAAAGTGGGTCGTTGAGGCTTAGCAGAAGTTTGCGTTTCATTATGTACAAAGTGATGATTATTTCTCAGTTATATACATATTGTAAATAGCAATACTATTGGTGGTCATTTTAGTAAGAAAGAACACGTTTTCGATTTCTTGATCACGTACATTTGATGGATTTTAGTGAAAATAGCTAACTTAAGCAAATTTCTTCACTGTTTTATATATCAATATAGCTTACTTTTCGAGATAATGAACTTTATTGTTCAAAATTTTAACTTGCTATTATCCAAAAGAATGGCGTATATACTCAGAAAAATATGCTTTAACCAAAAACTAGTTAAATTGACTTAACATACCAACATTTGGTATGGTTGAATCAACATGATGCGTCGAGTAAGAATATTTTGACCTGAGATTTAGTTAAAATTTGGTTAAATTAACTAAATTATTTTTCTGAGTGTATTAGTTGGCGTATATTAGTTGGAGTTAAAAAACATGTGCAGTTTCACAAACTAACAATTTTTAACTTTGACATCTCGAGAAGTAAACTATAGTTTCAATAGCTAAACCCACTGAAATTTATAATCTATTCGGTGTGCACAGGAAATAAGAATTGCAAATAGTTTACAACCTTTCACTTAATATCTCGAGACGTAAGCTATAGTGGCACATCTTCTTCTTCTTTTTAGTGTCCGTTTCCGCAAGTGGGACATAGAGTCGCAACGATTCCCTTAAACCGCACTCTGTTAGGTGCTTCTTTGCCTATATCGTTCCTTGTGTATTACGCTTCTGTTATTTCGCTTTCAATGGTTCTTCTCTAAGTTAAAGCCGGTGCACCAGGGCGTTTGCTGCCTTGTGAGTTCCATGACAAAGGAAAATATTGTTCAGAATACCTGAATCAACTGAAATCTATTACAAAATCTGAGTATTGGGCATCTCAGAATCGTGTCTAATTATATTTTCTTTCTAGATAAACACAAAACGCGATTAACATTGCTAATTAATATTATTGTTGTAACTCTAATGAAGCAAAATTTCGAAATCTGTTGAAATGTTCATATTTCATCAAATTAAATTTTTGGAAATTAAATACATTCTATTTGAGTAAGAAACGAAATGGAAATCTACTACTTTTTTGATTGTTCTCTCAGTTGCAGTTGCAGGATCTACTGAAGTAGCTTTCCTTACATTTTACCACCAAAGTTTTGCTACACTTAAAAAGTCGTGAGAAGGAAAGAAAATAGAAATAAAATGAAATATTTTGTTGCATATTCTCGGCATGTGGGAGGGAGAATATATTATACCAAGTGCACACACACAAAAGAAAATGCAAAATATTGCAACCCACTAAACTATGGAGCATTTATAGGCAGACCCGTGGCAACACTGACTTCTTCGGCAAATTAACTGAATTTCTTTACCTTACGACGCTTTATTCTACATTTACTAGATGCTTGGCGCTTAGTAGTGGTAGTGGTAGTGGTAGTTGCTTTTGTTGTTGTTTTTGTTTTAATACATTGCTAAACGGATAACATTACCTTAACTTACATAAAATAAAAATAAAAGTAAAAATAAGAGTAAAAAAAGTACAAACTCCAGGTTGGTTGGAAATTTTTGGGTTGGTATGTTTAGTAATGGAAGAGTATAAAACGGAAGTCAAAGTTGTAGCAGGCAGAGGAGGGCAAGCTAGTAAAAAGGTAGGAGCCTGCCTTAAAATGAATGAGTTTGAAACAAGTCAACTTGTAGAAAATGTTCTTTGCACATTAATTAATTAAAAAAAAAAAACAAAAAAGTTGTGAAAAAGTTAAAAGATGATGATGAAGTTAAGGGGTGGTGTGCGGTTTGAATAAAATATTAAAAAAAAGCCGAAAGGAAAACAATGTACAAAAGGTAGTATAGTATGGCTTAAATGCAACGAATGTGAGCGAAGACATTGCGAAGGGTTAAAAAGTATATTAAAAAAGTTGGCGAAACTGAGTAAGAATTGTACTTGGACAAACAATTTGACGGACATTAAGGGAAGAATTTTAATAGAACAGTCCTTAACGGAAGTGGGCAGCATACGCAAAGGCAATGAGGTGAGGCGCAATGGACACAGAATGCAGTTAATTAATAACAAAAGAAACAAAATAAAATGAGAAAAAATCAAATAAATCAAACATGAAAAGGGCCAAATCCAACTCAACGCAACTTAAGTTAACTCTCTGAAGTGCGTTTTTAATGGACCAAATGCAGACTCCACGAACCAGCAATATTTACTTTGTAGTCTGAGGCATGAACGAACCTAAACAAGCCAGTGCTATGCTATGTAGAGCGTTTTATTCAAGTTAAAAGCATTGCAATGAAATGCAGTTTTGCAATGTGCACCAGTTACGCAGCAGGATATGCAATTTAATGCAGTTTGGCAAGTGATATTGAGACAAATATTTCGTGTTTTAAACTTTTTACTTAATTTTTATGAGCATTTAGATATTTAAATGTGTAGGATTAAAAACATACAATATATAAATATATATATATATACATACATATTTAAAAAAAAAGAATTAATTTTAAATGAATTCAAAAATTAATACAGCTCTCCAGAACTTCTAGCAAAAGATATGTTACAAATAATTATGTCAAGATTTCGTTTAAATACCTTAATCTTAAGTATCTTAAGGTGGAACTATATTTATATATGTATATATATGTAATTTTTATGGTAATATAAATAATAAATCAATAAGTAAGGTACGTTAAACACTTCACCATATCAGTTCACTTAAACATAATTTTTTTTATTTTCAATTTTGGTTCAGATTGCTCAAGTATGAGTCAGTATCCCATATACACAATTTGCACTCAGTAATCCAGACACTTAAGAATTCAGAAAACGTGGTAGTTCCTACATTGCTTTTACCTAGGTTCATTGCATTATTTCTTATCCGAAGAAAGCAAAAAAGTTTTTCTTTTAAAAAAGTTTTTATTTATATATTATAGTACGTATATATACGAACACTTTTAAAAAACTTATGCTTACTTTAGTAATTAAAGTAGTATTTCTATTAAATTTAATTTTGAAATAAATTTTATATATGAAAAAAAAATTGTATTGTATAAATTGTTTTGTACAGACACAACAAATATATAATTTGTTGACTATATAACATATAATTTATAGTTATAAGACGATAAGAAATTGTATACAAATAAATAGGGATAGAAATGAAAGGATGGAATAGAAATAAAGGACAACAACAAAAATTTTAGTTAATTTATTGAAATTTGGTTGACTCTACAACGCTATTTCGAGTATTGCCAAGTACTTATCTTCAGTGGTCCTAGGAAATATACAGATTTTTTTAGTTAGTTTATAGTCTGTACATAATTTGTTTGGACTGCAAGTGCCAGACCTGCAATTCGTGCCTGTCAAATTAGAAGTGATGATTAATCGTGTTTTTTCACAAGTAGCCAAGGCTGCACAAACCAAGACGGGTTAATTTATTATTGTAGTTATATTATAAAAGTTGTCTTAACATACATATCTATCAACTAAAAGTGATGATAATAACAAAATAAATGAAGTTAGTTATAACTGTTAGTTGTATGTAGGTGTATGCTATCTAGAACGAAACCAACCTGAGTGATATTTTATAATAATGTTAATCAAATATATAATTTTAATAAAGAATTACAATTATCTAATTAAAATTGCAGTCCTAGATTTCAGTCAATTGATTCCGGTTAAACGACCGTATTTGAGATCTGTTCATTAAAAATCTATTAGTAAAATTTGCTTAGTTTCATTTAAAAATTGAGAGCATAGTTTTAGTATTTAATTAAATTAATTCCTTTTACCAGGTTGTTGAAAATGTTTTATACTTGAAAATGTCTGCAATTTTTCTTTAAGTGCATTGCAAATATCTTAACCGTCTAAAAATATAACTTTGTGTAAACTATATAGCTATTATAATATAAACAGAATGATGCCCTATAATTCGAAAAATTTAGTTAATAATATTAATGTATTTATTTATATAGTAATACTTTATATACAGTTTTATATACAATATTATTCACAATTCACAATATTTTCGTTAGCGACGCCTAGGTATCATGTTTCCCACCTTTATAATATTAGTGTTATTAGTATTTTACATTTCTGTAGTAGTTTATTTTGGTTCTGCGGAGAGACTTACTTTTGGATCAGAAGGGGGAGTATCGGGAGCGGGAGCGGGAGGAGCGGGAGCGGGAGGCGCAGAAGTGGGAGGCGCAGAAGGACCAGAAGATGCAGGTTTGGACTCATCCTGGTTACCTGATTCATCTGAACCGTCTCCATGTTGAGATTTTAGGGAGTCAATTTTAATATGGAAATGAATCGCTGACTCTCCATTATGATCGACATCTTGAAAAATATTCTTAGCCCATAATAAGCATCTCACCAAAATTTTTTTATTACGAGTCACATTAGTAAATTTTAGAGCTACAACACGATCAAAATCTAGTTTGCCATAAAATTTATATGTGCCAGAATGTCTTTGAGTCTCTTTATCGTACTGAATTTTTTTGTCAACATAAATCTTTTCCGAATCATACGAATTCGTTGGTATAAATTTCATATCAAGGTTTTCAGCATCACAGGTTATCCAGATTTTATTTTTATTTTCATTCGGACTTTTTCCTTTTGCAGAATTTGCAGTTATTTGCGCTCTTAAAGAATCAGGAGCAAAATAAGGTAAATCGGCAGCATCATCGTAAGTTTTCGCTTTAAAACCAATCGCACGATTAATTTTAAGAAATACACATGGTTCATTGTCATTATATCCAAAGCCGATTTTCGCTTCACAGCCCGCATATCGATTTCCTTCTTCTGCATCAAATTTTGCAAAAAATTTCTTTATTTCTGTGATGTAGGGGAGCATTTCTTTATGATAATTTTCTCTAAATTCTATATTAGGAGAATTCTGATCCTTTAGGCGAGGGTAAAAACTGAATCCAGGTTCTTCCATGGCTCTTCTTGGTGTTAATTCTTCTATTGTTAATGAGTATATTAGATAGCATAAAAGCCAAAAAAGGGCCAGACATATAAAAAATATTATATAGAATATGATTATACTGAGCCAATTGAGAGGTGTGCGTGTTAGTACAGTTCCCTCTCGCAAATCGAGTAATAGTTTCGTTTCTCTGGTTTTTTGATTTGCTTCATACTCTTCTTCTTGTCTAAAACGCTTTCTGAGTGAGTACGGAGAATTATTTAATGCTATAGCCATTATCTGTAAATAATAGCATTTGTCTCATTAATGTTAATAGGCTTCTATTTTTCTTAACTTTCTGATTGTACACAAGATCGTCTTTAATTTGAAATTATTAATTATAAAATTTTGAAAAGAAAATAATTGGTAGATATGACCAATTTTTAATAAATTAATATAAATTAATAAAAATAAATTTTTAATGTGATAAGTTTTGACAAGTAAAAATAATTATTCAATAATTTAAATTACTTCTCAAAGTTTTCAAATTATGAAAATCTTTTTATTTTACATTTCTTGAACTAATTTCGGTAACGATCAATTAGCCGTTAAAAGTATAGAATATAAACACGAAATTATACGGATTTAATTTTCATATTGAATTGTAAACAGAGGATATCATACATGTTTCCTGCTACCGAAAAACTAAATATTATTGGTATTTTGTTATTTTATATATCCCTATTCCAATTATCCCTATAATTCCAATTATAGGCTTTTATTTTTAGTTTTTAAGAACTATTGATGTTGATTAAAATTAAAAGCATTACAACTACTCAAAGCCCTTCGTTAAGTCTATTATAAAAATTTTATCGGAATTTATTTTTAATTTAATTAAATAAATGCAAAATTGTTTATATATATCTATATATCGAAATCCTCAAATTTATATCTTTTATATTTTAAAATATAAGAAATATTTCGTTGTTCAAATTTACTGTTCTTAATAGAGTTCGCAATTAGAATACGTTTTACCATAATATGTGAACTATATTGTTCTGGTGTTTCGATTTTTTTTATCCCTTATCAGTTTCACAAGAGTTAACATACAGCAATGTGCTCCAAAGCCTAAAACTTCTCCAATCTTTTTGCAGACTGACTATTGTATAGCAGATTACCAACTAACTCGTTGGCATGTCAGTTTAATATTGCTATGCCCCTATAGTCGGATTTTTGAACTTTCGTTCTCATAAATGGAATTTGTATTTCCCTGTGAATACCAGTTTGATATATACCATGGATCTGTTCTGTATTAGAAGTACTTGCTGTGCTCCAAAGTTTTATATCATGTATCCAGTCTGGTTTAAGCATAACTTTGTAAAACAGAGACCTGGCTCTTTTTAAATTTAACTCAAGTAGCTATTGGTTGTTACTACTACTTGTTCTTTTTAGACGTTTTCAGGTGTGCCTGCGAGCGGTTCAAAAGTATCTGCAGCTATTGACAGCCCAAGAAGCTTTCAGAAGCTTCAGAGATATTTTTAGACATGCCTGTAGTTCAAAATTATCTCCAGCTATTAACAGTCCAAGAAGCTTTTAGTTCCAACTGCTTATTCTTTTCAGCTATTTTCAGGCATGTCTGCCATTCAAAAATATCCCTAGCTATTTCCAGCTCAACGAACTTTCAGTTGTAGCTCTTCGTTCTTTTCAGTCTCTCAAGTATGTTATGCCTGCATTATAAAAGTATCTCCAGCTATTTTGAAGACTCATATTGCGGGATTGTTTGAGGCAATGAACATAAACATTGTGTATAATAATCAACGTAAAAGAAGAAATAACATTAAACGTTGATATCTGCAGAACCAAGCTATACTGAAATATAGCTTTATCGACTTATCTTAAATCAAATTAAAATTCGGGAAGCTCCAAAGATTGAAATCGTGCCAAAATTATTGATTAATAAAGTATAACTTTTTTCTTTTATAAAAATAATGACACTTTTACAATTCATATTTACAATATTGAGAATTGTGCTATACTTTTCATTCTCATAATTACTTCAAAAGTGAGTAAAAGTATAAATTTCGTGGAAATTAAAAACCACAAAAGTATTAGTGAACTAGTGAACTTTTTTTATTGTCTAAATTTATTTTTCTTTTAAAAGAAATTTCTAATATTCATAAAGTTGAGTGGAATTTGTGCATACAAGTCAAATTTACAAATTAGACAAAAGTAGCAATAAGAGTATCTGAAACACTGGGGTAGGGGCAGACGCAGTAATGTTTACGAAAAATGCATTTTAGGTTGGATTAACTTGGCTTAGTTGCATTTGGTATTGTATCAGTATGTAAAGTGTATCTGCTGTGCAACTTGTAATCGGGATTCAGATGGAATTCACAGCATCACACATGCGATAATACATTTGCCGTTTATTAGCGAAGATTTCAACAGCACAACAGTAATAATGATAAAATAAGTGATATCAGTAGTGAAGGCAAATTATTTATTATTACGAAATAAGCACAACATTTCGTTAGTGAAAAAAGCCTACTAAGCGTAAATAGATATTTGTTTCTTTTTATATCAGAATTAGTGCATTAGCAGTTGAGTTCTGGCATATCGAGGCAAACTGAAGCAATTAAGCAGGGTGCAGTTTGAAATAACATTCCGATCAACTCTTGAAACTGATAAATTGATTCAAATATCTATGCTTGTTTTATTCTATATATATAGATAGATATATAGATAGATATATAGATAGAGAGTCTATCAAATATCTATAAGTTTTATGGTTCCTAGAGTTTATAAAAAAATTATAGTTCATCTTAGATTAGAATATTTATCTAATATTAAGATCTATTTTAAAATAATTTAAAATAAATTAAATAAATCAATCGTCTTCGTTTATGTTAGATGGTGCTGAGATTTTTTTCTCATTTATATAGAGCGGTAATATCATAAAAGATTAATACTCATAATTAGTGAAATATTCAGTGAAATATTGTATACTCTTGCTTTTAATAGAGAAAGTCTTTCACCTATAAAACGTCGATAATGTAATCGAATATGTCTTAAATTAGGATAGTATTTGTCATATATTCTGTTGCTACTATATACATATCTACCACCACTTTACTTAATTTTGATTCTGTTTTTTAATGGTCTTAGTGAACTACTAGTTCTTTCAGTGCGAAAACTTTTCGATTAACTCAAGAGGGATATATAGAAAGTTTTACAATAGTATTATAAATAGAGCCCATAATTCGGTATTGTTATTGCGATAAAAGTAACATATGCACTGTATATGTGATAAAAGTTATATCTTATAAATCTATTTTTATGGAAATAGCAGAACTCTTGCAGTTGCTAATGCTATATCTCTACGAATGTAACGTTATTTCTTGCTATAATGAGGCTACATTCATCTCAGGAGGAGATCACGTATAACTTGTAGCTCCTCAATAATTTACCTTTATTATATTGAAAACTATTAATCAATATATTAGTTGTATTTATATATGATTTCGTGATTGAAACTTGAAACATTCTTCTATGCAATCCATGATATTTGAAGTAAAGTCTCTCGGAGACTACTTATGACTAATAGTTTCCTAATATTTAACATCTGAATTTTGAAAATCTGGATTTTTAACGATTTTAAATGATTTATGATTTTGTTAATGCTATCTTATAATGATTTTGTGTACCCTGTATTATGTGCTACTTACTCAGCATCAAATGCAGTTGCGATAATATAACGAAAATCATAAATAAGTACGCCGCGCTTGCAATTCTTTTTAATTGAAAACTTTTGTAATATTTTTTTCTAATTTCAACAGATTTTGTGGCTGCAACAGAGTTTGTAGCATGAGTCGCATAGTCTTCCGTATATCCATCTACAATTACATATCTATACGAATGCGTTTACTACTCGAAACTGCATACGTTGAATTCGCCCAGATGTTGCGCCTACTAGCTGCCTATAATTTATAGATACCAATGTGTATCAGCTTAGCTGGTTGCCTCTTTGCCATATGAGATTAAGTATAACGCCGCGTAGACAATATACCAAGTGCATACGTGCAGAGGACCAGCGTACGTGTATGCAACTTAGTGCAAATGCATGCAACGCTGCACTGCAGTCTACTTGGCGCTTGGTTTTAGAGCTGCCTTTCCACTTTCTCATACTCAAATGCTTTTTGCACATTGAAGCGGTCTGAATATAAAAATAAAAAAATGGTTGTTTTGCTATATGGGCATATTGCATGCAAGGATAATAAGGACTTTAGAAATTGCGCTGGTTTGGTGTACGACTTTTGACTGATTGACTTGTGAGATTACAAAATACAACATAACAAAAAATTAAAATACAAATATAAAAAAAATAAATAAAAATTGGAAATAAAGAATTGCATTCAATGCATTTGCAAGTAGCAAACAAAAAAGTTTTTATTTGCTATTTTTTTGTAATGCAACCGAAAAATTGGTATGAATTGCATAGCGCAGCCAATAATGCAAAATTGTAATGTCCTGCCTGGCAGTTTTAATGTTTGATTTAAAAAATTGCAATATATTGCACCCATACTTATTGTTGCTGTGCTAACTGATATGTGTTTGCTTCTCAACAAATCCTTCAGATACAATTTTTTTCTACTTTGGTGTTTTTATTTATTTTGTTTTTTTTACCCCATTTTTTGTGCATTATTTGCGAAGCTTTTTCTAAAAAGAAGAGGCTTAAATAGCCATTATCCTTACTCTTCCTACTGAAACTGCTACATTATGTATTGGCGCAACCGAAAAAGGAATAACTGCACTTATCTGCATAACTTAAGCTGAAAATGCATTTCGTTGCATTGTTTGTGCACTTCAGTGAAAATTTCATTTTTTACGTGCAATTTTGCTATTTAAACTCGATTGTTTGAGGAAATTTTGCAAAAATGCGGTGCATTGCAGTTTTTCAAATGCGATTTATATGTATACACTGCTGTACTAGATGCCAAGTCAAACTTCTTTTGGTGCAAATTTTTTTCAGTCTATTGCACGTAATTGCATTTCTTTTAAGCATGTATGTCTGGCTAGCCTTTATTTCCAAAAAAAAAAAATAAAAACTTTTAGTTGGGAGGTGGACTTCAAGGACTCTTGTCAATCTATAAAAGTATGTTTTTTCTATTTTATATTTTACTGATTATATTAAGTGATTTGGGTTTAAGTAATATTTAAGGTCGACAAGATTATTTTGAAAACATATTTATGTAATCCAATCAATCTGAACTTTTATTGACTATTATATATGTTATATATTATATATATGTTATATATGTTTCAGTTAAAATGTAATTTTCTTATATGAAAAACATTTGTCTTTCTTATTAATGACTGTAAGTTCTATACTTGATTTATAACTATGATTTAAGACAAATAGATAGTTGAAGGAAATGAAAATTGCTTTTCCTTTGATTAATATAGTAACTACTAGAATAATTCGGTATATATTGAAGACACGACTGAAGTTATAAGTAAAATTTGTGCACGGTGAAATATTCTATAGTAGGTGTGGAGTTGGCAGCACTCTGAACCACAAAAATAATTTAGAACATTTAACATAAAGGTACAAAACTTACCTCGTTTATGAATATTATTTACTGCAAGTATTTGAGTGAGTAATAAATATATTATAAGTCTATTTCTTGAATAACGTGTTACATAAAATTGGCTATATATTAATAGTGATAGTAGAAAGTGTTCTGTATTAATACATACATACATAAATATAAAGTTTTACAATATGTATATTATATCAAACCATTAATTTTTTTAAATCACCTGATAATGGGTATTTATCACAATTCACAATTCACACTATTGAGTTAACGTGCTTTAGACACTAGCTCACGTTTCAATGAGGAAAGAGGGGTTATAATTATAATTGAAGAGAAGAGCACATAGAGAGCTGAACAACTTCGTGTGGTCTGTTTTCCTAACTAAAAATGTATAAGGAGTAAAAGAAATACAAACATTATAATTATATGATAACAAAATGTGAACAAAATTATATTGTGTAAAATATTAATAATGAAACAATTTGCGAAAACTGACAGACTTACCAACACCGCGTTATCAACTCTTAAAATGGTTACAGGCTCCTCGGGGAGGTATGCAGATCTAAGGTCAACTATTGCTTAGTCTGATGAAGTGATAAACAATAATCTAATCAAAGTGTAAAGAGGGGTTTTGAAAACACATTGAGTTAAAAAAGAGTATAAGTGCTTAAGTGCACTAGCTCAAAGCAGCATCGACATAATATATTAATAAGGAACTATTAGTATACCTAATACCTTGTCTAAGTTGTCACATATTTTTAAGCTATGCTTTGAGGTACTGCCACTTTGCGGTTAGTAAAAAGTAACCTTCTTATGGAGAAAGTTCATTTTTCTTCTAAAAGAATCTACTTCATTAAATACAGTTTTAGAATCAATACTACAGATTAGGAGTCAGTAGCGCAGCTGTTTAGAACTTTTAAGTTATTGACATATCTTTAGCATAACAAAACCTAATTTCCTGAATTTTTTAACAAATTTTGCATTATTTTAATAGGAATTCCCTACCAAAATTGTCGAAAACAAATTTTGTTTTAAAACTTATGTGTATGACCCACTGTAATGCACTGTCGTAATTAGTTTATTGTGTGCAAAAATATTGAAGTAGATTTGCATAAGAGAAAAAATTGCAGAAATCCGAAAGAGTTTTGGAAAAGTACCGCCTACACACAATAAAGTAGAACGGATTAGCAGTTGAAGGAAAAAAAATTAATTTAAATCCAACAAAATTTTGCCATAACAAATTACCTTAAAGGTGTTTAAAACTATTTTCACAATTTTGTAAGCCAAACAACAATCAAAAGTGATTAAAGAACACAGCAGGTAGTTGCAGTTCCATGCAAGTAAAGTAAACAAAACCAGGAGAAAGGATACAAAAATAACATATAAAAATCAATGACAATAAATCAATGAAATCATTCAACAAGAAAAAAAAAAGTATATATAATATAAACGAACATAAGGATATGCAAGGATAATATACGTAAGTTGCAACAGTATTTGCAGCGAGTGTCTATAGGAATGACATAAAGTAGATGCAAAATAAGTGCAAAGGATTAGCAAAATATAATAAAAAGGATTTTTCATATGAATCGTTGAAAAAAAAACATAAATAAAAGTAAAATAAATATAGAAGGGAATGAGTTGCAAACTCACATGTGTTTATATATCATCAAAAGGAATGTAGCCACAAATTCCGGATGACATGCATATCAAGCATGTCAGAGTATGTAGGAAACTACAAGTCTGAGGAACTACAAAAGACAGTGTCGTTTTTCAAATTTCCATTAAAGCACTTGGTTATGAAATCCCTATGAATTTTTTTTTCAACTACTACTTTGCACTTTAACTCGTTACATATGCCTTTACATATCTTCGAGATCTTCGATTGTGAGTACACAGTATATATGCAGCTATATTTACTTCTGTTATATAGGTTGGGTTGAAGTAGTTTTATTTCTGTGCTGAGAAAATATTTCACTTTTATGCATTTCTAACAAAATAAAAAAGAAATAATATATCAACAAAAATCATCAATGTCAGTCGGTTACTTTTGTGATGTGTGAATGACTATGAATGGATGAATTTGCGGTGAGTGCTTTGCAAATTTTGTGAATTTATGCCGCTCACATTGACCCTTTCCTTACTTTCACTTATTGTCTAAATGCTAAGGACCTTTATAATTTTGTCTTAATAATCTTTGATTTTCTGCACATTTTTGGTTTTAATTTTCATTGTTTTTTTTTTGTACAATATTTTCTTATTATGAATTTAAGTATCTGAAGAATGCGACAAATCAACTTCAGCTGCCATCGTTTAGAGTCGCAGTGAATTTATGAATATCTGTGCCAAATTCTGCTTTATATTTCTATCTAAATAAATCCTTTTCTTGATTTGAAATTATATTTGATTTGCCATTAGTGATTGCATTCTGCGCTGCATGACATTTACATTGAGCAACAAAAACAAAAATAGGTTTGTTTTTCCCCCTCTCTGCTGTATTGTCAAGACGGGCTTAATTTGTCGAATTGTTATTTTCTTAAGATGAAACTATAAGCACAGCTGAAAACTCGCTCGGTCTTATTTGTATATAGAAATTAACTTCCTCAAGGTGTTAAATTAATGAAATGATAATACAAATTTATGTTTCATAAAATGATATATGTATATTATATTCAAAGGCTTATAAAGAGTTTCGTTTGAAGGGGGTTTCTTGGAAACTAATCCAAAGTTCATATGAAAACATGGGAATGCAAAAAAAAAAAAACAATATATCCAGTGTAAAATATTTCGAAATATCATAGAGAAGTTTGGACTTTACAATCAAGTTAAAGAAGTTTTTAAAAACCACTGATATGATATGAGTATTATAGTTATAGAAATTTAACTTTTTAATGTCTTCTTATATTCTTATTAATTTTATTTCTGTACTACACTATATTTCAATATATATTTTCATTCTCTTTATAATATTAAATGCTTGGTTCTCGTTACGTCCAAACATAGACACAATAGATATTCCGGTTTCTCCTCCTCGAACGCCGTTTAACATGTACTACAGAATATTCGACAAGGCAGATTAAGCATGGTACCATGCCATCCTATAGAATTGACATTATCGTTGATATTGTCGATTTACTTCTATGAACTAAGTCAGAGTAGTTTTATATTTACATTTACAGTTACATTTAGAGTAGAAACGCCAGGTTGCTTTGACTTGGTTGCTAAAAAAGTATTATCCCAATTTCTCTAGGCCTGTCACAAAAAATGGTCGCATCTTAAATTATATTTGTGGCTGGTAGATGCAGGATTTGAAACCGGAGGTATCATAATAAAGGTGCCAAGTCTTGCTAGTACATCTAAATGCTCGTTCACTACTACATTAATGTATTGAAAAACGCAGACAAGAGTTATCTTGAAGTTAATGAATCGTCAACATTCGTGAATCTGAATGAGATGCAGCTTTATTAGTTATCCATTAATAAGAATATAGACTTCCTGTTGATAAGAGTCTATGTTCGCAACAAGAAAACAGGGTCTTAGCATGCAGAACATTTCTAATGAGAAGTCTATATTCTTACTGATAGGTATTTATATCAGTGAGAATATAGACTTTCTCTTCATAAGTGTCAATGTTTGCTGAATGAAAATAGGGTCTAAGCATGGCTAATATTTATACTTAAAATATAGAAGTAGTGTTGCAAAAATGGTAGGATTTACAAATGCCTAGGTCCACAGAATACTTTCCGCCTCCTGTCAATTTCAACTTCAATTCTCCATTGCGTTATAATTGGCCCCGCCTCGGAGTCCTCTCTTGACAGATTCTGGTGGCAAAGTTGTATGAGCGAGGACATAATGTAAATGTAAATAGAACAATTTATTTAGTATATTTGTATATTAAAATCCATATTTTTATTAAAATATGGTATTTTATTTTCTTTTCAATTTTGTTTTTAATTTATATTATAAAAAAAACTTAAAACCAGTGTAAAGGCAGACAGAACTATCAGATACTTCAAATCCATGCAATAATTAATTTCCTTCAAAATGAATTTTTTTCTGAAGACTTTTCTACAAAACTGTCATAATCATTTCCTCCATCTATATGTATACATTTGTATATATGTATATATATCTTTTATATTTCTGTTTCTTTTAAAATTATTACAAATTTGCAATCACACCTCGAGCCACAAAGCAGAAGAAAATGGCACCAAGATGAACAAAATGAAAAATTTGGAACGAATGGCAAAGTTTTGTTGGCGCAAGTTTTATTGCAACCATTTTCGGAATTATTTATTTATTTCTACATATACATGTATACAGAAGTATCTGTAGATATATATATTTGCGGAAGTATGTACTTGGCTCTAGTAAATACAATGCAGCAATTTCTTAAAGCAAAATTATGTTGCAATAAAATAAGTGGAATGAGAAATTCCTTTGGTCAGTCTCAGTGACTGGATGCGAATATAGTACGAGCCAACCAACAGATTGATTAAAAAATAATAATAAAAATAAAAATATTTATTTATTACTTTTGCAGAAGAATATTTCATTCAGTTTGGCTTTGTTTTATTTATTTATTCATTTTATTTTATTTTTTTCATAAAATCTTTTTTGTTTTTTTTCTACAATTTTGATGAAGATTAAAATTATGCGATAGGAGTCTTTGATGCGCCTCAAAAGCCTTTCAAGAGTAAAGACTTATCCTTGCTTTGTGTGAGTAGGAGACTTATTCGCAAATTAAAATATTTTGATAGCTTTTGCATTTTTCGCATTTTTGATTCATCAAAATGAAAGCATTTTTAATATTTAGACAAATTTGCATTGTCTTGAGATGGGTAAAAATAAAAAAAAAATATATGAAATGAATGAATATATTAAATATATTTAAAAATAATGCAAAAATTTATTATACGGAAATATCAATGTATGCTAAATAGTATGCTAATAATGGTATCAAATTTATTAAATTCAGAAAAGTCTTAAGATATTATATCATTAATCCTTAAACATTGAAGAGCTTAGGGTAGCCTAAAACGGAGAAAGCTGGAAGAAAGATGCTCTATTTGTTAGGGAGAAGATCAACAATGGAATTGGAAATGCAAATATATTTATACTAACAGATGTAAGTATAGAGTAATATAAAGGACAAACGCTCAATAAAAAAATAATAACAATAACAAGAACAATTGTGAATAAATCCAAAAAGTTTGTGACAACAACTTAGAATATTTTTTGAAGACACGGACAGCAAAAATAATAGATTATAACGAATTAATAAAGGGAAGAACAGTTCTGAATAATTCTAAAAAGTTTGTGGCAGCAACTTAGGACTAGAAACTAGAAAGCGAACTAGAAAGCGAGAAAAATAGATCGAGAGAATGTAAAGACACCGACATGTCTGCCCTTTGTCGGTCATGGTTAAATTATATTTTAGCTTTTTTGAAAGGTATTATATTTTAGCACAAGTGAAAGGTACTTTTAAAAAACCAAATCTTCCGAAAGTATTGTGAAAGATTCGATAATACAATGTATAATAATATAAGTAAATAATCGAGTTGCTATAGAGAAATAGATGAGAAAACTCTGCAAGATAGTCGTCGAAGTAATTTTTCTGTGTAGAATATAAAGTTGGACAGTAAATTACAAAGGGATTAGAAAACATTGAGTTGTAAGTATGTAACAAAACGTCTAATTTAAGTGGTTCCTCAACTGTCAAAAATACTGCCTTTCTGTACTATAAAATAAGTTTTGAAAGTACAGCCTAAGGGAGCCTAAGCGAAGAAAGTTTGTTGGGCGTTCAAGTTTAACGTTTAAGGACAATATTTCAAGAAGAACAGAAGAAAAACAAGCGGTAAAAAAGAAGAATGACACAAAATTCTTAAGAATGAAAAAGATTTTGCAGGTATTGCAGTTAAAAAAATCCATAAAAAGAAGATTTGTTTGGCGATCCAGACTAATACTTGAGTATATTCTTTCTTTTAGAATTAAAAATATTTTGTGACACATTCTACGCTGCAATTGCAGTTAAGGAATTTCGTAAAGATGATATCAAAAATACCACATTCTGGAGATCTCAAGTACATTCTGGAAGCCTGAAAAAAGATATGTTGCATATATAAATAACAAAAAACAAAGAAACGTATATATTGCATAATGCTATTTAAATTTCTGTAATATTTTCCATAATTAATATATCTATTGGATTCATGAGTTCAACAGTTCAATTGCCATTTGCCATTCTCAAAATATATGTATCTAACCTACTTTATATAGTTTTATAGGCTTTCGCTTATTTGTTATCTTAAGATTATTGCACCCTCATCGAACAAGAAAAACTCTCCAACTCTAAACTTTGCTGAAGTTAACTTGACATTATTATTTTCACTTTTTCACAATTTCAATACTGATGGTACCCAAAAACTAACATGTGTCTATGTCTACCTATCTATTTGTCATTGTATCTATGTTATATATTTGTATACTTTAATTTATCTTAGCAGAAAGTTTTACGCATAATGAGTTCTGCTCACAACGTGTATTTGTTTTTGTTGAAATCTTCAACTTCGCAGTACTTCACAGTTAACGAATTAGCAACAAAATTATTTAGCAACTCATGAAGTTTTAGTTTTCATTTCTTTTTTTTGTCATTAATTGGCAATGGGAGGCATATTTGCCTTTATATTTGGTAAGACTCTTAGACTTTCGGTTCGAAGCCATAAGTAGGCCAAAGAAACATGTCAACAATTAAGCGGGTTATTTCGAATGCAGTTTCAATGCATTACCTGCTCTCATTGTTTCGAGGCACGAAAACAAAAATATACAATATACAATATTTTGTAAATTTTTAATGGGTTTGCGAAGTATTGACTCATTATACAGAGAAGTGCTTAGAGTTTCTCAAAAATAGTTGTTGATTAATTTTAAAGTTTACATTAAATATACAATTAAATGCTTTTGTTATTCAATAATAGTTTTATATTAATCCTGAAGTAATCATTTAAGGTTGCTTAAAACTTCAATAAAAAAGTTTAGCTTTCAATGGAACAATCACTGTATTTGTTTATAATTTTAAGCACGAATGACTTAGCAGCTTTCATGTATTTATAATGTTTATACACTAAGTTTATACATATCTACACAATCTATGTAAGTTGCCCGTAAGAACTTTGGAGAGAAAGGGGTGTTGAGCATTTAAACAGAATGCTGGATCGGTTATAATTTTATTTACCATGTAGTCTAGTTATAATGCATTACGAATGAATAAACATATCCGTATACATAATCATTGAATTATTTTTTTTCTTCAGCCCCATAAACTTTCCTTCGGTTACCGACCAATTCGTCATATAAAATTGACTTATATAAAAATTGGAAAATAATTTTTAAAAAATTATTTGAAATATTTAGTGCTTAAGCACAATAATTTATTACAAAATACTTAAACTGTACCTACTGCTTTATTGAAGTTGATCAGTAAATATACACTTTAGATTGTTACTATTCCTAGTCTGTATAGCCCAAAGTGACCCAATTGAACGGCCACATATTTGTTAAGGCCACATTTATTGTTGCCGTTACTCAATAACACTCACCTTTATGCCAATATACCAGTATCCCGTACAACGAAAATTTTAATTACTTATGTTTAATTAATTTTACTTGAACTAGCCAAAAAAAAATATTGAAAAATAATTTTGGAACACACTTTTTTGAGGATTATTTAACAGCAGAATCTGTCCTTGAGATCATAGTTAAAAGTTATTTTATGTTTTCTTAAGTTTAAGTTAAAGGGACATTTAATAAAGTCCAAGGTCCCAAATGGTTCTATGTACTTTATGTTATTTAAGTTAAAACAATGAGAAAATAAATCCCTAAGATAGTTGTTAAAATCTTACATTATAACCTCTCCTTCTAACAATTTTTTTGCATAAAAATTGGTAAGCAGTTTTACTTCTCAGTGAAGGCTATATTAGGCATCGATTACGATTATGGAAACGCAATAGCTACATGGGTCTGTCAAATCTAGTTTTTTATTTATTGAAAATTGAAGAAATCATGACCTGTTTGCTGACCAGTACGGCTTAATTGTATACTTAATTGACAAATTAATATTCATTTATTTAAAATATGAGTTCTGATAAGAGTTTATCATTAGATGAATTTAAAGTGGAAATTTTTGCATTTTACTGGAGGGTTGTGGTTCCAAAATTTACTTTGACAACCCCGACTAATAAACTGCTCTACATATGCATATATTCGTATTATATATATTACTTATTAAAGTAAAATTTATATCGAAAATAAAGCAAAATTTAAAAGAAAACTCATATTTATTATATATATATTATATATTAGTACAAAGAAACTATTACTCTCATTGAAATTCTGCTACAATTTAAAGAAAAAATATTGCATATGTTAATGAAGAAATAAAACATAAAAAAAATACAAGAAAATGTGGCATTGCAGAAAAGGATTCATTATCTAACGCAACATCCTTTCAAGTTATTACCAAAAGGTATTCTCTATTTGCTTTATCATTCGAAAGTAGAACGAGCTGAACTCAAAGGAAGTAACTGCTGAGAAGGCTGCTGCAAATCTTGCATCTTAAATACATATTTGCATAGAGCATCCTTTTGCTGACTTTGCCAGGATTGACTCCTACACAAATTGCGGGTTGTTGTCTTTGCAACTTCAAAGTGTCATCGACTTATCAGATGTGATTTCAGAGCAAATATTTTCTTTACTTCACTTTGATTTGTCAGGGCCTTTGTGGAACGCATTGTGTCAGATGTGCTGAGAACCAAAGACTGCATATTTGCCAAGATGGTAGGCAAAAGGTAAATTAGGAGGAAATGTAAGGAGGACGAAATGCAAAAAGGAAAAGAAGTAAGAAGGATAATTGCACCTACACAAAACTAGACATTCAGTATTTATGAAAAAAATTTTTAGAATTTATGTAACATGTGTCTATGCATATTTTTTTTTAATAATTTTTCTTTAATAAAAAATTCTTTTATATAAATTAGATATAAATTTAATCTGTTAGCTTGAAGTTCTTTTCACAATCAAATAAAAAGATAATGACTGCCAGAGTAGGACCAGAACATATGTAAGCAATTGCTCAGCCTTACAATATACAAAGCAATCGTTCAAGCAAAAAATGGTGCGTTTGTCTGTACGTGGATATGTGGAAATCCTTATAGGCACGCGTCATCCAAAAATCGCACCTGACATGGCCACAGATTAGCACGCATAAAATTTAATCAGACATCACAGACTTCTAAGAGGTTCTAGTTTCCATTCACAGCAGCTGACAAATGATTGAGACGAAAAAACCCACCAACAATTAGAAGCAATAAATTTTAAAAATCAAAGCAACCAGCAAATCAGAACAGCCCACAGCCAACAACTGTGATGAGATGAGATGCTCTGTGCCTTATTCGAAGATTTGAAGAAGTTAACAGACAATCGAGATCAGATGTTAAAAATCAAATTTAAACGTTCTCGCAAACAAAGCGCCGTGACAGACGGTCGGTCTTTAGGCAGTTGAGGGGACGCTTTGAACGCCGTAAAGCAACCATTGAGAGATATGTGATATGCCTACTTTTGCACATTGCGTCGATTGAAATATCCTTTGAATAGCATTGCATCTTTGTCGATTGAAAGGCACAAGAGCTCAATAACAAGAAAACACAAATCGAATGCAAAGAAAAGATGTAAACAGTTTTTGTGAAGGCACAACAAAAAGTGCAACATGCGGGCTATATCGATTTCAGACTTCAGATTCTTAGACAGAAGCGATTTGACTCAATGAAACCCACAGACATGATTTGCTCATTTCTTATTTATTTATTTTTTTTTTGTTGATTTCTTAGTTAAAATTTTTTTGTGAATTTTAATATGCATTTAAGCATATTTTGCACCTTTTGCAGTTCAACAAAGCGAAAGTGATGATGACGTACGTGTCACGGATTCCCTTCCTGGGATTTATTTTAGTGGCAAGGATCAAACGTTCAATAAATGATATTAGCAATTTTCAATAATGTATAATGCAATTGCATTAACTATGGAAATATAATGAAGAATCCAGCGTGAGTGGAAAATGAAAGCAAAATCGTTACACATATGCGCAACTGTCGTAATTCGTGGCATTAATTCCGCTACGATAAGAATTCGGAAAGGTGACTTTCTTCCTCCTGCACTTCAGTATTTTACAAAATTTTTTTATTCCACTTAATTTAGCGTTCCTATCCGTTGACTAGAAGAAAAGACCATATGTTGTTTTATTAGCATTTGAACTATTGTAGGCTATTCCTGCTCTCAATTAGGGGTGCACTAAGTCATCAACTCCGGTTAGGTATGCGTTTTCGTCTAGGGGTGCTAACAATGTCAGAAACTGCAGTTTGCAAGATATTACAAATATTATAAGATTATCAACAATTCTAGCGGATAAATTATTTACACTTAAAAAACAATTATTTAAAGTTATTTATTTATTATAATATAATTAACAATTTTTGTTGTTAAATTATTTTTTTTTCAAGCCTTTTTATTTATCATTACTATTGTATTATAATATAATTGTTAATTTTAGTTGTTCAATTATCTATACTTAATAAGTAAATTTTTATTATTATATATATATATATTATGTATATATTATATTATATATTACACGTATTATAATTTAAGTTGTTCAATTATTTTTTTTAAATATAAAAATATTTATTATTTCTATTATTCTTATATTATAATATAATTGTTAATTCTAATTTATAATTATTTATACTAAATAAATAAATATTTATTTGTATTGATTTAATTATTCATAATTATAATTATAATTACTTGTTAATAAAATAACTATATCTCTAATCAAATACGCGGAACAGAGTATTACTATAGTCTAAATAAGTATAGTAATAGTCAAAACACAAAAAAATAAATTGAAAACTTTTATACAAAAGTAAACCCTTTAGCCAGAAAACGTGCTATTACGAGGTGACACATTGTTATCTAAAAAGTGTAGACCGACCACCAATAAGTCCAATAAGATTTGGTTATACCGGCGATCCCAAGTGATCTACTTAAACCTATAGGCCCATTGTATTACTGTATAATTAAAAAACTCAAGGGTTAAAGCTACTTAGAATCTCTGGCAATGCTTATAATGTCAGGGTTACTTTGCTTTAAATTTCAAGAATTGTTTTTTTTCCAAAGAAAAATTAGAAAGAAATTATGTGAAGAATCAAAGCATATGTAGTAATGGTAACTGCAGACTTTGAAGTGTATGACAATTAAACTTCAAATTAAATGATAATTATAATTCAGATTTTAAGGTAAATCAGAATTACAATTTGCAAAGTTTAAAGTAAATCAGAGCAATAATATTCATAGACTCGGCTTGCAGTTTTTGTGGTTTTGACCTAAATGTGATGTATGGATCATTGTTTTACAAATGGAACGATTTTTGACCTAATCAAGTCCGAATTTAAGAATTATTTTTTTTGTGAGCTCCTTATTTTAAGTAACAATACCCGTGTCATGGAAAAAAATGTCAAATTTTTTTTTCTTAGGAAACACAGTCAAGGGGTTTTGAGAACTTGTATTTTAGACCAATTTTTAAATGGCAATATCTCAGACTCTGTTTATGATAGAGAGTTAACAATTTTCGCATTATAAGGTATAAGTATATAATCAAGTATTTTGGAAATTGTTTATATGATTGAAATAGTTTATCTTTTATTACTCATATTACTTATTGATTTAAACACTTTTAATTATTACATATTTTCTATTTTTGATTCGGACTTATCATTAAATTTATTTTAAAACCTCAGAAGTATTTTTAAAAAATTATTTACACACTTAATATTACTGAAGTGAATTTTGAAATGTGTACTGATTAACTGTTAAATTTAACTCATAAATCAAAATGTTCGAAATGGTTTTATTTTTTTACGAATCGAAAAATTAATAATGGGGTTTTCGAAAGTAGTGAACTACAACAATAAATATTGCCAAATACCAATCATTAATGATCTTGGAAATTATTCCTGTGTTTAATTAATTTTTTGAGACTGGAAGTACCAGGAATCGAACTCGTGCCCTACCAAATTTGGAGCTCAGAGTCAGCGCTGCTGATAAACCAGCTGTAGAATAATTGAATAAATTAATTTAAATTTTTTTTAATTGTTTAATTTTAATACTATTCTGTTTTTGGAGGCAAAATTAATTGGACTTTTTCCTTCAAATAACAAATCATTTAAGTCTAAATCAATTAATTTATATCACAAAATCATTTAATTCAAGCTTCTGTAGCGTCACCATTGACGCTCCATTGACATAGTGATTTCAATATTTAATATAACTAATTTCAATAGTTCGTTTTTCCCACTATTGTTAACAATCTTTTGTTTACAAATAATTGCCAATTATTTTGTTATGAACACATATTGGTAAGTCATACATGCGTCTTCTTAAATGTTAATAAGAAAACATATTTATATTAACAGAAGCGAAGTCAATTAACAGTAATCCAAGGAAACAAGCTCACCAAATTCTAACCAGAAGCTTCACAAGCTTAAACGCCTCATTCATTTATATTCAAACAAAAGCCGTTAAAGACCAATCAGATTCCAATAAGAATAAATGCTCCTACTTTGATCGACTGATAAGACAACAAACTTCACACAGCAACGAATAAGAAATCAACGAAAAAGTATATAAAGAAAAACATACGAATCAACACAACTTAAAGTAAACTCACACCATTGAAAATTAAAAATAACACAAAATAAAACTTTAACAAAGCATTGTATTTCCGCTGATGTTTGTAACACGAATCAAAGTGAAGAGTTTGTGGTAGTGTGTCGTGTGACTTACCACTACAAAAGTAAGAAAATTAAAAGAAACCGAACTAAGCATTGCTTCAGTTACAAAGAAAACACACAAATTCGCCGCAACTACAAATACCATAAGTTGTGCTCTTTCTTACATTTGAGTCAATACACTTGAAGTGGCATTGTTTGGGTTTTGTGCGTACCCCTCATACTCTGACGTCATTTGAAAATTGAAATGTTTTGAAAGACGTTATTGGCGTCGTTTGGCAAAACTCAAGGAAACGACCTTCAAGCGAGTAAAAGAGCGTATTTGAGTTGACGTTTGAGTGTATGTTTCTTGGTAGACCTGAAGACGCTGCTATGTGTCTTTCAGAATTTAGTTCAGTCTTGGCGTGCAAAGTAAATAGTAGTGAGGCGGTGTTCTGTGTTGAGTAATGTTAAACGCGTATAAAATTTATCTTGTGAGCAAAGAATTTGAGATGAGACTCTTGGGAGTTTCTTGAGCGTATATATATATAATCTGGAAATGATGTTCTTCCTTTGGGATTTATGAGTAAGTTAAGCGCGCTGGCTGTGACACTTGTTGCTTTAACTTCTTTTGCGGTTTGTTGTTGTTTTTTTTTTGTTGTTTTGTGATGTTACTTATCTTTTTCCAGATGTGCAATGCTCGTGTCGTCGTTGTTGTTGTTGTTGATAAGTTGCTGTGGAGTATCTGTCGCGCGTTTGTCTGTCTTATCACTTGAGTGTCTGTTCTTTTTTAGTTGAAAGAAAAGTGGGCGTTTCTTGCCAGTGTTTTTATTGTAGGCGTTGATTGCCGTAGCAGGGATAATTGCACTTTAATTATGTGCTACTTTGGGAATTAAGTTGTGCTTAAGAGTTTGTAAACTGATTAAGGGTTCGCTTAACTCGATTAACTCAGTTAACTCGAGCGCTGGTGCAGGTTAAAATGCCTCCACAGGGCACATAGGCCGGGTTAGGGTTAGGGTTAGGGAAGTTTAGTTATAACTTTTAAGGTTCTCAGAAGTTTAAATTATTGTGATTACACGTTATTATGGTTGCCTTGGTTTCTTGGCAATTATGGCTAGAGTGTGTTTTATTATGAGTGATAAATAGTTGGAATTCAATTTATATTAAAATTCTTAAATGCTTATAGATAGATAAGCAGATAAGAGCTTAATAATTATAATTTAGTTTAAATTAAACTATTTAAATACTCATAAATAGATAAATAAATAATAGAAGAGTAGATAAAAAGTTCATTTTTTTTAAATTACACAATTTAAATAGTAATAGATATTTATCAGTTAGATAAACAGATAATAGATAAGTAGATAAATAGTTTAAATTTAATTTAACTGCAACTATTTAAGATAAATGAATAGATACAAAGTTCAAATTTTTTTTTTGAAATTAGGCAATTTAAATACTAGTAGATATTTATCAGTTAGGTAATCAGATAATAGATAAGTAGATAAATAGTTTAAATTTAATTAAAATACTACTATTTAAATACTTATAAAAAGATAAAAGAATAGATACAAAGTTCAAATTTTTTTTTGTAATTAGGCAATTTAAATAGTAATAGATATTTCAGTTATCAGTTAGATAAACAGATAATAGATAAGTAGATAAATAGTTTAAATTTAATTTAAATACAACTATTTAAATACTTATAAAAAGATAAATGAATAGATACAAAGTTCAAGTTTTTTTTATGAAATTAGCCAATTTAAATAGTATTAACATAGATATTTATCTGTTAGATGAATAGATTTATAAATGGATAAATAAATAATAGAAGAACAAATAAAAAGTTAATATTTTTTTTTGAAATAGACAATTTAAATAGTAATACATAACAGATAAGAGATAAATAGCTTTTATTGACGAAATATATTATAGATAAGAAGACAATAGATAAATATGTGCATAGGTAAATATCTACTACTATGTACTTACAAATAGATAAACAGATAAAAGATAAGTAGACTAATAGTTTCTAAACATATATTTTATATTAAACAA
Organism: Teleopsis dalmanni; assembly: GCF_002237135.1. NCBI lineage: Eukaryota > Metazoa > Arthropoda > Insecta > Diptera > Diopsidae > Teleopsis > Teleopsis dalmanni. Next base: position 151,625,024 of record NC_051847.1, read on the forward strand.
TTCATATAGTTATAGATAGATACATAGATAATAAATAAGTAGTTATATGATTCAACTAGTTTCATTTGTCTTAAAATAAAGTCATTTATCAACTTTTTGGTGTTAATCTAAATATATAAAATACAAATCTGAGGAGCCATAATTTAATTTTAAAAGACGACTTGGGGTTATAGGTGTTTCAGATTCTACGGTAATAAGTTCCATGCTGTAATTTTGGAAGGTGATTTAAGGGTTATATGTGTTTTAGATACTACGGTAATAAAATCCATATTTTATTTGCATGTTCAAGTATTGGAATGGTTATATTAGTTCCTCAGATACTAGATTTCAGGTTCTAGATTTGTGTGATATATGACATGTGACATATATCGATATATATCGATAGCTTCGTTATATTTTACAGTTTGGTTTTTGAAGTGTTAGTGGTAGCGGATTTTCTATTTAATTGAAGAAATATATGAGTCGTATTCTTTTTTTCGCTTTCTTGGCTTGTAGTTATGATAGGGAATAATGTGATAAATGTGATAAGTATTTTATTTTTCAATTATATATATATTTTATGTTGTATGGACCTTATTACGATAATGGGAATTAACTAGTAATGTATTACTTTCAGTTGGAAATATTTTTTTGAACTTTGAACTCTTTGTTTGGGTGGTTTCTTACTTTTAGACTTTTAAAAGATATTTTAACACAAGTTTAAAAAAATCTTAATAAACAAATTTCTACAACAAATGTTAAGTTTTGATCAACATAATGAAGCTCAGAATAAATTAATTTTAAAAATTTGACAGAAGTATTTGGTGAATTCTTGAACTGAAACCCTTTTTTGCACTTCACTAATTAAATATCTTTTTCTATCTAACATTCGATCGTGAAATTTCCACATTCATACATTATTATTAATTTGCTTGAAATATGCCAATAACCACTATCATTAAGTCGTCTAACAATGATGTTATAACAGTCAATTGAAGGACAATCCAACCATACTTAGCATTGATCTCTGCTGTATTAAGGAATTTGATGAAAATATATATCTATGTATATTTTTAAATTAGGGAAAGTTGGCTAATGAATGATTGACTCGTGCTGTAATCGGAGGATACGACCAGCATATTAGCTTGTAATTTAATTTAATGGAAACCCAATTTAATTATTACTGAATCAACCCTTACATCCCTTCGACTTTGTCAATACATTGATTTGTCGTAGGTAAGTGAAAGAATGGGTTAGGATATGTCGAAGTTATAAATCATTGACACTTTTTAAATAAATTTATTGTTTGTTATGAAAATAAAATTGCGAAAAATTGTTGGGATAAATCAGAGGTATTTGGTTACAGCATTTCAGGATTTGTTTGCAAAAAAAAATGATCTCTTAAGGATATTTTGAAGATAATATGTGTTAGCAGTATAAAAAAAATTTTGAATAGCTGGGCTGGGATTAAAATGGAAAAAGCTACTACCGTGATAATATATGAGTAATTACTGCTACCTGTAACAGTAATTTAGATTAGGAAAGGATATTGAGAAGGCAACTGTAACGGCAAAATATAAGTTGAACACTTCATATAAAATAAAATATATATCTAAAATATATCATATATCATATCATGGAACAATATATGAATATCTATAGCTATTTTTTTGTGTTACTTCGATGATTCAAGGTATATAGTCTTAATGAAACATTGTCTTGCAGACATACTATCGAATGAATTAAATACATTTCGAATCTTTAAAGAAGGATTAGATGATTTTCAAGTAGTCGTCTTGCAGCAGATTAAGCATAGCATTACATAGTAACAGTGTTATTAAAGTGAAGACTCAAAGAATCTACGTATGACACATATTCTTCTTCTTTTCTTATATTTTGTGGTTAGCTAATGCTAGTTCTTCTTTACATAAGTATTAATTATATGCAATTAACTTATGATTTCAAAACTACAAAATATATACAAAGTATTCGAATAAAATTATATATAGGGAACACAACAATATTAGGAATATTTTTTTATTGCGATCAATGTCCTCATTGGAGATCTTTTTTGGGGTCTCTGTCATTAGAATAATAGCTATTCACTTTCTAATAATCCCATGCCAGACAATCTTAATCAAGTGAATACTTAAAGCTGGTGTCTGTTCGTTCCGTGCGCGTCTACCGGATTTTATATATATTACGATGTCGGTCACATTTGTTTGAACCACATATTAATATGACAGTCATATTATATTCTGATAATTGTTATAATTTTCATATTCTGATAATGATATTGATATTATGATATTGATACAATTATATTTTAATTATGTTTGGGTAGCAAGATTTTATATTATCTATAGTATCAGACATTGACACAACATAGTTCTTTGCTTAAAACTTTTTTTTTAGAAAAATTTAAATGTATGACAAATGTTGTGGCAAAAAGGAAATCCTATTCATGTCGAAAACTTAATCAACCCCAGATTTTTATTATTGAATTCACTTAGCAAGTTTTTATAATTAATTTCTAATTTCCTACTACTAAGTAGGTTACTATTAGAAGAATTACTAATGCTTTTTAATTTAAGTTGAAGTATCTCTTATGTTATAATTAAATTCCTACTCTTAAACTGTCCTCACACTCGCAATGATCACACTCCATAAAAATGCGGGTCCTTAATAACCCCATTAACTATACTTTACAATCTCTCTCTCCACACTATTTTTCATCCTCGATAATTCAAAGTATTTCCAAATTTTTGTTAGCAATTGTTGCGCATCTGGCATAAATCGAAACTGTAAATTCAGAAGACGATAATGACAAAAAAAACATCCTATCGGTTCCACATATTGCACACCCTATCGTACGGTATTTTATCAAACCGAAAGTCCTCTTCCAAATCGCAAACGAAAATAGATGAAAGAAAGGAAAAAAAACTCAATGCAAACAAAGTGAATGCGTACTGTAAGCCGAAAAGTGGACCTATTTTGTGTTGTTGCTTTTTCTTAACAAATATCCTGTTTTCCAGCAGTTTAAGGAAACAAAAGACTGCACAGCCGAAAGAGGCAGCTGCAATTGAATTATTTTATCCTCGACGGCTCACTCATTTACTTATTGCGCTTACGGGGAAGCGCATGCATATGTGCGCTTCCAGTTTCCTGCAGGCAAATGTAACGAAGCGGCAGGCAAGAATCAAGGACAAAACAAGGAACACAAACGGACTGACACACAACCACACAAGAAAACAATGTATTTACGAGTATTTGTGACTGGTGCTTTGTGACTGAGCGGTCTGAGTGAAGGCAGAATATAATGTATAATAAAAAAATTATTTAAGTAGATTTTGAACAGGACGAAATGCAACGCAACCAACTGGCAATGCACAAGTAAGGATACTTCTGTACCAGTGCTCATGCAGGCTTATGTGAGGAGCAGAATACAAAGAAAAAATTATAGGTACATTATGATATTATGGAAAAATGATAGAGCACCGATAAGAAAAAGATTGGTGCTATGTTACAGTGGAGCAAGTTGGTTATGTTTGCACTCATAAATGATATTCTTATGTGTTGCTATAAGGATATTCAATAGGATGTATATTTCATTTAATTGGAGTTGTAGGAGAGATATTATGCTTGATAAGGTAATGTTTGGGATCATAATTATTAGATCCTTTGGAGTTAATTGTAAGATCGAAATATTTAATATACTTACAATAATTTACATTTGATTTAAGTTATTTTAGTTTAATTTGTTAAATTCTTAAGGCGGGTCCTAAGTTAGTTTTCAGGTTTTAAGGTTAAGAGATAGGTGAAAAATAAATTTTTTTAGGAAGGATCATAAATTTACATAGGTATATATATAAAATATATGCTTTCACAACAAAACGTAGAGGAGCACATAATAAAGAAACGGAAAGGTGTCATAATAAGTACAGAAGAAAGAAATACAGAAAAAACCAAACGGAAGAAAAATGAAAAGAATTAATAAGAACGTGGAGAGCCAGGAAAACTTGGAGATTGAGGTTGCAACACAAATATAGCATAAACTCGATAACAGAAAAATTGAAGAGAGTAATGGGAAGCGAATATATAGTTGAATATTAGTAAGATTAATACATATTATTAGTAAAAGAAGAATATTGGTAGAAAATACTACTAGAAGATAGAAATGTGGAAGAATATTGTAATATTATATTATACAGAATATAGATATATATTCCATTAAGAATATTGGAAAGTTTGAAAATCGGCGAACAGAATGATGAAAATGGAGTTACTTTAACATTATCGTTATTATGAAAATAAAAATATATATAATATAAGAAAAAAGTGGAGAGATCAATGGAGAGAGAATAAAAACGAGCATTTGAGGTGGATTTAATTGTAAAGTAGTCACGGAAGTATTAACATCAGAGAGAAACGAATATATTAATAAAGAGTGAATATAGAGATGAAGATACAGTTTGAGTAAATTTATAATAAGCTCAGAAAACGAAAATATAGAAGTAGAGTCTAATAGAGACAATAGGAAGATAGGTTATTGATAACGAAAATATTGAAGTTTAATTGGATTAGATGTAAAGTGAGATTGCAGGGTACATATTGCTATAGATTGATCTATAATGTATTTAGTGCAATATAAGTTTGAGAGCAATAAGAGAATCTAAAATAACATAGCAGAGAGCAATGCAATTTATTAACTGACAACCATAGTTACATAGGTAAAGTTTATTTGCAGAATATAATTTGGCGAAATTAAATTGAAAGAACTTAGATATGGGAAACATAATTTTAAATAATAGATAAATACAATACCGTATGCTGCTTTATAAGTTGAAAAAAACTATATAGGTGATGAAGTTCAAAAGGAGTGGGTCCGTTTAGTGCTACTAGTCAATTAATCAACAAATATCAAATAGAAGTCAATTTCGTGGAAAATCGCTGAAGACCTAGAGTTATTTATGAAGTACTCATTATCAGCTAGTTCAACTTATGTATTTCTTCAAACTGAAATATTTAAAGTAAAATATATATTAAGAAAAAGTAATTTATTATAAAGCAAGCTAAATTGTTTTTTAAGTAAAGATATTAACTCTATATTTCTGCAAGAAAAGAAGTCTTAGTATCTCTTAAACAAATAATTTAAAACACAAACACTTGAGTTATAGTATATAATATGTGATCTATAATAGTTTAAATATAGTGATTGATATAGTATGATATGTTATAGTGTGATATGACATAGCACGTTATGAAGTAGTATGATATGATATAGTGTGATATGATCTAGGATCATATGATATATCTGTGATATAGTAAATATTATGAATAGAGTTTAAAGTTCAACGAACAGAGAATCGAATTTGCGGATGGTTAAATGGATAAACTGTTGGGATCGCTTTTTATAAATATGATATTTTAAAATTTTTCACGAGACATAATATGGGCAAGCATACTAATTCTGGTATTTAAATTATGGTTTTAATCAGAAACTTACATAAAAAAAATAATTTTAAATTGTGTTTAATAACATTAAAGGCTTTTTAGGAAAGTCTAATAAATATTCTAAAAATCAGTTTAAATTACACTAAAAAACTGATCTACAGAATATTGAAATTTATTAAATAAATGTTTAATTAATAAGATATAATTTATTAAAAAAATCTAAAATCTCAAAATATGTACCGTAAAGTATATTTTTGACTTAAATAAATATTTTCAAAAAACCAAGTCTTCGATCATTTTTCAAAATTTTTTGTTTTTTTTTAAAACTTGGGTTTTTGAAATTTCTTTGCCAAATTATGGTGTTGTTGCCCTACTGCTCAGTTAGGTACGGGTTTCATAGAGCACATCTGCTTCTTAAAGTTTACAATTTATCAAATCCACATACCGTTCATCAATCGAGTGTAGTCGTACCTTTTGCCTACGACTACAACACGATCGGCAACAAAGCGATTATAAAGGACTCGTGCCATAATAAAATTTTTATGCATTAAATAAAAAGAAAAAACACATTTTTTGATTACAAGTAAAGCTAAGGGTGGTTTCCGAATTATGTCTGTCATGCCGTGGCGAATCATAAAAGAAAGCAAGGAAATTATATAGGAAAATGCGAGTACAATGCGGTTACCAAGCACAATTTACGAAGTGATCCTCGAGGGGTGAAATAGCACAATTGTTTGGAAATGTTCTTATCTTGCAGAAAACTACACCTCAGCCAGCAACCCTAACGAAGCAATCACCCAAAGAACTTAAAACTCAGAATAAAAAACAAGAAATTTTTGGAAAAGCTTAGTTTCTGTTAGAAAAAGGCAGATGTTGTTAAAACCCTACGGCATAGGGTAACGGGAGTTGCGAAGAGTTCAGTACTGAAGAGGGATGGCTGGTAAGTACGCGTGCGTGGCATGCGTTGAAATTTATTATAAACATACAAAAAGTCTTCAATTTAAGTAGTTTGAGTTGTAGTTTTTCAAATAAGGCCAGCTGAACCCGAAGAAAATTAAACAAAAAAGAGCTGAAGTCATGGTTGAAAGGAGTAAAAGAATTTATTTGATGGACGTGAATTTTTGATGTAAATTTCATGTTGACATATTGAAGTTCATACTGTGTACTATATATTTGAAAATAATTAGTTATGGAGATAGATAAACCTTAAAATGAGTTTCATTTTTGCTAAAAGAAAAAATTGCTGAAACTCAAAATTGAAATACTGAGTTTTAATTTCAGTATCCTTTGATGATGTGAAATAGTGAGGCTTAAGGTACAATATATATAGAATAGCAACTACATATGAGAAGAAGATGTCTGGAAGATGTGCAGACAAGTAAAATAGCTAAACATTTTTAAGTAGTTTTATATTTGACTTGAAAGTATGGGTGGTTTGGACATACTTTGCGGAAACGTTACGATGAAATATGCCATGCAGGGCTTGATATTGGAATTCACAGGGAAGTAAAACACGTAAGAGACCGAAGTTATGTTAACATGTCGCCGTACTGTTTTCAATGAAACTGTAGAAACATATAGCGAATTACGATATAAAGCATCTGACAGACAACGATAGAGTTTCTATGTGAATAGTTTATGTTTCTAATAGAATTCGACTAATAATTATTAATTTATTGTATTTTGCTAACTTTTGAAAAACTGTCATAGACAGATTTGAAATTAGTTGGGTGATATACAATCCCCCTAACCAGTATTTTGAAATTATTTTTGCAGTGGATTAATAGTAGTTTAGGCGGCCATGAAATATAATTCTTTTTTCGGAATGTTTTTGCAACGAATACGTGGACGGCTAAATAATAAAATAATATAGTTTTTTTGGTAATGTTTTTTCAGTGTAGATTGAATGGACTATACTGATGATATATAGTAGACAAATTTTTTTTTTTATTAGTATTTTTGTAGTATTACTTGTCGGGAAGAGGCGATGCGATAAATCGATGGAGATATAGCTTTGATGTTGATTTATTTTAGAACACGTGAGTTTTCATAGTACTTCCTCAAGTACTATACCAACAAATCGTGAACAAAATGTGGACGGTTTCTATCTATATGTTGTTAGTGTGGATTTTTTCTTTAATAATTTAATTATATACTCTTTTATAACATTGGAGCCATGAACTTAGCTAAGAACCTGAACAAAGCGAGGGACAAATCACACTTTTTTAATTGAATTTTGTTTCTAATTTTTATTAGAGAGGACTCGAAATAACGAACATTCTTTTTTTTACATTATTCAATTAATTAAGTTTTTGGCTGAAAATAAATTTTGTCAAATACCTATCATCAGTGCATCAGTGGTCTTGCAATTATTTCTTAGTTATTTAGCACCAAGGTTTGAAGTCTTACCCTACTAAATTTCAAACTCAGAGTCAGTGTTGATTAGCCAACTGTACTTGGCTTGTATGTCCGAACTTGGAGTTTTGTGTTTTTTTTGTTAATTTGCTGTGAAAGTTCATTAACAAATTCACTTTCTGTGTTATATTAGAACGAAGTTAAAAACAAGCTGTAGAATAATTGAATTAAATAATTTTATTTATTGTTCAATTTCAATACCATTCTTAATTGATTTTTTATTTAATTTAAACACTTTATTAATCTCAAATAAGTTTCCACCCATTAAGATGTCAAATTTTTGAATTTTCGCACATTGGAACACAGTACTATATTCAACTAGAATTAATAACTCTCCGGTCTCAATTTTCTCTTTGGAATAATTAATACTCATTAAAGTATCTGAGACGATACAGTACTTTAATATATTGGATTTTGAAAAAATATATTTAAATTTATTGTATCATAAAATTTAAGACTTCATTGAGTAAATCCATTTTCCGAGCCATTTGAATTAAGTCCTTAAAGAATTTTTCTTTCACAATCGTAGTACATATTTTTATGAGTACATCTGTATATTATCTGTACTAAATTATATGTAGAGTATCAAGTTAACATTGCGTGTTGAAAACCAATTAAAATGCAACTATAACACCAACAACAACCCACAATTATTTTGCATACAACAATTTAACAGTTTATAGACTTCAGAGTAAAATTGAAAAAAAAATATAAAAAATTTGAAACAAAAAGTACACATGAAATAGGAAGGAAAGGCGTTCACATACGAGCATTACAATATCCGGAAAAGTTAGAGAAGGGCTAAAGCTTGCATTTTTCCAAAACAGTTTCAGTTAAGATATTCGGTGAAATAAATAAAGAAATGTGCATATAGAATTATGGCAAACGGAAGTTGGGTAGGAAATAATTAGATTTGAATGACGGCTACAGGAAATGAGGAAGGTGGTTAAATTAGTGTAAGCAAAGGAAATAAAGGTGTGCTCTATGGGAACTGAGAGTAACAGGTTGTTTGTCGAAATAAAGGCAATTGGACATAATTAATTTTAAATAAATTCATTTAGAAAGGAAATTTAATATTTTTTATTCTCTAGCACTAAAGAATAAATAATTCTTTTAATTAATTTTTCTTGTTTAATAGAATCATTTTATTTATTTTTTTATTGATAAGTTATTGATTTTTTATGTTCTGTTTATAGCTCTAGAGCTAAGTTCTGCTTCCCCTATTATCTATAGGTTTTGTTTATATATTTGTAGTGTTAAATCAGTAAGTTGAGTAATCATTTTTGTTTTCTATATAAGATTAGATAAAGGGGAAGACACACTTTTCAGTTACAATTTAATAAAAGTTGGTACTTTTAACTGAACAAACAGAAAAGTATTCAGCTTTTGTTCTTTATTTGCATACTTCAGCCAAAAAGGGAAGATAACGAAATGAGTAAATAATGAAGTTTTTTTTATGGTTTGAAATAAATCGATATTTTATATAATAAATTCAAAATAATAATAAAAAAAATTATTTACTTATATTTTTTTATCGAATTGTACTGCGCTAAGATTGCGTGAATAATTTAGATAAGAGTTTATTTTGTGTTAAGTATTTTTTTATATAACTAATTATTATTCCAACGATTTTATTATTGTAATTATATATTGTATAATGAGAACAAAACAAATAAATATATTTGCATTTAGTAAAAAATTTCATAAATAAATTCATTTATATTCAATAGAGACATATCGTTAATAATAAAAAATTAAAATACTTTTTAAGAGTAGAAGCTTTGAATGGAGCAGACCACCAGAAATTATACAGATCGTTCACATCATAGCAAGCCCTCAATCGTACAAAAAATAGTTTGTCTGTCGTATAAAAGCTGTCCGTTAAAGTCTTACACTGTGGCCTTTACTGCCTTCCACCAACCGGCATTTCTATGCTATTTACTTTCTCCCAGAAGTGATTAGAAGTATCACCTTTTTTTAAGCTTCAGAAGATATTTTTTTATATATAACAATTTTGTGAAGGCTGTCACGTAGGGTTAAGTGAATCTGTAGACGCACTTGAAACAGCTATGTTACGTTAGAAATATGACCAGGAACTCAGGTATATTCAACTATATGATTATGTTAATATATAGAATTTAACCATATAATTATAACTTTCATTTTATTTTATTGATGCTCATGTAGGATATATATAGTTTTGTAGAATATACTTTGTATGTGTTTAAATGTTTACTATCGAGTATTTCTATAAATATGGAATAGAATTGGTTAGTTGGGTGGTTGGTTGCAGTCAGACAACTTTCCATGTACTTCAATTTACAATTTTTCGCCTTTTTGCTACCACATTCCTTGCAAGAAATTCTAAAATAGAATCATACAAACTAAATACATCCATCGAATTAAGGTAACTTAATAGGTCTTTCAGCTTTACGAAGAACATTCTGATACACTATAAAAGAAATACTTCTCTAAAAACTTATTTCTTCTGGACGTCAAAGCCGGGCATTGACAGAGAAAGTGATTAATGGATTACTCTCTTGCTAGTTTCCACAACTTCTGCAGTAAAGATTGCACAGTTTCTCTGCATGTTTTCATACGATCCCTTTTGATCAGGTTCCTAAGATTTAGTTTTATTGAAGGCGGGTCATGTTAACTGGGAAACTGTAACTGATTTCAATCCCTTCCATTTGTTATCGGCAAGGTAAAGAAAGTAGATGTAGGTACTTCTCTTAATGATCAACAGGGTAAAATAATCCAATACTTCTAGGGTCACATCCAGGAAAGCACCAAATCGGGTTAAGTCGTCGGCTTTATCGTTCTCTTCCATGTTTCTATACCCAGGGATCCAGATAAGAGTGATGTTTTACTAATTAAACTTATTTCAACAAATTAAGAAGCAGGATAGTTTGATTTAATCTTCACTTTAAGAAAACCCTAATGTCAACATTATCAAATACTTAATTTATTCAATAATAAGAGTGTATAACAATCTTATACACTCAACCTCATAATTACACGTAATTTATCCTTTTAATAGCTTGTAATGTAGACATAAATTTATAAAGTCACTCAAGTTATTATCCTGAGACAACCCAAAAATATGCTACGTAAAAAGCTTAAAGGCGGAAACTGCTTAAGAAATCCTTACAAAGGACCTGTTAAGCAAAATAAGAACCAGAAAGATTACAGAAAAAAAAACAAATAAAAATAACACTTGCAAGTGTAAATATTTTAGCAATAATACTGAAAGGAATAATAAATTCTAATAGAACAATGAAAATGTCCAAAAATATTTATTTACATTTTAAGCACTCAAAGACTAATTGAGGGATGATTTTCTTATAATTTCACCAAATTATTTCTTTAACAAATTCACAAGACATACAAAAGGACAACTTACAACTTGAGATTCCTTCTCTCACAATACGCAGGAAAGTGTCTGTGCCCAACGCCTTGAGTGTGGCATTGGTAAATGTGCTTGAGGCAACCCACAATTATGGCAATCCAACAAAAGTTATGCTCATACAATCCTTGGACATATTTTTTTGTACTGTACTCTATTTTCTTTTTGCTCGGTTGCTGAATGGCTTGACAATAAGCCCGCAAAAGGATATTCTTATAAATTTGTGACAAAAGTCAAAGTAGGCAAAAAGGCAAAAACTGGTTAAGTTTACCTTTCGCCTATGATTACTCGTACAAGTGTATAATAATAAATATTTCATAGACGATTTATTCAAATGAACCGGCGGTTGGAGATGGTCGGGTTGGTTGGCTGGTTGGTATTTTCTTACATCTTTCAAGGTCTATAAAACTTTGGGTTAAGTACCTTGATGAAGTGTGCGTAGCTTAAGTGGGGTCGCTGTTTATTGAGCAAAGAAGCAGTGAACTTTTTGAGGGTTGTAATGTGGCATCTTAAGTAGCTTAAGTCGCGAAAAATATTTTCCATTCTCATTGTTTTAAGTATTTTTTTATATACATTTTTTTCAGTTCAAATCAAAAGAAATTGCTTTTCAGAAAAACATATTTTAATATTTTCTATACGCGCTAATGAGCACACTTCAACGACTTTTCAAAAGTGCGGAAAGGTTTAATTGGCAAGTTTTTGTGCCAATCTCCCAAATTAGTTCTACTTTCCTTCTTCTGCTTCTTCTTTTCAGTAAATGGAAAATTAAATTAAATTTATTTAATGAAATTTATTTAAGGTTTTCTAATGCGATTTCTTTTTGCACAAGTTTTCTTTTTTTTTTTATTATTTTTTTTTTAAACTTTCAGTATCTGAACCTACAGAATTTCCTCATTCCTTGAGCCTTTTTTCTTTTTTTGTTGGTGGCTTATGCGCAAGGATATTGCTTCATTATTTCAAAACTATTTTTGCTCATTTCATGCTTGATTTAATGACTTAATAGTTTTTAGTTTGAAACTTTTATAGATAAATATTTTTTCTTACAGTTTTCACATTTTATACAGATTCTTCAAAGTTTTTGTCCTTACCAATTTTACTCTACATAGCGGAGGTGGACCACATAGAAGATTTTTCTATTAACGAAGATGTTTCTCTAAGGGTTTCGAAGAAAAACTTTTAATTAAGAAAACCCTTAAGTGATTTATTGATTGTAAGCGCATATGTTTATACTTAAGAAGTATGGAAGTATCTTATGGGTTTATGTAAATATTTCAGAAAAAAGATAATTCGCAATATTATATATATACATATTTTAGAACTGAGTATTAAAGTTTATATGGAGAAAGTTTAATCAGATACATGATTAAAGGAATGTTTTGAAACTGTATGTAGCAATTGGTGACAACATTATACTCATAATTGAAATTTCACATTGTGGAATTGTGGAACACTGGAATTGCGGAATTTCACAAAATTATATTATATATTAAATTATATTATATTATATGCTGCATTCAAAATAATTGACTGTACAGTACAAGGCAGCCGTTTTAGTAAGTATAAAAAGACTGCTCAACAGAAAAATTACATATCTTAGAATATTTATTATATACTAATTTAGAGATCATATAAAGACATTTAATTAAGACATCCATTATATTTAGTGTAAAATGTTATAAAATATTTAAAGAGAGTTTTGAATTATAGAATCTTCACTCCTTTTATTTAACTGCGGCCGGAGTTTTTAATTATACGGTAACATAATGAGCCTGCAGATGGATGCCTTGGCATGGCCTATATAACCTAACCGAGTATAGAGGTTTTGAAATATATAGTCTGTAATGCTCAAGTACTGCTGAATAAGCAATGCTAGAAAGGTCAAATGCTCCAGCATTGACGTGGATTCTCTAGGCTATTACTAAAATACATGCGATAAAAGTTTTCTTTTTTAATATTTTTGACAATTCAGTGGTATTCAATTGAGATCTGATTAAGCTATTAGAGGAATATGGAAGAATATCGTGATCCATACCGATAAGACAAGTATAGCAAACCATACGAATTACTGTTGGATTGACATGGAGTCGTCAGATTACGATGTGACGTTACGGATAGCAGATTGTTAGAGCTAGAAATGATAACTAGCAGAAATGATTAGATTCCAATGAAAAAATGTTTGAATGTAGTATTGTAAATCCAGAAATACGTAGGAGCCAACTCGTAACCGAACATATGACCATTCTCTGGTCTTAAGATTAAGATTTAGATTCTGAATAGGGTTTTCAAGAAATATTTGATTTTTAATCGATTGCAACAGAAAATTATTGTAAAGGATTTAGCTTGATTATTACTATCTCAGCTTAATAAAGATAGCTCGTGATCTGAACGATCTTTCATGTTTTATAGTTTATCAATAGATTTATAATATTATTTAATAGTTTTAGTTTTGAGAATTAGTTTCTTTTACAAACATAGGCCGTATAATGACACAAACCTTTAAAAAGCAGCGAAAATCAACAGAGATATAGCTTTGTCTAGAGAGTATTTAATTTTTATTTGATAAAAATAGTAAAGAAGAATAAGCGTTAGATTCCATTTTCCTCTGAAGATTCTTTAACCAATCGGTCGTATCCAATGAGTTGTTTTTAAATGTAGTGAATTATTCATACACTTCAGTGAAAGGATCTTCAAAAACTGTTTCGAAAACTTAAAAAATGCTGTCGTATGAATTGCGGCTCAAATTAAGTATATATTTGGAAATATTAAGTATATATATTCGGAATTATTATTATTTATTTTATTCAAAATTAAGAATAATATGAATACAATACCCAAGTACTTAAAAAATTATTTCATATACAAATTCTATACTTTTGCACATTTTTTTTCCCAAAATATTAGGCATTTATTATTCAAATTATAATAATAATTTTCCATTTTTCTACGGAACTAAATAACTATAGTCTTAACTTTCAACTTCACGGTCCAATGGTTGTTCTTTACTGCGCACCAACGAAAGTCAAACAACATATCTGCCTTAACAACTTGTGGATACGATCCACTAAACTTGTCCGAACTAAAAAAACTAACTTTATGATTAAATATTTTACGACACCAGCAAAGCAACAAAGCAACAAAACAACAACAACAATAGCTACAACAATGGGATTTATAGAAACAACCGTGTAAACAATAGCACAGGCCAAAAAGTAGTTACAATCCAGAATCAACCAGAACCAAATTCTCATACAAGTTAATTTGAAGTATGAAAAGTAAAGAACACTTTCCCCTTGTCTAAAAGTGGGAAACTAGCAAGTTTCCATGTCCATGAAGCAAAGTTCCGATGCTGCTTTTAGGAGTACCGAGCGAATCTTTCAAGAGTAGTTCCGCTTTTCATTCTTAGTCTAGGTATGCTTTCATTGTTGCAGCGTGCACATGCAACATTTCCGGTAAGTTAGCTTGAGGTGCGGGTGTGTGCGTGTGAATGTGCCCATGGGCGTACAGGTTTGCCATTACAACAGCGTAGAACAATAACAACAACAATAACAACAGTAACAGTAACAACAATAACGTTGACGATGACGATGACAGTAACTCAGACTACCTTTCTTGTTGCTGTTGCTGCTGGGGCTGTTTGGTTGGTGACTTATGGACGATGATGATAATAATGTCGCGTTCTAGCACCGCCGGTACGCTTAACACCACAAGCACCACCTGAAGCAGCATTTCTTTTTTCACAGAAAATATTTAACTCTTTTCATTAGATTAACTTGATAAATTAACATAAAAAATGGGTTTTTTTTCAAATGACACAGAGGAGAAGACTTAAATCGCAGCACAGGCCAAACTCGCATGAATGAGGGTGGCGTGCAATTGCGTTGCGTTTCGTATGCGCTTCCAGTGCGTCCATGTGATGCACATTCCTTTTAATACATTTCACATCCAAAGCCGCTTTGTTTACTTAACCGTGTCTGTCCATGTCTGTCATTAATTAAATTCTACTGCTTTATTATAGAGGAGCACTTTTTGTCATGTGCTACGATTTGTGGCTGCATGTTGCATTTGGAGGAGGCTAATGCATATACAGCATTTGGAGTGTTTCGGAATTGACTGAGGTTGCAAGTTAGATGTTTAATTAAATGATGCTGAACTAGAAGTAATAACAAGTAAATTTGATCAAATATTTCAATATTGTCGATTCAAAGGTACTCGAAATTTACTCCTCTAATAGTATTTACTTTATAAAAATTATGCATTATTAAGTTTTTCAAGGCATAATATAATTATACTAGGCTACTTATACCATATATAACTGCCATTGTGGTAAAATATAATTATATCATAATTGAAGAAGCGTCTTTTAATGCAACTTATTTAAACATATATCTCCAGCAAAAGTCTGGTGAAAAACGTCGATTTTAGATAAATATTTATTAAAGTTTAAAAGGAAACTGTTTTTTAACCATTTAAGAGGTATTCGCCACAATTAGGTCTGTGATATTCATAAATTGAGCTATAGCAAAGTAGTTATTGTGTAGGTATTTCTACTGCTTCACCTTCTCAGAATCTTAATATCAGGATTTCTCACAACAATCTGAGACTTGAATATAAGTACTGATTTTACTTGAATTTACTAAATGTATAATTAAAATAATATATATTCAGAATGTATAAAACTTTCGCTCCATGGGTCGCGATCCCACCTATGTTTCTGTACTACGCAGTAGCACCGACGCTTCTGCAAAATGATGAAGCACCACTGGGAGTTTTAAAGAGAAAAGTTCTTTGTTAGATCTCTACGAGTTTTCTACGTCCTCTACGAGTATATTACGATTACTACTTCCAAATGAACTACAAGATATACGGACTTTACCACAACATTGATAGAATTCAGCACCTTCGCTGGTTTGCTCATGTCGTGAGAATGGATGATGACGCTCCAGCAAAACAGGTGTTAGAAGCAGTATTTAGAGGAAGAATATGTTGAGGTAGACTATATTACCGGTAGAATAATGAATTACGCAGCAGAGGTGTCTGTATAGGAGTCCTGTGATAGGCCGAAATCCGATAACGGGTTGTTTGTTAAGGCCATTTAAGTAAGTAAGTTTATGTAGAATATTCAATATTCTCTACTCTTAATTATTAGATAATTACATCCACTTTAAATACATTAGAAGTTAGACAAACTTAGTACATATCGGCAAAGAATGTTTATTAACTACATTAACTAAAGTAAGGTTAAGGAAAAAGAAAAGAGAACTATATTGGGAAGAACAACCAAGACTATCGAAATCCAATATGCTTTTAGGTATTTTCAATCTAAAAGGCATCAAGGATTGTATAGAATTAATAAAGAATAAGCTAAGAAATATTTCTTATTCCGGTAATAATACCGAAATACTAACCGGTCACTAGAGAAAGAATAATGAATTAATAAAGTTAGGAATCTAATCCAACTCAGACTGCAAAAGCGTTTGCTAGAGGTATCCCCGATACTGATGCATAAATGGAAGAAACACCACGGAGGATATTTCATGGAACATAGGAATTCAAGGCTAGGAAAAATAGGCTCTATATTGTCTTTCATTAAAGAAATCAAACTTGGAGAAACACTCTCATCCGACTAAGGGCCACAATAGATCTTTTAGGTTGCAGTTTATTATCTCTATCCTTAATAGTAAAATATATATAAACTTTTCTTTAATGATATCCAACTTAAAACGTAAGTTATTGCCAAAAATTCTTTTTTCGAGTTGCTTTCAGCCTTTTTTAACCTACGTGTATTACTATGAAGTTCAATAAAGGGAGTAGCTTTATTTTTTATATTCAATTTTTTTTAATTTATTTATTTCTTTTAACCAATCTTTTTTAGAATTTGAATAAACAAAGTTCTGCTCTGTGGTTTTGACTTAAAACTACATGGTCAAGTATATTTCTTTTCTATGAGCGAATCAACAAGTGGGTGTAGCTTTTCACGGTAGTGTAAACATTTATTTATTTTTATTTACATACATTTACATAAGAGTATGACTTTAATTAAATCTTATAAATGAAGTTTAGTTCATTATATATGTATAAATTTTTATATACTTTGTGTGAGTAGTTCATGCTTCAAATAATTTCGCCGCCAACTTAGTTAGTTAAACTATTGAATTTGAATAGATTCTCGTATGCATATATTTTACTACATAGACACAACAAATATATTATTTACAAGAAAGTAATTGGTTATAGCCAACTTCTATTGATAGATAGAATAGAAGAAACATTTTATAATCATTCATAAAAACAAGTAATATATAAAACTTTTAATGGTAGTGGTAAATATACTCTTAAGAGTAAGTAATATTTTATTAAAACTAATTTGCTATTGTCCAAGGAATATTTCCAAAGACCCCTGATATTAGGTATTTAGTAGTATTACTGTATGGTTAGTTAAAAATTCAATAAACTAAACAATGAAAATTCTTCAGTAATAGTTATAAATATTATTATGTTGAAGCTATTTGAGCCAGTGCACTTGAGCACTTTTACTCTTTCTTAACTCGAGGTATTTTTAAAACCCCCCTTTCCGACTTGTGTGGATTATTCTTTATCATTTCATCAGACTAAACAATAATTGGTCTCAGATCTGCATACTTCCCCGAGGAGCGTGTAACCATTCCGAGATTTGATAACGTGGTGTTGGTAAGTCTGTCTGTTTTCGCAAATAATTTCAGGGCTCTATCCTTTATGTATTTTTTGATGGGATCAATCTTGAGGTTTTTTGGTTATTACAAGCAATTATTTTTGTTAAAATAGATAAGGTAATGATAGATTGAATAAAAGCAATTTTTTTTTGTCTTATTTAATTTTCTTAATTTTATCCAATAAGGTATTTATCCTTATCCCTACATTATAATACAAATCAATTCCTTATATAAATATATTCATAATTAAATAAATAATAAAATAAATTATATAGTGCTACTTAAGGAGGGGTGTACGGTCCACATAGGGTCAATTTTGCTGTTAAGTGGGCAACCAGAAATTAGCTGTAAATAGACTCTTTGAAATGGAAAAAACGGTAAATAGAATGTCTCGTCGGAAGTCCGTTTGTAAGGGAGATAAATGATATAGTTATGGCTAGTTATATGTATATAGTTATATGTATATATGGTAGTTATGTAGTATAGTTATATAGTATAGTTATGAATGAATGACTACTTGCAATTGGTATCCTTTAGAACCCTTATTTATTTATTTGTTGATTTGTGCAGACACTTCTGAATGTCTTCTTTAAGATGTATAGACTTAAATGTTATACGTCTTACTGGTACAATGAATGGGTATTATATCTAATAATTATTGTTATAGGTATAGTAATAAGAAGAGATGAGAGACCATAAAATAGTTTTTCTCTATCTCTATCTATAATAAAAAAAAAAATATTATAAGCTTATTATCATCTGGAGGACATCTCGTGAATTGGTAAAATTTTTTTTAGCTAAGCAATTAAACTATGGTTTCACGAAGATTGAATTATTTTTGGGTTCCTACTGCGATAATGTGATACCACAGGTGTGTGCACAAACACTTTACTTTTTATTTATCCATTATAAAAAAAAGGTAATATTGGATTGTTATAAGAGGGGGGCCATTCCATGAGTTTCCAAACTTTCGTTATCCCAGCTACTGAGGTTTGTTATATCAAAATAATGGTTAGGTCAAGGTTGAATGATGTTTGGTTCCTACTGACATCATGCCAACTCAGAAAGTCGACGACTGCGTTTCACCTAACTATCTACCCATTGATCTCACTATACTCTCAGTACGTTATGAATATCTTCACAAACTTTAGGTTATTATATATTCATACTAGTATGAAAGGTTAAAAAATAGTTTATAGTTAGTTATTTATATTAACCAATGACTAAACTAATTGTCTCTAAGTTCTATTTAATGGAAGCTGTATATAAAAAACAAAATAAAAAACAAAAAATAAAATAAATTATTAAAAAAAAATAATAAAAATTTGTTTATAATTTTTTTAATGTTTTTAGAAAACAACTTCCTGCACATGCAGCTTACAAAAAAATATGTAAGATACGATTACGTGGAGCTCGACAAAGGCTAGCGAATTTTTGTGCTAATCTAAGCGTTACTAGCGACGAGATGAAAATTAGAATATTTCGAGATACGCGAAACGACGTAACGCTTCAATGCCTGCTTTTGGACGCAGCGTCGCAGGGTGGCACTGTGCAGGGCAATACACGAGAACGGCCGGTAATGTACCTGTTTTGTGTTTGAGAATAACCACTTCCGTGCATCCGGTCTGTTCCGTTCGCGCAATTCTATCTCATAAATTTGAGTAAAAATAAAGCAAAGCGAAAGTTTGCTTTCGTACATAACCTCGTACGAGTATATAAGTAATGTATGTATGGTGTATGGTGTGTGGTGTATGGTGCGCGTATCTAACAGATACATGGTCGATCTCAATTCGAAATAAATTACACTTGATTGCCATTTGCTGTTGGCTGTTGACTGTCGTTGTTCGGCGTTATTATTATTGCTATTATTTTTTATAGGTTTTTTCAGTGCTTTATCCAAAATAACAATACAATACAATCTACAAGTCATTTGCTCACTTAATTTCTCAAACCAATGCGCTGCGCCGAAACGACACGGCCCAGCTCGGCCCGTTCGCTTGTGTCGTACGCTGGACGTTAAGTATCAGTAAAGCGCGATTTTCATGTATCTTGATTTCGGTTGCCGCGTTCCGATACGCCACTCCACGGCACTGTTCGCCCATTGTAGGCCCGGTATGGCGCACTACTTCGCTGCAGATTCTAAATGCTCAACGAGGCGTGCAACTTGGAGATCACCAGCGAGACAATTTTAGACAATTTCACAGATACGCGTTCTCGCCGTCGTTTTCAGCATTTGTTGAAATTTAGTGTGGCGTGCCTTTGCTTCTGTCATTGGTTCGGCTTAGAATTGGACGGACATTTACGTGACTTTTTTCTCAGTTGTAGTTTGTGTTTTTTTCTTGTTATTGCACAGCGTTTTAAGTTTTTAAATTCTAGATAATCGCCTGTACTTGTCGGTTACTGGCTATTGGTGTCTACTTTTTTGACATGGACTTTTATTGCTGCCCTCGTTCGATGTGTTAGTGTGCAATTTTCTTGTCACAATTGAATGGATTTGCGTTTCAAATAAATTGGGATTAATAAAAGTACTAAATTGTACCAAAGTTTCTAATGGCTTAGAAATAATAAAATTGAGTTCATTCGTAGTAAACTAAAATTATATAAATAAGTTTTATACACAAATAAATTAAAATTTATCTATTTTATACAAATAATACATAATCGAAATATTTAAATAGCATTTTAAAGACAGCCTTATGATTATAATTTGAGTAGATTAAATAAATATAGATTAATAGTATTTGTGTAATATTGTTCAGCAGTTATATATAAAATCCAGAGAAATTGACACCTTCAAATCATAACAAAAACTTTGGCAGATATAATTGATATAAATGAGATATAAATGATGAGCATAATATTTTTCTTTTATAAAACCAACCTTACAGATCTAAAAATTTGTTTATAGGCTACTATAACATATACTACATACTACATGTACTTCATACTACATTGTACATATATAGTACAATATATAGATAGGAACCCATGCGGAGAAACTGCGCATTCCACATAATCCTCATTGCAGAAGTTGTGGAAACCTGCAGTAAAAAGAAACCATAAAACCCTTTCTCTGTGAATATCCGAAGTTCAGAAGAATTAAGCTTTTAGGAAAATACTTCTTTTACAGTTTATCAGACTGTCCATCGGTAAAGATGAAAGACCTATTAAATTATCTAAATTCGATACGGCGGCAAATCGCTAATTGCGGTACATTGAAGTATTTAGTGGCCGTCACTGAAACCCACCAATCAACTAACTATATTAGTATACTATATTAAATCTTCAGAAAGTAATTTGCATTTTTGCCTGTTCAGGTATGATTATGAATTAGTATAGATATTTTTATTAAGTTGATAAATAATTTAATTAATAATAACTAATTAATTAATAATTATTTATTAATGTAATAAATATATATATTATAAAATCTACTTCATCAAATTATAAGAGCAAGTTCAGATACCTACTTGAATAATCTAATGAAATATAATTATATATTCAAGTATTAAGCTGTCTTTTGAGTTCGGTCCAGTCATGTACAATTTATCTAATATTATTTTAGAGACATTATCAGAGTGAAGTCTTTGTTATGATCTATACTGCAATTTAAGTTGAAAACAGTTAGTGGGCAACTTTGGAATTAAACACGAACCTATTGTCTAAAGAGCTATTGGAATTCAAAAATGTTTGCTACTGTTCTTAACTGATATATAATCTTATAATTCAATATATAATTGGATAAGGGAGACCAAGGTTCACACTGAAGTGTAGTGCTAAATAAGAAGAACAATTCAATATATAATATCTTTTACTGTTATATAATTTTAAAATAAATTGATAAATATCTTTATATATATGTGTGTTGCATTACATGTCTTTATTTTTCCTATAAAACTTACAAGTTCCAATAAAGTAAATTCCCTATTTTTTGGTAAATTAATCTACAGTGCCCTGTCAGTATTCTTCCAACGATTCTTGAGTTATTTTTATTAATTGTAAATAATTCTTAAATTATTTGAGCTTGAAAGCCGCTAGAAGCTCAATCGATTGTGATAGCTCGTAAAGATTATTGCAATATAGCTTTCTTTGATTTGCTTATACTTTCCGAATTAGTGAGAAAAAATCATCTCCGCCAGAAAAGGTGCAAGACTGCTATTTTCCTGGCAAGTTTGTCTGGAAAATTCCAGATATATGGAGTTTGATGGTTTTTTTAAATAGTTACACATCAGTCATTTTCATTTTATTTAAAAATTGCAATTTAATAAAGAAAATAATAGAAGTTAATCACCAGTTGTCTAAATCACTGCGATCATATTGGATCATTTGTGCTAGAATTGACCCTGAATGAACAGAAGACAAACAGCTTTTCGTATAAAGTGTAGAATTATTCTCGTTAGAGATATACAATTGTTCTAACTGAGTTTACATGTTACTTTATAAAACTTTAAGATGCTATAACACAAATTTAGTAAGAACTCGACTCATGTGTCCACATCATACTTTCACAAGAATCTATCCACTGTGAAGAAAATAATAGGTGATATTTTTATGTAAATTAAAATGGGTGTCATAATCTAAGTATTAATTAAATTGAAAAGAACGCATCTATAATTTCATATTTTGCTGAAAAAAAATTGCTGCAAATATTCTGTTGTTCAATTTTGTCCCTAAAACACCTTAAAGTATGCAATAAAATGTTTTCTCATTTAAGCTTATGTTGCATCTAAAGAAAAGCACATCAAATGTTGTTGTATCCTTTCACTTTGACTAAATTAGTTTCTTCTTCTTAAGTAAGTTATTGTCCCTTTTACTTGCAAACAAAAAAATTACTGTTTATAAAGGCAACAGCAAAGAAAACTCATAGAAGTCAACTTTAATTTACATTTTCCATAAGTAGCCTTAGGTGCACTTACTTATGCCAACAACAAGAAAACAACAACTATAAGTACAAAAACAAAGAAAAATGTTAGGAAAAATTTTAAAAAATCTTAAATAAAGAAACCAGCAAAGTAGCAATGCAAGTTTATGGCTGAATTACAAAAACTTACATTCGCACATTCATACACACACACGCACACACACACGCTTACGTGTGCATTCGAATTTTGCTCACACATCAGAATTTTCGCCAGAGTTTATGGGTGCATGGGTGCAAAGTTGTGTTTTCTGAAATTACAACTTTTCTAGTCTAAATAACAAAAAAAAATACTCTTTTTTTCGCAAAAGTTAGAAGAAAAATTTACAAAATTTTGTTGAGTGAAAACGAATTCAAGAGGCACACTACAGTCCATAATTTAGGTGAGTTTATAGATTAGAGTGAGTGTAATAATATTTTCAAATTTTTTATTCAAAATGTTTGAGGTTTGCTAGTTAGATAATATATTGAAGTTGCTGGAGATAAAGGTATGGACGAACTTATAGGAATCGGAAGCAAATCAGTTATAGTTAGCTGTTATATCGGAGTTACTGCCGATGAAACTATGGTTGAGCTCTTAGGAATCTGATCAAATTGCAATTTCACGAAAGAAAATTAGAGAGGATGTGACAACATTTTATTCAAAATGGTTGGGATTGGATACTTATCTGCTCGTAGGATCCAGTTTAGCAAGCAGTTCTGCAAAATCATAGTCTTATTATTGAACTAGTTGATCTGCTCAATTTACTACGGGATGACAATGAAGCATGATTGCTGTTGGTGTAATATTTCTGTTAACAATCAAGTTAGTAATCGAAATCGTGGTTTGATATAAATTTGATTTTAAATAGATACTTTCATTCGCTCATAAGAGGTACATAACAATGTCCAAATATACAAATGACTTGTCAAATAAACAACCTCAAACTTCGCCTAAATCTGCGCAAAATGAATATTCCAGATATGACAAAACATTTGTATACTTGAAAGATAATAAGATTATTGGTTATATTTTATGTGAATACTGGAATAAGAGCACTTATTATTAAAAATTAATGTATAAAAATATAACATAAGATATATTTGTTTTCATTAAGTTAGAAAGTATCTATTGTTCAGTCGGGTTCTATATAAAATATGTGTTCGCGAACTGTGTTTATCGGTTTTACTCATTTTTGCACATATATCTACAGTATCTACAATTTCCTCCCCATCTACCTGAGTCACGGTCAAGCCTTAGATATACCTAGCTCAGTAGGTATTAAGCTTCTTGCTCATATCTCTTTCACCTACTTACTAGAATCAAGTTTCCACATTCCTGTGGAAGTCTTCTCCATCCATTACTAAGAGATAATTTAAATGGATTCAAGTTTCTCATAGATGACGATGCTTGTCTCGCGATGCTTGTCTAGTCTATAATTTTGTAGCCGGAAATTCTAGCGAAATTCTAGCGACTTCAAATGTGATAGTTTCGTTGAATATGCGACAGTTTTGACCGGGTATTTTTATTTTATTTAAGCAGGAAATTTTAGTATAGAATATAACAGTAGTTAACAGGGTATGGTACAAACCCTGTATAGCGCAATAAAGCTCTACGATTATTGTAGACATTTCGTGGTAACATTGACATTAAATAAACAGAAGAAAGCTACATGCTTTCCGAAAAAAGTTAAAAATGTGTTTAGTTAAGAATTTTCTAACATCAAATGAGGACTGTACCTACTTTAAACTAACATATATCTCAAAATAAAGTGCCCTGTACTTTTTTTACTCTTTTTGTTCTAAAAGTTCTTATTATGTTTCGAAATAGTTTATCTGACCTCATAACTCATTATTTTGCTTGGTCACAGTTCTTCTGTCTGTTCCTCTAATCCACACATAGGTGTGGATTGTGTCTCTGAATAGCATAACTAATTTAACCTTCTGAAAGTGTAGCGAACATATAAATAGCATAAAAAATATCTCAAAAAAAAAAGGAAAAATAAATAAAAAAAATTTACATGTTAAAAAAATGTTTATGCAACAAGAATACTTAAGACTTATTTCCTTGTGTTTTGTCATTTAAGCTGAAAATAATTGCAACTTTGCTTCTGAACTGCTACTTTTTCGCACATGCCTGCAACCCAAACACGTACGAATCTACATACTCACATGTGTGTGTGTGTATGTAACAATGTAGGTAACAACATATTTTTTCTTAACTGCAGCAGTTTCCGCTTCCGTTACAGTTGTTATTCTTATTATTTGAAGATTGTGTTGTTCTTGTTTGCGCTCTGCCAGCGCCGAAGGATAAAGAAGAGTTGCAGAAAACTTTTTTCCTTGTTGCTCGGAATACTATTTTTAATATCTCAGCATTAATTTAGGAAAATAATAATAAAAAAAGTTATTCGCTTTAAATTAAAAAACTAAGCCTTGATTAATTTGCCACTTGGCACAAACAGAAAAGAACAATTTTGCGCTTTATGAGAATTCGCTGAGTTTTCTCTCAAATGGAAGGAACTATGAATTATGAATAAAGAAAAAAATAATAGTTTTTTTCTCTTGCTATGGCAGTTGAAAGTGAAGGATAAGTTACTCCGAATGAAGCTGTATAACGACATTAAAATTGTTGAAATTTTCCTAGTGGGTGTAGTCAGGGGGCTCCAAATTTAATGTAATATATATTTAAGGGAGTGAGTTTTTAGCTGCGATGTAAAGGATTTTTTCTGATATTATACTCTCTATTATTTTCAATTGTGCAGTCAAAGTCATATCCAAGCATTAACTATAACTTCATATAAGAGACATCGACTATAACATCGACCAGAAGTTTATCTAACCTCAAAAAATGAGAAAGTTTATATATCTTTTTTGAATGCCAAAGAAAAGCTCTATATTCAAAACAATATTTAGAATATCCTGATTGGACTCATCACGGATTCATGTAGTGACTCTACATCATTCCTATTTTTAGATCCAATTGAAATAAAATCAGTATACTACTATATTATCAATAGCTTAAAAACTGGGTCTTTTAACTAGAATGAATAATGCCGCTACAAATAGAATAGTATTAAAATTTAACAATAAAAAATAAAAATATAATTAATTAATTAATTCAATTATTTTACAGCTGGTTTATGATTTCGTTCTAATATAAACACAGCAAATAAATTTGTTAATAAAATTTTCACAGCAAAATAACAAAAAAATTAGCGAATATAAAAAGTTAAATACGGCTTTGGGCCAGTTGGTTAAGGTGCGCTGATTCTGAGCTTCACATTTGGCAGGACCCGAGTTCGATTCCTGGTACTTGCAGTCTCAAAAATAATTAATTATAAATAATTAAATACAAGAATTATTTTCAAGACCAGTGATGATGGGTGGTCAGTATTTGGCAATGCTCGAAACAGCTGTATGGTCAGTCAAAAACTTAATTAATTAAAATAATATAAATTGAATTTTTGTTGTTGTAGTTCACTTATGTTCGAAAAAATCTCTAGAATGAATAAATATATAAAAGTGAAATTAAATGAAACGCTTATATATTTTCATTTCATCCCTCTTTCTCTTTCTATTTTCTCCTACTTTTAGTTTATAATCTATATTTTTTTATAGATTTTATGTCTCTACTTTATATGAGATTTATTATGTTTTGGTTGAATTTGTCTATGAAACGCGTATCATAGATCTACAGATTTTAATTGATTAATAACTATCTGATAAATTAAAAAAATAAAACTAAATAAACTCAATAAAATTTTTACTTCATTATTATGTATATAGTAATAAATAGTAGAGATCCATTCTAAAGAAATCCATTCTAAAGAGAACCATTATGGACTTAAAACTGGTAACCCTAACATCGTCTTTTAATAATCCGATTTTAATTAATAATTTTTGATCTGATCCAGAGAATTTTTTATCACACGTAAGTACTTTAATATAAAAATCATAGGTAATATTATTATATTGTCACTCATTATATATATAATAAATTTATAATTATTTTATACACAATAAAAATATTTTTGAAGGAATGTTCTTGGGTTGAAAAAATTCTTCGGTCAGACTTAATCGTTTTATATTTCAAATGTATTTATATTATATAGTTTTTTATAACTTATTATGCATTAATAATTATTTAAATACTAATTAAACTTTTTTCATATAAAAAAATATTTTTATATGAAATATTGATACACATCAATTTTAATATTAGTATATTTAATATAATAGTTTTATAATTTATTTCCACTTTATTTCCTACTTTTAAAAAGATATAAAAAGAAATAAGAAATAATTTTTTCAAATATTTAAAAAATTAATTAAATTAATTAAAAATTGAAATAAAAATAAATGTATAGTTAAATAAATATAGTTGAAAACAAAAAATATCAAAAAAAATCAAATATTTAAATACTTTTTTATAAATTTGAAGTATTGACTATTTTTTATATATTATATATCTTTGGTAATTATTATAATTAATCCATTATTAATTAATAATTCTTCCTACTTACCAAAATTTAAGCGGCTTTCTCATTGGATAACTTCTCGATATGGTGTAACCTGAAATTAATATTAAAAAAGTACGAGAGAAATTGGGATTAGTAATTTTATATATAATAAGTATTTTTATATATATTTTATTATCGTTTTAACATTTTAATAAAAAAATTGTGTAAATGTGTGTTTTGAATGTTTTTGCTCAAGTGATAAGAATATTCTTAGTGAACGAGAGCAGTGATAAGAAAATGATAAGTCAATACGCCCATAAAAATTTATTGAATTATATCTTCTGCCTTTGTTAAGCTAATCAATCTTATATTGATTTTTTTTTGGAAAATATTTCCATTAAAAAAATTATTTACTACAAAGATTTGAAGTAATTCTGTTAAAAATCTATAAATACATATCCATATGTTTTCATTGTCTATGGTGTGAATATCTGATCAGTGATGTGGCGATACGCCCTTTATTTTTAAATAACATTAAGTTGTTGAGATAATAATTATGCATATCTTAGCATTGATTTTGAAATCATTTAACTGATTTCTGAGAATTTTTATGTGGGTACTAAAATCAACTTAATCATATTATTGTATAAGCATATATTACTTATAAACTTTCAAAAGTTCTAAGATTTATGTTGAGGATATTTTAATTATAAGCTAATAAATGCGATAACTAAATTGATTTTTTTTTGTATTAAAATCTTATAGGAAAGGTATTTACTATTTTCCAGTGTTAAGTTGAGGTTGATAACTTTCTAAATTAATATAAGTCAAGTGCAGTAAGAGAAATAGTGAGCGAGAGTGTGAAGAAATTATTGATTTAGTGAAATCGATTTATAACTTTTATTAAATTACTTGTTAATTCTTGCAAATATTAATTTATTTAATTAAAATTTCAACTATATCAAAAATAGTTACTTGGATTAACGTACAAAAATTGATTCATTTCTAAATGAATCATTTCTGCCAATAAATGAATAAAGAAATACAGAAAATAATTCTTTAGACAAAATCTATAATAAATAGTTTTTATCTTTTATGCATATATATATACATATATACTTATATACATATATATAAATAAATTATTCTTATGTGTATGCATAATCATTAACATAATTAAGTAATTATAAATGAATTGATAACATTTTATATGTTATACACCCGCTAAAATGGATGGTAATATGAATACAAATCAATTATTGCTTCAGCCGTATAGTATGCAATATTACAAATACGAGTATGTACCGTTTATGTGGTGAGAGGAGGGTGAGATTATCTGATCGTTACGTTTTTTTTCAATTAGTGACCAAATAATTTCAAAATATTAGCAATTATTACTAATACTCGTGCTTTAAGGAACGCAGTCCTATGCTAAAAAGCCTATAATTGTATGATTCCAAATAAGTGAATATATTGTAAGTTATCTTTAATAATATCCTTACACATTACAGAAATTCTGAATTGAATCAGAGCTTACACTACAGGTATAAAAACCTTGAGTTTTGCTTAAAAATTAAGACTGTTAATATTTTCCACGTGGAGGTGGGATAAATGTGTTTCTAGCAAAATTATAAATTAAATAAAAATTAAAGTTAAATATTTCGTATATGTTTTTTTTACTGTATTCTTTAAAAAAATATATATTTGCTTTATATTTTTGTTTTTATTTTATCAATGGTTTTATATATCAAATTGAAATAGTTTTTTTTTCATAGTTTATTTGTTTTTTATGTTTGTCAAAGTTTGACAGAGTTTTTCACCAATACTTTCTTTCGATATTTTACCCTTAAAGTTTTACAGTTAAGCATCGAGCGTAAATTGTGCTGTAGCAGTTTGGCTTGACATAGCAGTGCTAGTGTTAGTCCTAACAGTAGTGCTGCTAACAGTAGTGTTAACAGTAGAGGCAGTAAATAAAGTTGCGCGTGCAAGTAAATTTTATTTTGCTTTTCTCTTCACATTTTTGCTTTTCACTATTTGATTTTTATTTGTTTTCGGCAGAGACACAAATACATGCCTTCACAGACACACATACAAACGCTGGCATTGCGCTCGTATATGTGTGTATTGTAGGTGGCAAAGGCATGCATGCTTTTATTGAATGTGGCGTATATGTGGCGTAAACTTTTACGTTACGTTAACAGCGACGTAAACGTGCAGCGTTTTTTTTCGATTTTTAATTTCTCATGTTGTACTTTTTTTCTTTCTTTTTTGATTTTTTTCAATTTTTTCAATTTTTCGTTTTACATTTTTCGTTTTCTGTTTTGCTTACGTTTTTATTTATATTTTTGTTTTGATTTTGCATTTAAACACAATTTTTAAGTAATAATTTTTTAAAAACGCGTTTTAAATAAATTTCACCACACAAACACAATCAAATAGTTAACATTAAGTAAACAATAAACGCAATAATTCGACGAAATTTGATTAAATAAAGTTGCGGGGGTGAAGGAAATGTTTTAACGCGTTGCATTAAAATGAAATTAAACTGAAAGTATTTTTTGTTTTTACGGTACTTAATTTTTCGTTAAACGATATAAACTACGTGCAGTGCATAAATTGGCCCGCCAAAAGTATGCAACGATTTTAATTTCAAACAAAACTAAATACTGCGCATTTTATTAATTCGACCGTAGGTATGCTATAGTTTTTTTTTACAGTTCTTGTTAAATGTGTGCTCGAAATTAAAGTTAATTTTAATTTAATATTTATTTATATTTGATTATTCATTTATTTTAATTTTATTTAAGTAAAATAATAGGTACGTTTCCAAGCAGCGCAGGGATTTTAGTAATATTTTCTATAGTTTAATGTAAATTATTTTAAGACTTCGAAGAATGTAATAAATTATAGAAAGTAAATAAAATGTTTTATTACTTTATCTAGCAGTTACATTAATAACAATATCAATTAATATAACTAGTTGCAATTAAGTATAAAAAAATACATAGTTTCTTATGGTATAATTTAAATTATTTTGCAAAGTTTGGTAAACTTAATAACTTAGATAAAGTATTAAAAAACTAAAGTGTTCAAAATACTTTTCATATTTCTGAACTAACAACATTTTTTTTATTATATAATTAGTCGCAATTTAGTTTCAAAATCATATGTAATTTCGCTTCAAAGAAAATTTTCTTTGAAGAGGAATTTTTTTTGATACAAAAAAGTGACTTATATGAATTGTATATAATAAAGTAATGTATAGAAAAATTATTTTCGATATGTTATGGAGCAAAATTTTAATTATTTTTAATAAGACAACTAACAACCAAAAACGAGTAAATAAACACAATTTTCACTTGAAAACATTTTACATATTTTAAAATTTAAATGGCTCTTCTAAGTTTTTGTGTTTTTTATAAAACTTATCATAAGCCTATAATAATATTTAAATATCAGTTGAAACTGTTAAGAAAATATTGTTAAAATTGTATTTCAATAAATCAAAAATATTATTATTTAAGTTTATAAGTTTTTTTCATATTTATTTTACTTTAAATAAGTTTAGGTGAACAAAATATTTTAAATTAATTTTATTTTTGAAATTAATTCTGTAAATTTTTATATAAAAAACTTAAAAGTTAGATTTCATATTTATTTTGTAAAGTTATGTATATAAATATCGCAGATGTTTCGAAGTATTTTTGACTTCTCTTTATACTGAGTTGGTGTACTTAAATCAATAAATAAGAATATTACGTGACTGGTGTTAATATATTACATATATATCACATATCACTGAGCACATATATTCATACGTTATAAATTTTTACCGATTTTTGAAGTTCAGATTTTATTTTTTAATCTGAATTAATAAATATCTACAAATTAATTAAATATTTATATAAATTAATTACAATGGTTCTATGTTAATAATAAAAATAAGAAAAAAACACAAAAATAATTTTTTTTAATATTAATAATTCTATGGTTCATACATTATAACATTAGTACACAAACACAAGTCTATTATAATACAAATAGAAATAAATAAATTTTTACTAAATTCAAAACCGAACATAAATTTGTTGCAATTGCATACTTTCAGGAGTGAAAAACAAAATCTTGTACTTGAAATTATCCAGCCCAGAAAATTATACATTGATTATTAATAAGTCTGTAATATGTTAAAAGTTTTTGTACTCCTACTCTGGTAAAAATTTAAAATAATGTTTTGTTTATTCAAAATTGTTAATATATTTTACACATTACATAAAATTTTACTTGTTAAAATATGTAAAATATTAAGAAAAAAAAATTAAAACGTGTATAAAAATATATAATAAAAATAGTATAAAATTATAAAAATCGTTTCTCATTATTTTTTGTATAACAATGATAGAAAGTTATTGACCAATTAGGCTAACACAGTACGAAATTAATAGTTTTATTTATAAAGTAATAAATATAAAACATATTTATTTATTTTTTTATATAAACTCAATCTTGTTGTACTTTATATATATATATATCATTAAAGATAATTGCATTCAAAATTATATATAAACATCGTCCTATAACATTATAATACACCATATATAAAATATTTGAATATCAATTAATAATTTTGTATAGCTTTTAATACACTAAATGTCAGTGAAATAACTTAATTGCAACTATTATGTATATTTATTTATATTATTTAAGCTATTAACTAAATTAATTTTATTTAAACATAAATAGAAATGAAAAATATTTTGTATTAATTTACCGTCGGTAGAAATTTCTAAGCATTTTTTCTTTAAGACTTGCAGGTTTTAGTGGGAATACATCTTTTTTATTTTGTCAAATATCATTTAAATTATGATTCAGTACTTTCTTTATAAATTTTTAATTTTTTATGGTATATTTTTTTTTTGTTTTCTGTAAACTGTTTATTATAATATTTTATATTTTGTCTTTTTTTCAAAGCAATTTATTTTCGTTTTTTCCATCTAAAACATTCCATTTATCCAAATTCTAACCATTAAATTTTAGGTAATTTTTTTTGACATATTTCGAAATTTCTAAAAGTAGTAAAAATAGGAAAATTTATGATATTACTTTTTAATGTTTTAATTTGGGCTCAATAAAAGTTTAAAATATTTGTTTGTTATTATGAATAAAATTATTTAAATATGATTATAAATTAATTTATAATGAATCAATTCAAAAGTTTTAAAAATTATATGTATATTTTCAATTCAAGTGTGTTTGAGTTCTTAATAAATTAGATATAATCAATTTTTTCTAGATTCTTTTATTATTTAATCGGAAATGTTTTATTTTTATTATTAATATTCATTTTGAATTTATTTGATTGAATATTGGCTATAAATATTTTTAACTTCTTTTAAAATAAAATTCAAAATCAAAATTATTTTTTTAAGTATTCAAATTGATTTAATTATATTAATAACATTAATTATTTAATTATAATTAAATTAACATATTTATTTAAATTAATAATATCAAAAAGATTAATAATATTTATTAAAGTTATAATCAAATTAAATAATCAATTATAATCAATTAAAGTTATATTTTATTATAAATTTATTAATCAAAAATAATGAAATTTAAAATATTAATAACCATTAAAAATAATACTTATTTAAATTTAAAAATTTGACAAAGTTTGGATTTATTCTCTTGAAAAATTATTATAATTTTTATTTTTAACTTTTCTAAAATAAAATTTCTGATATATCCTGATATATATAGTTTTTTTTAAACATTCAAAAATAAGCAAATTTTTTTACAATTGAATTGATATCATATTTAATATTTTTCTTTAAGTATTTAAATTTATTGTAATATTTAACAAGTACTGTTTATTATATTCAAGTTTAAAATATTATTTTTATTGTTATTAGTAGATAAAATTATCCATTATTTTTTTATTAGTCTTTTATTTTCAGATAATTCAGTTCAAAGTTAAATATTTTAATATCTAATTAATAATTTTGTATTGATTATGGTTATATTATTTCCACAATAGTAAGTTTACACAATAATTAGTATTATTATTAAATTATTAATATTTTTTGACTATTACTATTTAAACATTTTTACAATTTGTTTAGAATTGCTTCTGGTTTTTCTATAATTCTTTATTATTTAAACACCAAAACTTTTGAAATTTCTTTGTTTTTTTAATATATTCTTTTATTTATTGTTGGAGAACAGAAAATTTTTTGTTTGTATTTAATTTAATATTTTTATGTTGAAATTGAAATTGTCACATTTTAACATATTATTTCACTTAATAAATTTAAATTTTTTATTTTTTTTAATATGTGTTTATTAATTTAATATCATACAGTTTGATATATTGAATATTTTCAAATTTTTTATTAATTTATAATGTTTAATATTTTTATAATTATTTTGTTTGATATATTTATTATTTAATATTTTCAATATTTTTTTGTTTTGATTTAATATTATTAAATATTTTTATTTAATTAATTCTTTTATATTATTATTCTTTAATTATTTTATTCATTTTATATATTTTTATTGTTTAATATCTTTTCTTTTATTGTTTATATTAACTTTTATATTTTTATTATTTAATATTTTTGATGTATTGTTTTTGTTGATTTAATAATACTAAATGATTTTCATTTAATTATCTTTTTTAAATATTATTGTTTAGTATTCATAATTAATTAATTAAAGCGAATTAAATTAAATAAAAGTATTTTATTTTTTTTTGTTGGTTTAAAATATTTAATTGTTGTTATTAAAAAGGCGATAAAATTTATTTAACTTCAAAATTTGAATTTATTTTTAATATCAGTTAAGGAGAAAAAAAATAGTGCTTGCAACGAGCGCTTACGTTCGCTTGACCTAAGACGAATGTCTCACAAGATGAGTCAAGCAAGTGCTTTTATATTATAATTTCACAAAAAATAATTATGATATCACGTCGTCAAAGGAGTTCGTCGTAGTACTAAACTAAACGAAAACGTTAGCCACTAAGACCAACTATGGACACGGGTGCAGCGGCAGAGACGTTACGACGTTTACGTTTACGTTTGGTGTCGTAAGGAGCAGCATAAAGTGCTCGGCAAACTAAATACGATTTCGACTCATAACAAATTCTATATTTTCTATATTCTATATAATATAATATTCTATATTATATAAATATATATGTATGTGTGTGGCGACTGCACTCGTTAGTTGGCAGCTTCTTCGATACGAAGGCAAGATTTCGTATTTCGTACGCAAGCACGAAGAAGTCGAGCAAGCAAAACTAAAGGAAACTGTAGCAGAAATTGTTGTTGCTGCGAAGAGGCAAAAGTAGCAGTCAAGTAAGTACGCCCTCTACAGTCAGCCCGCAGCCAAGTACATTATAATATATTTTTAATGCTTTCTATATAATACTTGTATAAATTTAAATGTGCATGTATTATGTGCAGCGCAGCGCAGCGCATCATAGCGCAAAGCTAACTAAATTTCTCAAGCAACAAAACTAAAAAAAGCAGCGAAGGTAGTAGTAAAAGAAGAATAACAGCATTCGGCATTTGGCAAAAGCAGCAAGCAGCGCAGTCGTGCACTCTAAAATTACCGCTAACAAGTATTCGGCAATCTTCGTGCTATTTAACGCTGTTGTTGGTGGCTGTGTTAAAAGCGCAGTAATGTTTTCTTTGAGAAATGAGCTTCTATATATGCAGCTAAAGGCAAACTAAACAAAAGTGCTTCGTCGTTTTATACGACGACGACGACGACGATGACGACGTTGTTCTTTTTGCTGTTGGCGCTGTAAGCATAACACATATACTCGTGTAAATTAAGAAAATATGAAGGGGAGACATAACTGAGATGACGTTAAGGGCAAATTTACAGCTTAAAAGAAAAGCCAAAATTGACGGCGATGCCAACGTTATCTCCTAAGAGCGAATTTTAACGCGCAAGCAAAATACTAACACTCACACACACACACACACACAGTACGATATAGTGTGCTTATGTATAAAATTAGTGTGAAGTATTTAAGCATTTTGTTGTGGCATTTTGTTGTTACAAAAACAACTGATAACATGACTCGCAGGTATAGGTAAACGGTGCTCTGTAGGCTAACTGTGATGCATAATGCGGAGATTTGATAAGCAAGCCACAGCCAACAGCATTGCTTTAATAATTATTTTACAATGTATCTTGCAAAATGCATTAAAAAACTTTGCATTCTTTAGTGCGATTTGTTTTGTTGTTGCTTTTTGTGTTATAATTTTGCGCCATTCGCGTAAATCTTGTGAAAACCAAAGATGTAACAAATTTTTTTTATTATTAAAAAATTATAATCAATTTGTTTATAAAATTTAATTTTTAATTTAAAAATTTTTTATTTAATTTATTTTAATAAAATACTTTGATGCCTTTTATAAACGTACCACGTCTGTTGTAACGCTTAGAAGGTTAGTTAAATGTTTATTAAAATTTTGTAAATTATTTTTAACCGCTTTACATTATTATTTATTTATTTAATTTTTAAGTACATTTGTAATAATTAAAATTTTATAGAATTCAATATATTTTGTTAAATTTTTTTTTTTCGTAATATATGCTTTTATTATTTTGTAAAAATTTCAATCAGTTCTTCGAAAACGTACATTTTTTATTAAGATTTTCATTAATATTTTAATATATTTTAAAAATTAAAATATTTTATTTTTTCGTTGCAACACACACACTACAGCGTGAGAGACTAGAAACGAACTGATTTTGTTTTGGCTTACAAAGCTTAGCTTCACTGTAAGAAGCAACATTTTACAGCATCTTCAACGTTAAATGTGCAAAAATAATCAAATGACGCACACACTTGCATTTATTTTAATACACACGCAATCCTAGAAGTATGCTACACAATTTCTTCGAGTAGAAATTTTTTGCTTTTGCTTGGTTTTTTGTTGTTTTGTTTGAGAAAATTTTATTTTGCTTAAAAATAATATCTCCACTTTTTCTATATGCGCGCATTTAAAATATATATAAAATATATTATTCATATACAAACACACAATTATATATATATAGACGTATAATTTAGAAAATGCTTACAAGTATGCGCATTACTGGCCATACAGGCGCGCTACTCAACACATGCAACCCTTACTAATACACCACACAGAAGAAATGATTTTGTGTCTAACAGGAGTAAGTAAGATAAACTTACATTCACATATATATATATATATATATATATATATAAATATACATATATAAATATTATAATGTTGTATTACGACGACGACGACGACATTGCGCCGTTAGTTGAGTACGTTTAGCAAAGAAAAAGATGCTGTGCTACCCCACAAAAAAAGGAAACCTAAGAAAAAGCCAACACAAAACAACAACACACCACGACCGTACTCGTACGTAGCTTAAGGTGAACTAGAAGAAGCAGGCAAGCATACATTTCTATGCTGTTGCTAACATTGCCAACATTTAAGGTGGTAGTCTACTAGCCAAACACACAACACACAAACACACGAACACAAAAACACGAAAGCAATAAGCAGTAAGCACAACGAAATCTGAGCAAGGCAAGCAAGCACAAAAACAAGGAGGCAGACAAGCAGCCAAGCAGCCAAGCAGGCAAGCAAACAGACAGACAGACACTCTATAAGGCAGTAGCCGCACGCTATGTTGTTGTTGCTGGCATTTGTGGGAGAAAAGTCTTTGTGCTCTCCTTCTAAGCAAGCAAAACTGTTTGACTCAAATGCTATCAACTCATTTTGCATGTGTATGCAGCAGCAATGGGCGTGTGGGTGGCGAGGGTGATTGCTTATTTGTTGTATTTTGTCTAAGGCTGACTGTGCGTTTGCTGCTTGTGCAGCGTATAAGACACAAAGAGTAATGTTTGCAAGACGATAGACGATTTTAATTTCGTTTTCGCTCTGTCTCCAGTTTATTATCTACGAAATTTTCTCTAATTTCTCCAACACTATTAAAATAAACTCAAGTCATTTCCTATAAGCATTAAGGAGAGTTTTAGTTTGGTTATTAGGCAATGGTGTGTGATGTGTAAGTGTATATATATAGAGAAATGTTTGTGAGCAGTGTTGTCTGAAGGAGAAATAATTAAAATATATTTTTGTATTATCTTATTACACTTCTCACTCAACAAACTTATCATCATGCTTACTTATTTAAAATATATATAATTTTATATATATATATATGTATATTTGGAAATGCTTGTCGATTTGTCTTTATATTTTATTGTTGTTGTTGTTGTTTTCGGTAAGTTTTTGCAGTGTTCTTTTCTTGCATATTTTGTTTTTGTAAAATTGATATCAAAATAATGTTTAATTGCACCAACGTTCTCAATTTTGTACAACCTAATTTAACTATTTATTTTGCATTTAATATATTTATTATATGTATATCTCTTTTTTGTATATATAATTTAAAATTTATATTTTGTTTTGCTTGTTTTGTTTGTTTGTTTGTTTGTTTGTTTCATTAAAAATTTTTTTATATCAAAACACTAATTTTTTAACCGGTAAATGTATATTAAAACAAAAACGAAATTTAAAAATCCGAAAATAAAAATTTGTACGACAACGTTGATGTTAAGGTTTGTACTAAATCCAAAAAATCATTTAGCCTAACAGCGCAGCGCATAGGCCGCGAAAAAAATTGAAAAAATGCACGAAAAAATGTTTTTAAATCACCCAACACGGCAACGCATAAGCGGGGGGAGCACAAGCATCAAAAAAGAAAAAATAACTCGCCGCGTTTTAAGCGCCCAACAAACAACATACAACATACAAAAAAGCAACAAAAAACAACAAAAACAACAACAGCACAAAAATCAAGCAAACAAAAACAAAATTCAAAATCGTTACCCCACTGCCTAAAAAAGGATATACAAATTTCTTCCTTTTTTGCTGCTGCTATTGCTGCAATTGTTTTTACTGTTTTTATTGCTTTTATTGTAGTTGCTTTTGCTTTATTTCATTTTGCTACGCAGCTGAACAAAAAAAAAACAATGTAGCCAACATATACGCACATAAATGCTGCAAAACATAGACAAACTCCTGCGCTCTCCGTTTGCTGCACATTTGTGCGCATTTTCAAATACACACACACTCACGTACAACAGCAGCAGGCTTACATGTAGGCATAGCGCTATGCTGTTATATACGCCACCCCAGCAGCAGCGCAGCAGTGGGCAGAGAAAAACAAGTAAACATTGCTTAGGCTGTTAGCAGTTTGCTGGCATGAGTAGTGCTGGTTTTAGGCATAAAATTTTTGCGGGTGGTGTTAGACGCCTGCTTTTATGTACAATATAGTACATTGTGCAGCAGTGTTAGTAAATGCGTGCGAATTTGAAGGTGTATAAGGAGTTATGTAGAGTATTGACTATTTTGTGTGTTGCCTACTGTTGTGCTGTATGGGGTATGTTAATGTTATATACGTGTGGACTGAAGATACTTGCTTTGAAATTTCTAATGGAGAAGTTTAAAAAATAAAAATAAAATTCAATTGTTTAAAAAAAAAAATAAAAAAAATTGGATACAATAAATATAATATACAATTACAAATACATTATAATATATTTGTAAGAGTTATAAACTAAAGGTGAAAAGTCTTGACAGTTACTCCTAAAAATTACTGTGTGCTCATCGTAAAAAATAAAGGAATAAAGAAAAAAACTGCACCTATACGAACACATGATTTTTTAATACACTGTATCGCTCCTTGAGAGGAGCACTTCCAAGCAACTAAGCACTTCTTCTACTCATCAACAAATTTATCTATTTTTTATGTGTTAGTTTCACTATTTTTTGTTGAGCAACTGGAGAAACTCGTGAGGGTTGACGTCTATTTTTTATTTTTTTTTGGGTTCTTTTAAATTTTCTCATTTAATTTTTTTACAATACTTTCGTCTATTGTTGCTTTTATAATTTTGTAAATATTTTGGCAGTTAATACCACGTGCTGGGCATACAATGGAGTAATTCTAACAAGTGTCTACGTCTCCATAAGTAAGGAAAAGGAGTGAAGACATTTGCGGAAATTACAAATAACGGTTCAAAATATTTGCAATCATTTAATAAATATATCATTATTAAAAATGATTAAAAAAATATGAAAACCTTAAAAAAAGAAAATTCTAAAGAAAACTTGAAAATATTTATTTCAAAAAAATGTTAGGTTTAAACGAAAAAAACTTTTTGACAGTTTAAGTATTAATAAACACAAACAAATATATATATATAAACGCAATTTAATACAAAGGAGTACATATACATATATAAATATATATTATATACAATATAGTAAAATATAATGTTCAAAGTGTCTAAATTAAATATCAACATATCAATTAATATTGCATAATAAATAAGTAATAAATAATAATAAATAAATATTTGAAAATTTTTTATTTTTTAATAAAAATTTTGTTTTTATATTAATTATATTTTAAAAAATTTATAAATGATAACATTTAATTGAAGTTAATAAATTATTTCTCATGAATAAAAAGTAGTTTTAATTTTGAAAAAAATTATAATATCGGACTTATGTCTATATTATGACTATTCACAGTTCAATTGCATTGAGACATTTTGGAATTGGACACTTCAAAAAAAAAAAAAAATCATGAAAGCTATTTAGTTCAGTCGTACATTTAATTAAGCCATACATTGCAAAGTCCCCAAATTCTATATTAATGACCTTAATATATTGGATTCATATTAAACACAAACTAAACCTCTTCATTGCATTCGACAACGTAGTTAGTGCTTAACTTAACTGTACACATAATAAAAATACTTAAACGAAAAGCAACAGTACCAAAAACCGAGAAAAGCAATTAAATAGGAACTTTTATAGAAAACCTCTCTACAGTACCAAAAACCCAGAAAAGCAATTGAATATCAACTTTTATAGAAAACCTCTGTATAATAAACATTTTTGATTAAATGTAACTTAAATTACATTAAACGTACTAATAAAAAAGAAAGTCAAGTCATTGACCATAAAATTAATAATAATTTAACAAATAAATATGTATCTTAATTTTAAGCTAAAGAAAATCTAAAACTAACAAAATATCATTTCAAATAGATTATCAAAATGCTTTTAATAATTATCCAAATAATTATTTAATTTAAAATAAAAATGTATGTTAAAACTTAAAATCCTAAAATGGAATTTATATAGTTAATAATATTATAATATTATGTTGCCAATATGTTAGTTTTATTATACATTAATTTATTTAAATTAAATCTAAGTATTAAATAATTTAATTATACTAAAAATTTCTTTATAATGCGACGGCAAATTTACACTGTTACTTCATATTTGATTTATAAAATTAAAATAAAAGTTTATTCTTTTTTATATTTGATTTATAATTAAAAATTTTTTAGTTTAATGACAAACATTTTTTTTTAATAATTTACTTATTACTTCGAATTATATTTACTCATATTTATATTTTACAAACTTTATTTTTCAAAAATTTTGTTATTGTAGTTATCTATGAAAAAATAAATTTCTCATATATTTGTTTATATGTTTTAATACGAATAAAAGTAATTTAAATGAATCATATTTATAATCTATATATACATTTATTTATAAATAAAAATCCAAACATAAAAATATTAGTTATTTATTAAAAAATTGTGGCAATAACAATTAAAAATATAAGTATTATTTGGTCTTTTTTTGTGATTAATGAGAATACATTTCTAATTAGTATAAAAAAGTTATAACAATAAATTATAGTTTATTAATTAAAAGATGTTCAGGTATAAAAAAATGTTGCTCTGATTATAGAAATAAAAATTATCATTGTCATAAAAATTAATATAAAAAATTATAAGTATTTTATAATGCAAAGTTTTTATTATATTCTATATATATTTATAATACGAATTATTATTTTTACTTATAGTCATTTTTTTAAAAATTTATTTTCTTTATAGATATTTTAGATATTTTTATAAACATTTTTATTTCGTTTATTTTATTCATGATTATTAATTATTAAGTTCTGGAGTTAATATGTAAGTTAATTATTTATCGCAAATAAGTCATGACAATAAAAATTATACTGTTATAACAGTATTGTATTTATGTATATATTAATTCTAATCATGTTTCTTATTTTTGTATTATTATTATTACATTTAAGTTCAATAAATCAATAACAAAATTATAAACATTTTTCAATACGTGATATTTTTGTATCTTTAGTTATTTAACTTATTAAATCATTTTATAATTTTCATAAATTTTCATAAATAGTATTTATATTATATATGATTAAAAGTATTTAAATCTTTATAATATTTTTAGATGCTGTTATTTTGTCAGCGTGTATATAAATTTTTTATTTATATATCTGTTTTTAATAATATAATTTTTAAAAATTTATTAGATATTTATATTTAATTGAATTATAATTACTTTATATGAGTTATTGGTGCTATAAAAACTTAATTTTAAAAATATTTATTTGATACATTGAAAATAATTAAAATTATAGTATTATTTTTATTATTTCATTTTAATAATTAAAACTTATTATTCTTTCAATTAACCATATTAATAATTAAATAATTAAATTTATATGAAAATAATGAGAAAACTACGTCATGTGAACACATTTTATCATTTTGTATAAATTTTAATATTTTATATATTTTAAAAAATTAAAAAATATTAAATACAAAAATGTAGTAAAAATAATAAAGTTGTAGTTTTTCTTTATAAAAGTAATAATTAGTTTATTTTTTAGTGGCTACTAAATCAATTTTTAAATATTTTTAAATAGTACAAATTTATAATTTTTTTATATATTGTTTTATTTTTGAAAATAAAAATTATTATTTAATAATTATAAACATTAATTTAATTTATTATTTAATACCAATTAAATTTTTTAAATTTATTCAATAATTTTATTTCATAAGAAATAAATTGCTTTTAATTTAGTATAGCTTCAGGCTGTTTAAAAAAATTGAATTTGAATTTCATTTACTTATATGTAAAAAGAATAAACTTGTTCAATTCGAAATCATTAATAATTAATACATTTCCGAAATTGCCGATGTCATATCAATAATAAATTAAGTTAATTTTTAATTAAACAATTGATATATAATTATTTTTTATTTATATTTAGAGTTTGACATGAATATATAAACGAAAGAGTTTTAAGCAATAAAAAGCAACATTAAAAACAAATCTTCTATATTGTCTTTAAAAGAAAAAGATAATGAAAATCTAGTATATCTAGTATATATCTAGTATATATTTAGTATATCTTCAGGCTGTTTAAACAATTGAATTTGAATTTCATTTACTTATATGTAAAAAGAATAAACTTGTTCAATTCGAAATCATTAATAATTATTACATTTCCGAAATTGCCGATGTCATATCAATAATAAATTAAGTTAATTTTTAATTAAACAATTGATATATAATTATTTTTTATTTATATTTAGAGTTTGACATGAATATATAAACGAAAGAATTTTAAGCAACAAAAAGCAACGTTAAAAACAAATCTTCTATATTGTCTTTAAAAGAAAAAGATAATGAAAATCTAGTAAATTTAAAAAAAAATTGATCTGTGTAAATAGTTTACTAATTATTTTTTAATTCAATATATTATAATTATTGCTGTTTTTAATATAATTTTAGTTAATTTTTATTTCTAATAATAATTATAATTTAATTAAAATATAAAAATATTATACATGTAACATTTTATTATAGATTCTTGAATCCTGTCTAATCACTATAAGAATTTGAATATAAAAATTCATTTTATTAACTTATTAGACTGTATTCTTTAAAGTATATACATGAGTATATTACAGTTATTGATAAAGACTGATAAAGATGTTTTGATATTAATTATTTAGAAAATATATTATATAATTAACAAACGGTGTTAATAATTAAAACTATATTTATAAGAATATATATATAAGAATGAATAAAAATTGTGCGAAATACTATAAAAATAATGAAATTATTGAATTCAATAAAATAATTGTCTGTTGTTTTTATGTCATAAAATAAGAATGAAAGAACTAATGGATTTTTTTTTATATTTCTTTTTATCTTTTTATCTAAAATTCAATTGAAATAATTATTCAATTAAGAATTTTTACTTCATAATTTTTAAAGATAATAAAAATATTACACTAAATATATCAAAAAAATATCGTCACATTAAAAAAAAGTGATTTGTATATAATTTTTGGTAAACAATATATCAATAGTAAAATATTTGTAATCTTTTTAAAAATAATTAATTTTATTTTCATATTTAAACGATAATTTTAATGAATTGGGTTGGTTTGAAAAATATATTTAAAAATGAACAAAATATTTTATACTTTATTAATAAAATTAAATGAATTTATAATTTTAAACTATAATTAATACATGATTCATAATAGAAATATAAAGAAATTTTACTCTTGATTTGTATTATAAGGTTTTTATATTCAAACAGATTTTATAATAAGTGCTCTTTAGTTTAAAAATAATGAAAATCTTGTTTTTTACTGGATAAATTATTATTTGGAGATAAGTTTCGATAAGTTGTAAATA
Organism: Teleopsis dalmanni; assembly: GCF_002237135.1. NCBI lineage: Eukaryota > Metazoa > Arthropoda > Insecta > Diptera > Diopsidae > Teleopsis > Teleopsis dalmanni. The sequence continues at coordinate 151,668,967 of NC_051847.1, forward strand.
TGGTTAATATTCAATTTATTAATATGACAAATTTAATAATAAAATCTAATAAAGAAGTTTAATAAATTTGTAAATAAATACTTTATAGTATAATTTATTTTAATGAATACGTAGATAAGTATTTTAAATAAGATAAAAGTACGAACATTTTAATTTTTAAATAATTTTTAACACACTTCTTGTATATATTATTTATTATATAATAAATATAAGAATATAAAATAATATAACTTATTTCTTTTATTTCATTTTATTAATAAATAATAGAGGATGAAGAAAATTAATTGTTTGTTTTATTATAAACTAAAAATTTAAGACAATTGTAAAATATTTTATAGAAAATAATTGAAATAAAATTAAATAGAATTCAAATTATAAAGAATTTTGATTTCTTTAGTTAAGTATTCTTTATTAATAATGTAATATATGTATATTTTATAATATATTCGAGTATTTGAATATTAGTATGCGTTTCACATATATTAATTTTATGAAATTATAACAATTTTTGAAATTTTTAGACGACAAAAAAAAACTGCATACATTAAGGATATGTTTTCAATATAAGTATTTAAATAAATTTATATTTTAATTTGAAAAGTCTTAACAACACAAATGAAGTATATAAAATATTTTATAAATTTTTTAAACAATATCTCAAATCAAATTATAATTGTTTTGATTTTAATATTTTATAGAAACTCAATACATATTATTTATTCTTATTTAATTTATATATAAAAATACACATAAAATCAAATAGTTTAATCTACAAATTATGACCACATTTACAAAAAATTAACAATGAATTATTAATACTTACAAAATAAAAAATATGAGACGGAAATATGGAAATATTTACATAGAAATATAAATTAAGTTTTTATAAATTAATAAAAAACAAAAATAAAAAATTGATCAATTAATGGAATTAAATAAACACAGAAATTAAGAATTTAAAAATTCTAATTTCCAGATAAATAAGATAAAACACTCATTGTACTATTATATAGAAACTAATTAGAAGTTTTTTATATATATCTAGGTTTGCATTATATTTGCTTTATATTGTGTAAATGTTACTCATACGCAGCGTAACACATATTAATATTAATCACGACAAAACTATCACTTTGATGAATGAAAATAAATTGAATTTTAAATTAACTTCAGCAAGTCTTACATAGAACTTTTTCAGTTTAATACTCAGTGATGACAACTATTTTATACTGTACTTATAAGATATTACATAAATAACATTAAACTATATGAATAAAATTTTATAATTCCCAGAAAAAAAAAGTTTTGCTTTTATAAATAAAAATTAAAAGAAGTGCAATAATTAATACTTAATAATAAAATATCGGTTAATAATATATCTTAATAATATATTACGTTAATATATCTTAATAAAATACATATAATATTTTAATATATGATAAATGTGTTTAATAATTTCTTTAACTTATATTTGTTAATAGTTTTTGGACTAAAAATATAAATTATTTTTAGACCCTAATAATTTTGACGATTAAACAAAAAATTGATTATTGTTAGAGATATACTTTAAGTATTCGCAGACAATTAGAATCATAAATAAATACTTTGATTTGGAGAAATTAGTCTTAAGCTTTAGTTCTACGATTTAAAATGCTATAGTAAAAATAGACCTCTTTGAATTTATTATTGGATCTTAATTTTGGCTACGGTGAAAATAAATATTTTTTGATAGTAGAACGACAAAAAATAGCTGAAAGTTATTTAATGACCTGCCACACAAACTAACCAAACAACTAAAACTATGTATAAGGATGATTAGTGTCTTATCCACGTCAGAGTTTAGAAAATCCTCAATTGGAGGCATTTTTTCTAAAACGTTTAATAAGTTATGTTCATTTAGACTCAGTTGGGAACACAAAAAATCTATTACATCTGCGAAGAGATAAGGAAGTGAAACTGTGTGTGTTTTGTAATTATTATTTTTATATTTTAATTTAATTTTTTTTTTACATTTTGTTATTGTTATTATTTTATTTAGTAATATAACATATTAAAAAACTACGTTTTATATTAGAGAAAGATGTAAATTTTTGCGTATAGTTAAGAAAATAAAATTGGTTGGTTGCGGTTACGTATAGATCTGACCTATGCTAGTCTCTAGCCATACCAATTGAGGGTCTCTAAAACTAACTATGCTTATAAGAAAATTGTTAACAAATGTAAGTTGAGAAAAAATGTTATAATTTGAAATTGCATCAAAATAAATAAGCAATTTTAACAAATTTTGAGATGTTTTGAAAAATATTTATTACATTATATGAAAAAATATTGAATATTATATAGAAAATTAAGGAATATTGAAAAGCACCTACAGGACAGTTTACAGATGTTATTTATCCATAGTTTTATTTATTTTTGATATTGAGTACGTCGTTTTATAGCTTTTACGGAACTCACACAATGATATTAATGATATTAATGAATTAATTGAAAATATAGATTTTATCATTGTCGTCGTCGCCGCGTTCACATAACAAAATTGTTAATATTTTTTTTTTTTGTACTAAACTAAAAACTTAAATAATTACACACTCAAGTCATTAAATCATTTATTAATAAATTTAGTTTATTATCAATTTTTATTTTAAAAACTTTTTGATAGTTTTATAGTATTTTAATATAGAAAACGTATACGTAAGACATAACGTCACAAATTTACCAGAACGACACTAATAAACACTTAGGATTTTTTTAAAGTATACCTCCGTTTATTTTACATATAAAGAAGACTTATATGTATGCATATATATATTTTTTTTTTTGATTTAATTTAATTTATAATTTTGAGAAAAATTTTTATTTTTTTTTTAGTTTTAGTTTTAGAAAATTCTTAAAACACAAAAATTTTGAAATTTGAAAAAGTTTCAACGACGGCGACGACGACGACGACGACGTTAGAAAATTTTGAACGTCTTAAAATTAACGTCGACTTATTAACAATAAGCGACGCGTTTGTTATGCTCAGCACTTTACGTTTTGATTTATTTTGTTTTATTTTGCACGTAAATTTTTATTTTTATTGTGTGTTTTGAATTTATTTTAAATTAACAGTTATCACTGTTGGTGGTTGCGCAAAAAAAGAACAACAAAATATATGCAAAGTATATGTGTAATTAAATAATTTGTTGAAAATCGCGCGCGTTCTCACTTCAACCAATTACAATATTATATTTAATTGATGTTGTTGCTATTGCTGGTGTTGTTCTTATTGCTGGTGTTGGTTTTGTGTTTCGTTTGTCAGGCTTATTATATTAATTATAATGATTGCTTTTACTATTGTTGTTGTTGTGTTTTGTTGGCGCGATTGTGTTTATAGGATGTTTATTATAATATGCGTTAAGTGTGTGTTTGTGTATGCTTGCGCTGTTATATTTCTATTTCATTTTCACGCAATTAAATATTAAAAAATTATTTTATATGTGCACACACACGCACACACGCTGGTATGCACACAAGCACTTATGCACATTTACAAAAGCATTAGAAACAGTTGCAGTTGTCGTTGCGATTGCGATTGCTGCTGTTGTCGTTGTTGTTGTTATTGTTATTGTTACACATGCATTTTATAATATATATTTTATATTATATATTACTAATTTATATATATATAAATATTTATATATATAAATTTAATACATATAAAAGCAGCGCACACAATTTTTTGTTTTGATTATTTTCGTAATATTTATTTTGCTTGCTGCACGATTTTCTTTTTAGATATAATATATATATATATAAATATATATGTATACATATATTTATATATGTAATGTAATATTTTAAAATTTGTTTTTGTATATTTTTGCATTTAATTCTTTTTATTATATATATATAATTTTTTTGTTTTTGGAAGAAAATGTCCAACACCGTTAGAGACTTATACGTTTGTATGTGCTTTACCGAGAGAATATAAAAAAGCAATGTTGTACTCAAAAGACGTCCAAAAGCCGTATGCCAACCTATTCCGGGACGATAGATGCGTTCGGCGTTTTCATCGTCGTCGTAATCAACAACATCATCCAAAAATACAGGACCAACAAAAAAAAAAAAAGAAATGGAAAAAATGTACACAAAATATCAACGTCGTCGCGTAATATTCCTTTTTTTTACTTTTACTGTTTGATACGCGCGCGAAAAGATCCCCTTCGCAAAATCATACATATATGTTCACTGTTATATTCTATATAGTTTCTATTTAACTGTTGGCAAAGAACCAATACCAACAACAACAACAACAATTCGTAACACAACAACAAGAAAACAAACTGTACACGTAAGAGTTACGAGCATACCAACCCAACAACAACAACAACCAACTAATATGCTAAACTAACAAATGCAACGTAACGTAAGGAATTGGCAAAAGCAGCACTGCACTTCTTTTTGTTGGTATTCGTGTGGTTGTTGTTGCTGTTGCTGTTATGCATGCGATAGAGTACATAAATGCCTATACCCATTACGTGTACGTATAATACGAACTAAAACGCACGGTCTGTTAAGGCAACCAAACTAACCAACCTCCCGACCGACCAGCCGATGCTTCAACCAACCGACAAACCGTGCACACTTCCTACTAAAACCAAGCAGCGTAACTTTTATGCGTAGTGCCAACGAAAAAAAATTCCTACTTTCTGAAGAAAATGACCATATCACGAAAAATGCAACGACAACGGCAACGGCAACGGCCACTGCAACAAAAACAAAGAATAGCAGCAAACAACATAACAACAAAATGTACGCCAACATAGCGTGGTAAGCTACTCGTACTTTCTCTGAAACAGAAACCAAACAAAAAAGAAACAACAACAGAAATAACAAAAAAAAAAATAAAAAAGAAAATCTATTACATAGACTTTTTGCATTAATCTCATGCCCAACACATCAACGCATACAGCGACAGCAAAAGCAAAAGCAACAGCAATAACGTCATTATGATCAATATGCAATACAACAACAACAACAACAACAACAACAACAACAAGTACAACAAGAGCCTATGTTAAGCAGCAGCAGCATCACCCAAGCAGGTTTACTTCTATGCTCTACGCCATGGCCAGCATATGTGCTCATCATGAAGTTTATACTGAACTTCATAGCGCATTTTGCTTATCGACAGTGTACGTATTCGCGTGTATTCGCATGTGTTCACATGTATTGAAGGCATAGTTGTTGCATGGCGAAAAAAGGAATGGACAGTTGGTAGTTGGTGCACATATAAACAGCAACAGAACAACTGTTCTCTACGTTACTGGTACGACGTTGGTAGTTACTTTTGGTTTCGTGGCACATTGCATATCAAAAATTTCTTAAGCCAAATCAATGCAGAAACCCTAAAATAAAAAGCAATAGATGAATGCACTTGCAACGGTGCAGAGCAAGAACTCCCTCTGGCGTTGTATAGACAGAGCAACATCTGCATGCATGCTCCCCACTTCCCTGCCCACAGCGACAAATTCAACTTTCATATATATAGGTACAGAAGCATGTCCCCTATTTCTTTTAAGTAGGCCTTCTAAAATATGCCAAAAAGAGACAAAATGTAAAAAAACGAAAAAGCGCATGCATAAGTGCGTGTGTATTGTGCTCAATACCAACTACAAAAACAACTACAACAATTTGTATGCACTTATGCGTGTATGCACAACTGACCGGCTTGTATAGCGTGCATTTAGGTGCATCATAATATGCTTTTGCATTGCCAATGCAACTATCAAACGGCATTGTCATCTACCAAATTCGTACACCTTTCCGGCTACTACATTTCAGCGTTCACTGCTCAATGCTTTCGGTTTTAATATATTTGGTTGGTTTTGCCTTTTTGCTTATCTAAGCTGCTGTAGTTGTTGTATTGCATTGTTATGTGCACGCATACTTGCATATGCAGGTCTGAATATACAAGCCATGCATATGTATTGCAAAACACAATTTCGTTTACTTTGCTTTTTTTATTGGTTTTGGTTGCCCCTTTTCAGGAGCAACGCTCGCAGTGCGCATGTCGGCGTACTGTAGTTGCATTTGGTTTTTTGCATTTTGTTTCGCATGCTTGCATTAGCTACGTTGTATGTAGAAAAGAAAAAAAGACAACGACTACAACTAAACTAATGCACACTACCACCAATGCACACAACTGCATTGGTGGTTTATGCTTTTGAGTTCATTGCAAATTTTGCGGAAACATAATTTTAGTCTCTGTTGCATGTTGCATGTGCGGAGTACTTTGAAGCGTATGGAAGGCATTGATTTTCAGTATATTTATAAAATATTTTCGAATATCGATGATATTTTAACAATATTTATTATGACGATTTGATCATTCAACAAATATCTTTTCAATCACTTATAGAGAAAAATATGTTTCTACTGTTATTATATATATTTAATTTTTTTTTAAATTGTTTATTTCAAAATATTTATTACATATCATATTTCACATCTGAGATACGTATATATATATATATATATATACATTAAACAAAATTGCATTGTAATATTATGTAAGTCTTGGTTAATTTAACAACTATTGTTTATACAGATAACCTCTATTAAAGCCTTAAAATTATTTTTTAAGTGAAAAACAATACTTAACAACACAACACTGCTTAACATAATAAGAAATTAATTAGAAATTATTAGTTGTTTTTCTTAGAATCACATCTCAATGATGATCAAAACTTCTTTTCAAAATATCTCTTAAACCTCATGATCAATCACCATCCTTCCATAGATTAATGTATTTATTATTGAAAGATCAATCCATTGTTTATAATATCAATCCATCATCTCTTTGATGAAACTCTTTTGCAATCCCTCGACACTTAATGTTTAAATTTTTTATGTTTTTAAGATTTCAGTATGAAATGCCTTGGTTAGGTTAGGCTGGAATAGTGGCCGTGCGCCTAAAGCCAATTTGATCTCTAATAATAACCCGTTGTTCACATGCAGATCAAAAAACTTCAAAAAGGATCGCAGTGGTCAGCGTTCGAGCAATGCTGCAAACATACGACTTCCATATATTCTGATAAGTTTAATGTTAAGAAAATATTGTAGAGATCAGCTTAGGTTCCACAAGTTATTTTAAGAACTTAATTTAAGAAGATTATATTAAGAAAGGTTAAGAAAAAGAAATTTATTATAACGGCATTAAAGTCGTTAAGTAAAGTAAAGTAAAAACACCAATTTTTGAATATATTCATCACTTTTTCATTAATAGATACTTTCTTCCTAAATCACTTCGACAGAAAAGCATTCTTAAAAATTTTCCGATCAGAATATTATTAGTTATATTTCATATTATTTATGATAATATATAGAATTTTAATAGATTTAGAAACCAATCCTAAATATAGTAGGAGCAATGATTAAACAGTTCATCTAAAAGTAGAAGCAATTCTTTCTCCAATTCAATAGAAAACTAACTTTATACATGTTTTTTACAGTTTTCCGACAGTTATACTCTTTAAGTTAGCTTAAAACACAATATTTTTTAAATAATCTATAATGAGCTGGAGAAATCTAGAAGACTGTGGTGTTCTTAGTTTAAAGCAACATTTGGCTTGTCTGAATCTTAACGTAATCCATTGGTTGTAAACGAAATATTCGTTTAATCTGTTCCTTTTGGTTTTGGGTGATTACAAATACTCATCTTCAAATTGTACTCTTCACTTAGGAATCCATTTTTGTACTTAAACAATTTAACAGTATGTCACGCAAAATCAAGATTTGGTATATGCAAGACTTATATGCAAAATTTCAATAAATCAACAAAAAAAGTGAGCAGTAATTATTTTAGTCAGTAGCAAATCTTCACTTATTATCGTACAGTAAGCATCACTCATACGCTACGTGGATATAATACTTTTATATCATATCAAAAGACGCGTGGCTTGATATTTTTATATGACGTATGATGTAACAAAAGACGTATAGTATACAGGTTAATAAAAATAAAAAATAAGTGTATTTAGCATTTATTCATGTTCACTATCTCATTATAATTGACGTTTGATTGTATAACGGTTAAAATTACATTTAACTATTCTCAATAGATTTAGAAACATTATTCAGAGAAGACATATCTTTATAATGATTACAAATTATGCAAAGTTATCGATAACTGATGGCATATAAGCCTTAGATCCTTTATAGTAATCTAATTTCGAATGTTTAGTGTATATAGTTGATTTTGTTAATTATAATTAGATAAAGAATAATAACGTATTCAAAAAGTTCTTACAAATATTTTGTGTGTATAATAGGAAATCAATCATTCAGTTAAACTTTTGAATTTAATCATTTGTTTTTACTCTATTAAAATACAACTGTAATAAAAATTCTCATAGTAATCCCCAGTATATCGGATATAACAGTCAATAAAATGAGTTATTCTTGATAGTGACGTTTTATTTAACGGAGATACTCAAAAAGCTAGTTCCATAAAAATCATCAATCAAGCTCCACTCTCTTGATTATAGAACATATTCTATCGATGGTATCCAAGCTTGATCTATCAAATTCTATATCAAATTCCATAGATTCTATAATGAAACTTTGAAGAATTTAGTGTTACAAGATTAACGCAACATTTAACTTTCCTTTAATCACTTCTTCTTGGTTTGTTTACCATCAAATGTGGTGAAAGTAAATTCAAATATAATATATATTTATTTAGGGATCTACTTGAATATAAAATGAGCTAAGTGTCTTCATGTTATATTATTTATTAATAATAAATATAATCATTTATAATTTAATATTTGTATTTAAAGGATTTTCAGACAGTATTAATGTGATTGTTCATATGTTTAGACATACCGAAACTCGAGCCTTCTATGCTATCGCTCTTTGCTGACGACACTTGTATTGTGACAAAATAGCCTGCAATGTCTCCAACACCATGCAGGGTCACATTGACGTGCTTGTTTAGTATTTTAAAAAGTGGAAAATAAAATTGAACGCAGAAAAGACTCGAGCAATTTTCATTACCAGGAAGCGCCGCCAAGCACCCAGAAAATTAAAGGTAGAAGAACAAGAAATAGAATGGGTCGATACTCTCAAATACCTAGGGATAACCTTTGATAACAAGCACTCCTGGAAAGCACATTTCAAGTCCAAACGAGTTCAAGCTGCCCGAATATTACACTCCCTTCACCCGCTCATCAGCAGCAAAAAGCTAAACATAAAGAATAGAGTTAGCAAATTTAAGCAGATTATTAAATCTGGACTACTTTATGGCAGTATTGCGTTTTGCCAAGCGCCAAACTCAACTTTAAAAATTCTTCAAAGAGGGCAAAATATTGCCTTAAGAAAACTGGTTAACGCCCCATGGTACGTAAGAAGAGCGGATATCCACAGAGATCTGAGAGTCGATTCAGTCGAAAAGTACATTAAAGATCGTGCTCTGAAACTGTTCAATATAATTGACAGTCACAATAATCCAACTCTCAACATCCTAAAAATACAGCGTAATTTGATAAACACAGGCAGATACAAAGACATCAGATCCATCATATTATAAAGCCCCGTATTCAGTTATTCTTAGTGTGACTTAAAACTGTCCACAGATAAAATAGAGTAAAGGTGCTGATTCACCAACTTAGACATCTGAATATCAATATCTAATTTCATGATTACTGATCTTAGGAACCCATAGTTTGGTTTTTCAATTACAACATAATCTATATGACATTATTTTATAAGTTTCTTTAACTGGTTACATCTACAGTTGATTGGTTGCCAAATGGCTGCAAGCGCACATCGTAAACACTTCGTTTACAAGACCACTACAAGGGGTTGTTCCGTATCATCTGACTAAAAATAGCCACTATGTATTAGATATCGCAATAAAATCTGTACTATTGGAAAACAGTGCAATAATAAAAATGTCTCCAAATTAATAGTACATTCATGGCAAAGCAAACGAAAAATATGTTGTAGAAACTTGATTAGTGCATAATGCATAGATAAAAGTTGTTTGGAATAATTGATCCTCTCCGAGTTTTGGATCGGTGTAATTTTAATTCAACGCTCAAAAAAATTTAAGATATAAAAATAAAAATATAATGAATCTAACATTACTATAATAACATTACTATAAGAATTGTTTTAATATATTTTATATGATTTATTTTTGTATATAAAAGAAAATTTGATGACTTACCCTCATTTGATAATACATAAAAAATATCATATCACAATATTTATTGATATCCTTTTGCATTTTTGTTAGTGTTTGAGTTTTTGTTTTTGTTTTCCTTATATATATTAATAAATTTGTTTAATTTTTGATAAATAATTTATTTAAAATATAAATTTTTTTTATACGATTTTTTTGTGGTTGTTTTTCGTTATAAAATTTTTGAATCAGGTAATTTCGTAGTTACAAAATCGACTCCAAAATAATGATGACGTCTGAATTTATTGAATTTTGCGGTTGATCAAAGCCAAAATTCAATACCAGAATTCATTGACGAGACTCTCAATGTTGACCAAAAGAATAAAACAAAATGTGATAAAAATGGCCGCTGAAGTGTGAAAAGAAAATAACAAATTCAGACGTGTTTTCTTAAAATGATCTCTTTCTGTCTATTATTTAGTTGTTGTTATTTCACTAGAACGAACTCTAGTCTTATATAGTTGCTGCTTTGGTTACTGTTGTTTTTGTTGTTGTTATTGTTTTTATTACTGTGATTTGCTGGTTGATTGCTCGATTGTTGTTGTTGTTTCTTAAACGAAAATTATTTCGTATGACAAATAAAATGTTCTGTTAGGTTCTATTGAGTTGTTATTGTTGTTGTTGTTATTGTATTTGTTGTTGTTGTAGTTGTTGCTGTTTGGTTGAACGCGAACTTTTGTAGTTAAAATAAACAAAATTTAAATTTTTAATGGTCACATTTTCTTAATGTTGTTCTTTGCGTGACGCTCAAGTAGGCGTGGCCATTTTTATATAAAGTTTTTTCAAACCAAAATGTGTAATTTTCAAAATTATTTGAGTTGAAATTAAGAAAGACATTTTGTTAAGTAAATTAAATTTTATAAGAAAATAAATTTTGAAGTTGGAATTTTAAACGCTGAGCAGAGTTGTAAAGATTTAGTTTAATTACTGAGATGAATAATTGATGAAAACTTAAATTTATGTGTAGCCAAAATTTTATTAAAATTGTCTTAATTAAGAAAAAAAAATAATTTATGCAGGTCGAAGCTTTTTGTTTTTATTAAATTTTATTAAAATCGTCTTAATCAAGAAAAGAAAATTTATGCACTTTTAAGTTTTTTTTAAAATTTTATTAAATTGTAATATTGTCACTACATTTTTATGTTTTTATCACTTTAAATTGTCTTAGAATATTTTGAAGTCATTAACACAATTCAGGAATTTACGGATTTAATTGTTTGCATGTCCTTAGCACTTTTCACTGTTATTCCTTAAAGAGTTTCAGGATACAACTTAAAGTTATAAGAAATTTTTTTTTTGGATTTTTTGTTTGTTTGTAATTTGGTTTATTGAACAGTTGGTTGGTTTCACTTCTTGGTAAACTGCAACAAAACACACTTAAACTAATTTTAAAAATAGACTTAATTTAGTAAAGATGCTAATATGAGTTTTTTAATATTATATTAATAAAAATTTATTAGAAGACTGCTTTGCCGTTGTCTAAAAAAACGCCGCGTCTGGTTCGCGTTTAGCAGTTTTCTGTTTCGTTGATATTAAAAATGTCGACGACGACAACAACGATACGACGCTATTCTATGCTATTGATATTAATGAAATTTCACAATAATGAATATGACAATAATGATGTTGGTGTAGTTGATATTAATGACGACGCTGTCGTTCTCGTTTATGGTGATAATGACGATGATGTCGCTAAAAATGTGGATTGCCGTTTACTGTTTGCCGCCGCTTTTACTGATAAAACCCAACAAAACACACTCAGTGGAATGCAACAAAATACGTTTGCATGAATGGTGGACATACAATATTGTAGCACTTGGCGGGCGCGAAATAACATATCAAAGTATACGCGAATAAGACCAAAACTAAACCCAAACATGCAAACACACACACACACACACTTACGTACTAACGTACAAATGTACATACGATAAAATATATCGCATGTAGTATCAAGTAGCAGAACATAGCTACACTCATACAAGCTTGCAAAATGCTACTACACATATATTACAGTGAAAACAGCAACAAGAATAACAACAACAACTACACCACCAGCAATAGGAGCAAAAGCAACTACACTATGAAACACAAAAGCATAACAAACACAATACAACAACAACAACAATATTTGCAAAAGCAAATCAAAAAAAAAAAGGAAGAAAATGAAATGAAATGAAATATTTAAAAATATATTTTATATGCCTAAATTTTGTTATACAATAAGCACAAATCGCGCTTAAGCACATACACTCTAAAATATATAACTTCACGCATACGAACTTCGTTACGAACGACACCGCACTATTGCTCTGCCTACATGTGCATACCAGCCCACAATCGCGAAACTAAGCTTCCAACGCACCCAACACCAACGACAGTATTTCGTCGATAGCTCATCAAAATATTATAAAACCTGTTCGATCACAAAATGCATTCCCTTACCCCATTCCCTTAGTAGCATCAGCAAGCTTAACTCGTTGCTTGAATTTGTATACAACCTAAACGCGTTCGTAATGTATTTCGTTTGTTATTGTACCATAGCGTTTTATACAATCCCAAACGTCCACTTGCGCGATGTTGCCCTCCGCACTACCACATAGTTGCCCCACAATCACACATGTGTTGCTGTTGGAGTCTGAACAAAATCAGTTTTGAATTTTTTCGCTGGCAAATTTTTGCGCCCAAAACTTTTGCCAAGTCTAATGTTAAGCAAGTTCGACTGCTAACTCCTGCCTGCCTTGCTGGTTATATACCCAAACACCGTACACCGTACACCGTACGTCGTACATCGTACATCGTACATCGCACAAGTGTATTGCACACATTCACATATGAAATTTTCTATGTGCGCCATTTTTCGCGTACAAATTTGTTCGCCTTATAGTTTAATTCAAAGCCAGGCAGGCTGTATAGCCTGTGTCCACCTTTGCTATGTGTCGTGTTTCAATTGTGTTTACTTTGCCTATTGCAATTTATAGTACTTATGTTTGTATGTCGTTGGGTACACCATGATGTGTCCCCAAACTTATACTAATTTGTAAACTGTTTTTTTTCTATTTTTACTTCAAGCATTTTTTTTCTAGTTCAATTTTGTTTTTGTGCTACACGCTTTACATATTCAATCACATACACATAACATTTCGTGCTTATGCATGCACACATACATACACACGCTTCGTTGCGTTCATATACATACATTGGAAATCCCCTTACAAAGTTTAAGCTTTTTTCTGTTTTATTACAATTTGTAAATAAATCAAAAAAATTGTTTATATTTTGCGTCCCTCTGCAAAACTTTAATTTTTTATGCTTTCCGTTCTATACCCCAGTGTTTCCTAACATTTTTTTGTTGTCGCTATTTTTTGCTGACATAAGCTTTGTTGTGATATTCGCGAAAAAAACTGCGTTGCTGCAAATAACAAAACTGCACAAACGTATAAATGTATAAAGTTTGCAATTGTATAGTGTGTGTGTGCGCGAATATCTGCAAGTGTGTGTTTCCTCTTTTTTTCTGTTGCTGTTGATTGTGTAGTCAACACAAGAAATTCTAGCAAGTGCTCAGCCACAATGCAGGGACTGTTGTACCGAATTATCTATGCATTGTATTGTATGTAGTTTTAGGCCTCTTCTTGGTAACCTTATGGGCTTTAGTGGTACGCTAACTGGAAGCAAAGCTGCATTTGCTCTTGTTTTGCCAGCGAGCGTAGTGCATTTTTGCATTTTGTTGCAAATTCAAAGTAAAATGGTTGCCAAATGCAACCATGTCTTCAGTGACAAAATAATTTATTGATAAACACAAAATTTAATTTAAATTTTTATTTTAGTGTTCATAAAAATAAAAATCAAATTGATTAATTCAGTCGTTGAAATTAATGCGCAAATAATTTTTTTCTTCAATCTCATATTAATATGGCAACTCTAGGAAAAAGTTTAGAGTATATCTCAAAACCTACATTTTACATATATCAAAACCGAGTACACTTTGACAATATCAAAGAGGATGAAACGACCGGCATATTTTAGTCCATCAACAGGAGCTAGAATATTGATACCAATACTCTTGCAGGATGATAGCAAAAACAAAATACATCAAAATAACAGCGCCGATTCAAAATCATTAAAAAATAAAAGTAAATAACCAAAGAACAGAAAAAAACAACAGCAAAAAAAATACACAAACAAAACAAAACACGCGCAAAGTTTGGCACAGAAAAAGCTCAAATACTTTTCAAGCCTAACAGGCGATTGTGCATTGTAGTGTGTAGTGTGTAGTGTGTAGGAGGTGCACAATACATAGCGCATATTATGCGCACTCAGCGCGCAATGCAATCGCATTGCATATAGGCAAACAAAACTTGTTATCAGCGCTGTTACTGCATATTTATAATCCAACTGCAGTGCAATGCATCACCACGGAATGCAATGCCATAAAATGAACCTAGTATGCTGCACTCGATGCGGTTGCAGGTCTTCCAACTCAGCTCCGTGCATCCTGTTTTGGTGTGAAATAGTGTGTTGCTAGTGAGTTCGGTCAACTCGTAGGTGAGTGTTTGGTGCTATGAGCTGCTTTCTATGCTAGAAATGCAGTTATATCAATTTATCAGTGGGGTCAATTGAGAGTAAAATGTGAGCTTATATGAGAACACTATAAACTTTGCAGGAGTAGCACATAAATAATATGATGCGAGTGTGTCCTTTTGCTAGAATTGTTTGTATTTGTGGCATATATCGATGAAATTATTCATTGATTATGTTTAGTTGGGGGTTGTAGTATTTCCTTTACGATGGGGAAATTTTTTTGCATTACTTTTATTGTTGTGGGTTATTATTCGATAAGTATCAAAACATTGCTTTTACTTCCAAAGGTGGGAGTCTTGTTAATCCTTAAAAAGCATCTGTGTTTACATAAGCCAATTTTGTAAATATCAAAAAATTACAAAAAAAATTTAAGAATTAAAGTAAATTATTATTAAAAAAAAATGTACATGTTACAGATTTTTTATCTTTAAAATATTAAATATAATTAGTACAATTTTTTATTTATTTTATTGCAAATGAGTCTTCAAAAATGATATTTATAACCACAGTTAAATTTTATGCGACATTTTGTTGGTATTTGACACTCCTTGATCCTAGATCTTATTTTGAATATTCATTAAAGGAATAAGGTGTTCTTGTCAATTATGTTTGAATAATTTATTGAATAATAGTTGATATATTTGTATATGTCAATATATATCAAAACATATGTATTATATACAATTATGTATAATTTTTTAGAGATTTTTATGTTTCACCCCCTGATTACCCTCTGAATGCGAATTTAGCCAGAAGCTAGATTTCAGCCAGATGGTTACAATCTCCTAAATTTATTCGTATAAGGTAATTTTAGTGGGTTTAGTCGGTCACACATTGTAACACATAACAATGTGTACTAGCTATGAACAGAAAGTAATGACCAGTTATTTGTCTGAGTGGTTTACTTGGTATACTCTGCTCTTTCTCGATATTCGAAGAAGATGATGAGCTCCATAGATCAATGCGATAAGCCAAATGAGTTTTATAATTGAATTGTGAATTAAAATTTCGTTTTCTGAGCTTAGCTTCAAATTGCTGTTAATGAGCTTATGTAGTTGTTCAAGCTTATTTACTCTCTGAATCACATCATCATTTGATTTGCGTATAATTATATTATTTAATATAACAGGAGCGTAAAAGTGATTTCCTATTCTAATACTTTTTGATTATAATTGGCACTACTTTTGACAGCAGCATTTTCTAAAAAATTTTAGATAGTTAAAGCAGAAGACTTATTGGTCTATGATAACGGCAAATATCGATTTTTTCTGGTTTTATTTTTACTTTTAAAATTTTTAACTGCTTTAAATAATACCCAAATGAAGGCTGTTGAAAATCAAAGTCAGGATGAGTAATTGCTGTATCATTTTACTTATAATTTTTTCATATTCAGGTCCCGTTTTTAAGTTTGAAAGAATCCGGTTGATGTTAAACCAAATAAGTCAAATAAGTTTCTTCAAAAAATTTGTTAATTAACGAACTGTTCCCTTTAAAAGGGAAGAAATAAATAATGAAGAATAAAAAAAAGTTGAAAATTTTTTTATCGTACTTCGTCCTATTGCTTTATTGATTAAAATATTGTAGATATGGTTTCACAATGATTAGTCAGATTTAACAAAAAAAAACTGGTAACATTTATTATAAATATTATTTTGATCTTTAGAATTGACTGTAGCTCAATTTTTGATATATTTGTCTAAGGACCATGTTATGAAGAGAGTCGTGGTCACGTTAATTTTGAAATTTAAAGAAAAAAAGAAATTTCAATCAAAATTGATTATGGCGATGAGGTTATACAGTAAATTACACCGACAAATTATGGTACTATCGTAAAGGTAATAACAATGACAAAGTTTATAAATCTTAATTACTTTAAATTGTAACGGGCAATCAATTAGTTTTTTATTCCTATTTTATTTACCGTATTATGTTATTTGTATTTTCAACGCACTTTCATATGGTATTAGCGCTTTGAAAGTTCCAGAAACCATTCTAATGAAGCGGTAATATCCATAATGCTGATAATGGGTAGTGTAAAAACCTTTAGCGAATAAGTCCTGGCAAGTGTTTGTCAGTAAGAAACTAGATATGTATTAGTTTTTTCCTTTTGTGATAAAAAATTATACGTTCGTCGTTGAAGGACGCCCCTTTTCCGATCTGCATGACAGGATCTAATTATTGAAATAACTATAGTCAATTAGTCAATGGAGGGAAGTTTTTAGATCAATGAGTCTCACGTCTTAAGTATTGTTTGGTATGACTGTTAATTATACCACTTTTGCTTTGTAATTCCGTTGGAACTGTATTAGTAATGCTAGTTTATCTGAGGTTAAAAGTACACCAAATATGTAATGTAATTTAACATAAACTATATGGAGTCGTGTATAGTACGTCATGTTAAGTTTTAATCCATTAGCTTTCTGAATACATTTTAAGTGATGGATACTCTGACATTTTCCTCAAAATTGAACAATATTCTGATTTCAATAAACGTCTTCTTAACTCTAAATCCAATACAAGTGATGTGTATTTGTATCCCTCTTTAAGGTTGTATTTTAAAATAATTCATGCTAAGATGTAAAAACCTCAACAAGACTTGTTTTTTAGTTTGTGTTACTTTGTGACTTAATTAGTTTTTCCATTTCTTCATAGTGGCCCAAACAGCGAGGCGAAGTGGCTGATGCCTGATTGGAAAAAACAATGGACTGACTACCTGGGGAGGACAATTCTAAAGTCTTGGATTGTACAAACTATCACTGGCGAACACAGTCTAAGAGACTTAATCTCTTCATTACCACATAAGTTCATGATATAAAAATTGTAGTGATGGGAAGTAAAAAAGAAACATTGGAATACTGATTTTGCAGCTGCCTACGTTCATTTAGTATCAAGGCAAGCTTCTTACACAAATATGGGAATTACAAAGAAATGTTGGAATCCTCATTTTGCAGCTGCCTTGGTTTATTTAGAATAAATGTAAGCTTTTTACACAAATAGGTCTTAAGTTCTTTAAAACGTTGATTTGAGAGTGTTACATTAAAAAAAAAAGGCTACAGAACTCTAAGGTTTAGAGCACGCGAAATAAGCTCTACTTCATTTGAGTTCTTTTGTTCGGATGATATTTTTCTACAGCGAAAACTTTGACACTAGAACTTTGTATGATTTATTTTGACGTAAATAACTCAAACTTATCAACATCAGCAATTTGTTTGGATATATTAAAATGAAATGAAAATAATCAATTTTATATTAAAAATTTTGTTTCAGTTAACTGATATGTTTAGTGTATTTATGTATGTGTATCTTTATAGCAAATGAGAATTATAAGTAAATTTCTTAATGAATAAACTATGTTATGTTTAGGTTTTTAAAAGCAAATAATTAAAAACAGTTGTTTCCAATATAGTTTATTAATTATGGTGAATCACTAAATTTTATGCTTTTACTGTGAACAATGTTGTTAGTATCAATTGTTTTTTTAAAAATGAATGAAATAAAATAGAATAGATGGAAGTGTATGACGACGGATGTTTACGATAATCACCTGAATATTTTTAATATGGCTGAAGATATTAAGCAATATAATAGAGATTTTTTACGTAGATACATAGCTGTTGTTTAAAAATAATGTAGTAATCCACCAGTACTATGAACAAAAGAATATGCATAACAGTGAATTACGAAGATTGAATAAGTTAAAAATTGTTCTTACGATAACAATGGAGAGGTATAAATTGGCTATGGTGAAAATTTTCACACAAGTAGAACTACCTAGGCAATAATAATGGATTATTTGATAACAGTGAGTTTACAAGATGCATATGTTTTAAAAGAAAAACAATTTAATTTCACTAAAACAATTTATTTGTTGTTTCAGCAGTAGCCATGATAGATAGAATGATAGATAGATGATAGATAAATAGATTTCTCACCAATTAGATAGAAGAACTATTTGGTTTCAAATTCTTCATAATTATGAATATATGGTGCTCCTATTAGAAACAACCGAACGTATTGATAAAAGCAAGTATCTGTCCAATTCTAATGATAGAAATATCTCCAAAAACCTTAAGACTGAATCTGGTGTCTATTCCTCTAGCGCCGATAGTTGTGATCTACGAGAGTTTCGACAGGTCAAGCAAGCACAGTCTGGCTCCATATCGTCCTATACTCCAGTGTTCTGTAAAACTTTTTAATATCCTAGATACCTCCAAATTGTTCCTGTGAATTCAGTTAGAGATTCAATACTTGCAATATGTAAACCATATCGTTCTTGACTTGTCTGTTGAAGAAGGAGATCTAAAGTATCTCAGCAACACTTATGATATACAAACAAGTTTTGTGCAAAAAAACATATAATAGATGTGATGCAAATGTTCTAAAGTACAGCACTCAGGGATACAGTTAACGCTCCGTGGTACGTGAGAAATGTTGATCTACGCCGTGAAATATAGAAGGCCTCAAAAGGAACTTTTGGGCGTTTCAAGCTGCAATGAGATGACTAGCTCTGATCTTTGTGCTCACTTTAGATAAGTAACATTACTTGTAATATATATATTAAAAAAACTCTTGTTGGTCAATATGACTAGTTGTTGTTAATTTAATCCCTACACTGTGATTCAATATCTTTAAAAAAAAAACTTGTCATAAAAAAAAAATTGACAAGAAACACGTCCACATAATTTGATAATCGCCTATATTTATGAGCTATTTTTAACGAGTGTAGTCTTCTGAAGTAGTTTAGAAGGCCTTTCACTATCTGTGAGATTAAGGATTTCTTTTTATGGAAATCCATTTCCGCAACGAGCAAACATATTCTTAGAATGGCGAAAACTTTTGCACACAATATATTCCGGCTCCTGTGTCTATATCTAATTTTGACCGGTCAGTATAAATTAATTTCATTCCTTGCATGAAACTAACCCTACTTCTTATTCTTCTCCTGTTGAAGTTTTGGTGGCAAAGTCATTATTAAAATATAGGAATATATATATGATTTGTCACAACTGATAATCAAATAAATTGATAGAATATTACAATTTTCCACCGGCATTAAGTGCCAACAGCTTAAGTCCTCAAGTCATTCACTGAGGGAAACCGCTTGTTTAATGTAAAGGTCAATGAGTAGTAAGAGCAGCATATCACTAAGGGCACTTGTAGGGTACGATCTAAATATCTACATTTACTGATTTTTGTACTCTGGGTAACATATAACAAATATACTTGATATTTAAGGAGCGCCATTAAATGAATGAGAATTATGAGAATATATGAGAATTAGTCAAAGGTTGGCTGTGTATAACTAAAGAATTACGTTAGAGCGGAATCCCCAATTCCTACTTCATTTTAGGCAAACAGTGACTAATGTGCTGTTATCATATTATTTTAAAGTCGGTTTTTTTTTAAGAATATTTTCAAGCATTAATTTTTAGTACGTATTTCGGGAAGTACGTTTTCAGGAGTCATCAGGAGAATTCCTAATATTGTTCCAAGGCTGGCTCAACTTTGTGCCTATGTAGCAAGTATGCATATATGGATAAGTTTGTTTTCGGATGACCCAAATATCGATCTCAAATTAAATTCCCTAAAACCTCATTTGATGACTGCTTGAATTAAAAATACATGTACATTATTAATATTTTAATATCATTTGGTATACGTATGTGTTATGACATGGTAAAACATTATATTAATAACGTAAATTGCAGAATTAACTTTTTTTTATTACCCATGTATAGTACAACTGATCAGGGATGCAGTTGCAGTTGTAATCAGAATCGTGGATTCAATACTTGCTACCAACTAAAATCAAATTACAATTTATAAAAAGTTTTAATCAAAATTGGTGATAAGGCAGTCAACAATTCAAAAAAAAAATTAAAAATAAGTAAACTAAGAAGAAAATACTGGGTGATATTGATAATATCCGCGGTTTTTTTGATACATTTTTGAATAAAAAGTTTTATAATTGAAAATTAATTTTAGTAATGAAGCTATTGACCATTATCATTTAATATATTTATGAACTTCTATAACAGACAGCACCATTCCAATTCTACCAGAAATTCAACATAATTTTGCTTATCACCAATTGAAGTTGTTTAAATATGGAGTGGAGGATCAACAATTTTTGACCATGATCGCTTGCATTGTGTATTATCATATTCAATCTATTTTTCATCGCTGAATATGACTCCTTTAAAAAATGATTGAATTTTATTGGCTTTTAGTACCATTTCATTGATGGTAATTCCGTCAAACAAATTTCTTTCCGTTAATTAATGCGGTACCCAAATATCGATTGTTGTGTTGCCTGTTACTAATAAACAAATATCAGAAGAGAATTATATAAAAACGTATTTAATAATGATTTCCAAAAGAACCGATTTTGGGTATAGTTAAAACGATTTATTAGCAAATCGTAAAAACGTAGCGCTTTTAAAATAGAAATTTCAAACGAATCCGAAATTGTCGACGAAAGTCGCTTCTACAGTGTTCTGTGATCAAAATTCCTACTGCATAATTGAGGGATCTGCATTCAAATAAAATTAAAAAAGTTGTAATATTATAGAATTAGAATATATTTAGTCTTAACACTTAAATCTTTTTTCGGTTATAATCTTTGAAACCTTTTTAGATTTCTTGACAGATACGTATATGCGGACTTATGTACACCGTGTTCTTTTTTTATTTTACAGTACATAAGTGCAAATCCAAGTAATATTTCTATACATAAAAAGAATGTACGTTTCTACTTAAATTCGCACAAATTTGTCCAACTTGGAAATAAGTTTAACTAAAGCTACATGCATCATCGCATTTGTCTAAGCAAAAACAACGTTAAAGTGGTTTGAGTTTGCCTCTAAGTAGTGAAACGTACACGCATCCATACGTTATAGAGCAAATGCATTTTTAGGAAATGGTTCTGACCCCACCATTGCAGTTGGCTTAAAACGCAAGAACATAAGTGGCACTGGTGCAACACCATTTCAGTGGTTGCCATTTATGCCGTTGCAATGCGCTGCACATGAGATTTCGCTGCAGTTTTCGCGAAACTTTGAGCCAATTTTTTTCGCGATATTTTAAAATCCTTTTGTATTTATTTCTATTATGGGCAGTTTTGTTTAAAGATTTCTGACGCATTGCGACGTGAGATGCTCCAGCCGCATTCGTGCCAGCGACTCGTCGTACGTGTGTTGGTTAAGGGTTTCGCTTCCTTGGATGATACGCCAAAGTAATAGTTAACGTCATCCAAACTCCTCTAAGTGCTAGTTTGTTCGGAACGAGTGGTGTCAGTGGTGTTGGTCGTCGTCACCAAATGTTAAGCCGTAGCCCATATCTGGAACGCCAACATGAGTTGCCTGCAAATGATGCACACTGCACACTGTATGCAATGAAATGCATTGAACCATTTTTTTGTTGGTTTCATTTGTGGCGTTTTTGTTGCACTGTGTGTGTTGGTGTGCACTTTGTTGCATTAAAAATGCGCGCTTGCGTTTGAAAAACAACGCAAAAAAATACAAAAATGCTCCGCCTACCATAGGGTATCGGGAGATGCGTGCGGTGTACCAAATGGCCTCCTATTTCATGTTACTACGCGTGTACTATTTCCCTGCAAAACAAGGATGTACCGGACCTTTAGATATTTTATTAAATAAAATTCTCAAAAATTTTGTGATTTTGTCAATTCGCGCATCAAATTGTAGTTCCCAGTTGTGTTGGGTTTTGGTTTGATGATTATCTATCACTGACCGACCAACAACATCAAATTCTACAACAGCACTATGACAAATTTCCGGGGCGACTAACGTTCACATATTCCCACATACAATTTTCTATGCCACACATATATGTATGTCTTCTTTTTATATTACATAATTTTTGTTGCTATTTTACATATCAAATTTTTTATTTAATTTTTGTCCTTAAATATATTCACAGAATGTAGCTAGCAGCTGTTTTATCTATTAAAATGTTCCCTTATACTTTTTTTTATCTATATTCACACAGGAAGTTGCCTAAAACTTTTGTTTCTATTTTATATATTCTTAACCTTAGGCCAATTGAAAAGTTTGATATTTTTATAAAATGCCCCAAGAATTTTTTGGAAACAAGTAGTCATTAATTCATAAAAATTCAATTAAAAAAAATTTGCAAAAAAAATTTTATTAAAAAATAAAAAAGAAATTTAAAAGAAAAAGTAATATATATGTATGATAAAAATAAAATTTTTTATTTATTAAAAAATTATAATAATTTGTTACCGGGCTAATTGGTCAAATTTTAATATAAATAAAAAGACACCAATTTATTATTTATATTTAAAAATCGTTTATATTTTATTTCCGATATTTCGACTATCTTCGATAGTCATCTTCAGGGAAAACTACACAAAATATAGGATGTTCACATTTTTATAGCGGATTATAAAGAAAAATCGTACAATAAATACAATAATAATGATGACAACAAGAGAAAAAAAACAACAATAAAAATACAAAAGAAAAATTAAAATTATAAAAAAAAAAATTTATAAAAAAAACAAAAAAAAGCTTTACAAACATCCTGTGTCATTTGTTTATAATATTCCTATAAGCCTGAGCACAGTTGTCCGTATCAGTTTTATAATTGAGTCTTATATTATTGGGCACTTGAAGTATTGAGAGCATTTCTAGAAAGTACCTCTTATTATGGTTCCTTTCTTCATATAAAACTTCAACGTTACAAACTAAAAATAATACAATAGTCACAAAACTTTTTGATAATCAAATAATAAATAAAACAGAAAAACTAAAATTATGTACATATACAGCCAACCCACCTAGAATATATGGGTTACCTAAATTACATAAGGAAAATATGCCACTTAGGCCTATTTGCTCTTCAGTTAACTCACCATCATACGAATTGTGTCGATATATAGCGTCAATTTTAAAAAATCTGACCATACATTGTGACCGAAAAGTTTCCGGAAATAAATAAATAAAACGCAAAATTCTTAATCTTCATCAATATTTATTTTATCTCCTTCAAAATATGCTCCATTAGAAGCGATACACAAATGCCAACGTTTCTTCCAATCATCAAAACATTTTTTATAGGCGCTTTCCGGTATGGCTTTGAGTTCCCTCTGCGAATTCTGTTTTACGTCTTCTATGGATTCAAAACGCGTTCCTCTGAGTGGTAATTTGAGGTTGGGAAACAGGAAAAAGTCACACGGTGCAAGATCAGGTGAATACGGTGGCTGTTCGATGGTATTTATTGAATGTTTGGCCTTAAAATCGTTGATAATGTTGAACAAATTGAGGTGAATCGGAACAAGCCGGGCGTTGACACGTCGCATACACAAATTGTCCACCAAAATCAAACGAGCCATCTCACGACCGATGCCTAGCTCTCGTGCTATCTCTCTAACACTCACATGAGGATTTTTGAACACGATTTCCTTTGCCTTTTCAATGTTTTCGTCGGTGGTAGAGGTCGAAGGTCGTCCAGAACGCGGCATGTCTTCGACGGTCGTACGACAGTCCTGAAAGGCTTTGTACCACTCATAAACTTGAGTTTTCGATAAAACTGATTCCCCATAAGCCTTTTGTAGCATTCGCAACGATTCTGCACACGAAATTTCGTTCGAAAAACAAAATTTGATGCAAACTCTTTGTTCAATATTTTTTTCCATTGTTTTTTTCGCAACGCACTACTGAGGTGAACTGGTTTCAACAGCTGCCGTAAACGAACTGTCCGACAGATCGCGCTCATTTTTGGCATAGTAATTAAGGACAGTGCTGCCAAACTACATAAACTTAAAATATCGAAAAATATACAGCGCGCGAATTTTAAATGAGAATTTCCGAAAGCTTTTCGGTCACAATGTACATTCGGTTTATAATGTTAAAGACTCAATTGATTTCAAAAATAAGGTCAGTAATTCATATATATTCGATGATGAAATAATGGTATCCTTTGATGTAGTTTCCTTATTTCCGAATATACCGGTTGAACTAGCCATTAAAATTTTGGAAAAGAAGTGGAATATAATTAAGACATTCACTAAGATTACTAAATCACTTTTCTTCGAAATTTTAAATTTCTGTCTTAAAGAAAATAATTACTTCATGCTAGACAACAAAATTTATAAACAACGTAAAGGCATGCCAATGGGCTCACCGTTATCACCCATTATAGCAGATATAGTGATGGAAGAATTATTGGAAAAGTGTGTGGATGACCAGGAATATAAACCAAGATTATTAACGAAGTATGTAGATGATATCTTCGCGATAATACGCAGAAATAAAATAACTCAAATACTTCAAATTTTGAATTCTTTTCACACAAATTTAAAATTCACCATAGAAGAAGAAAAGAATAACAGGCTTCCTTATTTAGATGTTGAATTAATTAGACATAATAAGCAAATTCACTTTCAATGGTATAAAAAGTCTTCAGCGTCAGGAAGATTAATTAACTATGTATAATTCCAATCATCCTAAACACGTGATTTTAAATACAGCATCCAATTTTATTAGAAGAGTTCTAGTACTGAGTGACAAAATTTTCCATAATGAACAGAAGAACATAGTGCGTGATATTTTAATAAAGAATGACTTCCCCGTAAGGATTATTAATATGATGCTTAATAAGACCTTTAAAAAGCTCCAACCTAACAATAATAATGACAAAAAAATATATAAATCCATTGATTATGTTCCGAAATTGTCGAACCAAATAATTAATTCTAGTATATATGACAAGGAACGTTATAAAATTACTCATAAGGCAACAAACACAATAGCTAAATTATATAGCAATACGAAAACTAAAATTAATAATAAAGACAAATCTAATGTAGTGTACCAGCTGAATTGTAAAGGTGACGGGTACAATGTATGTAACAAAATATATATAGGTACGACTAAAAATAAGCTTAGGACAAGGATGGCTGGACATAAACACAGTTTAAAAAATAAAAGTGGTGCTGAAGCCAATACAGCATTGGCTGTGCATTGTATGGAGCATAAACATGAACCTGATTTTGATAAGGCAAAAATTTTATATGAAGAAAGGAACCATAATAAGAGGTACTTTCTAGAAATGCTCTCAATACTTCAAGTGCCCAATAATATAAGACTCAATTATAAAACTGATACGGACAACTGTGCTCAGGCTTATAGGAATATTATAAACAAATGACACAGGATGTTTGTAAAGCTTTTTTTTGTTTTTTTTATAAATTTTTTTTTTTATAATTTTAATTTTTCTTTTGTATTTTTATTGTTGTTTTTTTTCTCTTGTTGTCATCATTATTATTGTATTTATTGTACGATTTTTCTTTATAATCCGCTATAAAAATGTGAACATCCTATATTTTGTGTAGTTTTCCCTGAAGATGACTATCGAAGATAGTCGAAATATCGGAAATAAAATATAAACGATTTTTAAATATAAATAATAAATTGGTGTCTTTTTATTTATATTAAAATTTGACCAATTAGCCCGGTAACAAATTATTATAATAATAATTTTTGGTCACAAATATAAGTATTTAATATTTATTAAAAAATTATAAAAGGTTTGGAGTACTATTGATTAGGGGAATTAAAAAGGAATTTGATGGACTTATTAATTATTATTTCAAAAATAAAATTAATAAATATATAATCCCTATATCGAGTCTTGAAAATATTTGATTCATTAATTAAAGAAGAATTTAAAGAACTTATATCAATTACAAATATGTTGATATCGTATCAATTATTAATTTTTATTTTTAGAAGATAAATCTATAAAAAATAATTGAAATGAAATGAATTTTTACTTAATTGTGATTTAGCAAATAAAAATTCCTAAATTGAGTACGTAGCTGCCTTTTAAATCTTAGGCCTAGGCAACATAGAAGTCGTTTTCGATTGGTAAATCTGTATTAATTTTTTCAATCGAGATGCTTATTTAATGTACTTTTAATACAATTTTCATTTTTGATTGTTGAATCTGTATAATACTCGAGATTAACGTATAACACTTGAGATTAACACTCTAGATTTTTTGCTAGAAATGCAAGATTACCCTGAAATTAAAAACTGTTTTATATGATTTGACGAATAAACTATAATTTGATTCGGTATATGTATTTTTGAAAAATATAAGTGTTCACTAATATAGTAACAAAAAATATTAGATTACTCAAAAAACGTTGGATTGGGCAACAAAATTTGACAGATCGAGAGTAGATCTAGTTTGAATCCAGCTTTACCAATCGAAAACGCCAAAAATTCGTCCGATGAATTTTGACATTCCTGTTCAAAAATTTGATATTTTCTAACACAAACGTCATTACAACGTTTAAGTTTACCCGAGGTTATTGTGTTTTTTTATATCGATTCTAAATTGATTCTAAATGGAATTAAATAATAAACATTTTCGTCTGATGATTTTACACGATTTTCTACGCAGAGTAACCGGATATGAATACATCGATCAACTTAGTTCGATATTTGGTGATGAAACGGCACTATAAAACGCTCATTCAATTAGTATTGAATGTTTTCTCGGGTATTGCACGAGAAAACATTAATGCAGTGCCAAATGATTGAGATGGATCGGCAGTTTACATAACAGAAGATAGAGGCGTGCTTGGGCATTAATAGGACCAGCATACATATTAATAGGACCAGTATTTATGCAATAAATAAAGATATTGCGCTACTGAGAGCAGTCTTAATCTTGTGATGGAGTATACGTTTCAACTTAATGTGGTAAACGGACAGTTCTGAGTAGTACACAACCATTTGTTTGACTGAAGTCTTCGTAGAATTAAAGAAAACCAACCGTCAAAGGAAGATCATCCTCCACCACCACAATACGAGCTTCTATACATCAACTCAAAGAAAAGTGTTTTTGAGTACTCAAAACATCGAATTGATGGGTCATCTGTCTTACAGTCCTATTTTTACAGACTTGGCACTCAATGACTTCTTCTTTTACCCAAACTATAAAAAAAATGCGAAACGAGCGTTTTTCTACTCCAAAACAGGCCATTGAGACATTAAAAAACCTGTTTCTGGATATATCAACTTCAGAGTGGCAAAATTGTTTCGAAATTGTTTTAATCAAATGCGTAAATGTATTAATCATCATGGAGAACCACTGTGTTTTCATTGTTAGGCGCAAGACTTAAAAGGCAGCCGTCGTATTAAAAATTGAAAGCATTGTATTGAATATTAATAGTATTATTATTACTAAGATTATTATTATTCATAAAACAATAATTATTTATTCAAGAATAAATATTTACAAAAATATTTAAATTATTAAATATTTACAAAAGAAAACCTTAACTATCAGTAAGAGGGAATTATTATTATGTTTAGATTAAGGATGAGATCTGAGTATTGTTATTTAAAAAAAGAAATCTATTGTTTATTGTACCAGAGGGGAGATTCTCTACTTATTATGACACACTGAAGTTTAATATGTTTATGCAGTGTTGCCACACCACAGCAACAAACCTAAATAAATTAATTTTTATTCATACTAAAACTAAAAGCAAGAATTTCTCTTCTTTTTATGATATGTCAAATTCTAAATATATGAATAAATAAATAAATAAATAAGTTCTAAATGAACTTTGATTTATTTATAAAACTATTTATTGTATTTATTATTTATTGATATGTCTAGGACGCACAGTTGTCTCTCCTGGAATTTCCAAGGCTACAGAAATAGAGGTAGACCAAAAACTATATGGCATAGAAGAGTAAAAATAAATTATTAGTGTATATTCTAGCCAACCATACTTCTTAGGCGTACCTCTTCTTCCATATATTTTTACCAGTAATACGCCATAGCTGACTATTTGATATTATTCTTGGGTACCAAATTCTTAAGATTGTATGCAAACATCTATAGCTAATGCTAAACATCTATTGCTGGCTATAAGAACAACGTTATCTGCATACGTGAATTTACCGAGTTTGGTGTTTAAACGCCAATTTATGTCAATTGGTTGTTCATTGATATTTTCGAAGACAAGGTGTTACTGTCCATTTCTAAGATGGCGAATATCACGAACATACTGTTCGATGGTTTATATTTTATTTTATTTTATCACTAAAAGCATAGATTTACATAAACACAAATAAAATGTTGTACCTGTTTATTTTTATTTGTCTGTTCACTTTTGTATAGATTAAGGGATATATATAGTATTTATAAATACAATTAAAAACCTATATTAATTTGGTATAGATAAATGCATTCTAGAACTAGTTAGAAAAAATTGATCAAGTTCTTTGCCATTATATTTGAAAAATGTAAGTCCGCATTTTTTAATGATTACTTGTCATTAACAACTTAATAATTTCATTATTTTTTAAGCTATAGTTATTACTAATAACTTATCTAAGTAGGTTGAGGAATTTAAATAGTTCCACACCTATGTGGTGCTGTCGGAAAATTCCCAACATTTGCGGCAAACTTACCCATGAAGCCTTGACTATCAATAAAATAAATAAAATTTAATATAAGAATAGTCATAGTTGAACTTCCTATATTGAATTACTTATGCAGTGGTATATTACCAACAACAAATGTTATTCAAGAACCATAAATTACGTCCTACAAGAAACAAATGCAGCTAGTGTAAAATATGCAAGCAAGTTTAATGCAGTTTTAGTTTGGCTAGGCTAGGTTATTGGACATATCTCATATTATTAATAATCTTAGATAGACTTTAGGTTTTAATTATAAATATACCACGGTATTTAAAAAAATTTAGAAAACGATTCAGAATTATTTTAAGTTTAAAGCCACTTATGACAAAACATTAAATAAATATCTACTTAAGAAATATATATTAAATGTGAGTATAAGGTATTT